>NC_133769.1:102974614-103035250 GCF_003597395.2 Chelonoidis abingdonii
TGCCCAATTTGCAAGGCTTTTATGCCTCGGACCAAAAAGGAGCGGGACATTAGGTTAAGGCAGCTCCTAATGGAAGCGGCGCTAGCACCCTCGCCTTCGGCACCGAGCACGAGCCAGCAGGTGAGCAAGACTGCCCCTATGGTTCCGGGCACTGTCAGTACACCTAAGGCTTCCCAGCACTGGCCGCAGCCGGCACCAAAGTCAACTCCGCGCCGCTCCCTCTCCCCGAGGTCGAAGACGGCGAAACCTCAGACAGGCTCGACAACACCCGCGTCGCAGCCAGACATAGCGCCCAAGTCGGCCCGCCCGGCACCAACACCTGCCGCGGCACCTCCTAAACCGGCACCGTCAACTCTGGCCCCGCGAGGACCGTCGAGCCCGGCGCCTGGCAGCTCCCCAGCACCCGCCATGGTAGAACTCACTTTGCGGTCGACTCCGGAGATGTTCTCGGCGGCCAGGGACTTGATCGCCATGACTGAGCCAGCACCGCCCTTACCCCCGGCACCGCCGGTGCGAGTACCACCATCCATGGGCAAGCCATCCCTGGCCAGACCATCTGTCAGCGTGGCGGACTGGCACCTCATAAGGTTGCGATCCCGGGGGCGCTCCAGATCGAGACGTCGCTCCCGCTCCCGGCACCTCTCTCAATCCTGGCACCACTCCTAGTCCCGGCACCGCTCTCTATCCCGGCACCGCTCCCCACGGCACCAGTCGAGCTCACGGCGCCGATCAACCTCTAGGCACCGGTCGATCTCAAGGCGTCGCTCGGTCTCTCGCTCCCCGTCCCGCTACTCACGGTACTGCTCCAGCTCCCGGCACCGTCATGGGCACCGTTTCTCCCGGAGCAGATCTCGCCATAGGGGCTCGAGATCCCGGTCGACCTCCCGGCACCGGGCCGGTCGCAGGTCCCGGTCTCGCTCTTGGTACTGCTCTGCGTACCGGCACTGGTCTCTATGATCCCGGGGTGCAAGATCAGTTGGCACTTCAGCGCCGGGGTTTTCTGCTCCTCCGTGGCCGTCCAGGCAGACATCCGTCTCCTCGCAGGCAGACAGCTTCTACGACCGGGACCGAGACATGGAGGTGCCCACAGAGGTCTTTCAGGACACACGTCCTCAGGACGCCGGGCCTCAACAGTCGTCCTTTTGGCCACCCTGGGCGTACCATCAAGCCCAGGGTGCTCCCCTAGTCCAGCCCCACTCTGCTGCCTCGGAGCATCGGGCACCAGAGGCCACCATCTCCCGCCCTCCCGCGGAAGAATCGGAGGAGCACACCCCACATCTCCCAGACTTCCCAGGACAGCTGGAGCAGGAACCACCCCAGGAGCATGGAGCTATCCAGGACCCCCTCATTCCTGGGGTATCTTCCTCCTCGTCCTCGGATGAGGCTGCGGCAGGGACCTCCTCTTCAGGGCCTCCGCCGATAGACCTTAGGGCCCATCAGGACCTCCTTCGAAGGGTGGCTCTTAATATCAACCTCCCGGTGGAGGAAGTCCCGGAGGTCGAGGACCCTGTTGTGAGCATCCTGGCCACGGATGCCCCGACCTGGGTGGCACTGCCGTTCATTAAAACCATCCAGGCCACTGCCAACCCTCTGTGGCAGTCTCCAGCCTCCATTCCACCGACGGTGAAGGGGGTCGAGAGAAAGTACATGGTACCCTCTCGGGGGTATGAGTACTTGTATGTTCACCATCCCCCGTCCTCATTAGTTGTCCAGTCGGTCAACAAGAGGGAGTGCCATGGTCAGCAGGCGCCTGCCCCAAAGTCTAAGGAGGCTAGGCGAATGGACCTCCTGGGGCGCAAAGTATATTCGGCGGGTGCCTTACAGCTCTGGGTGGCCAACCAGCAGGCTCTGTTGAGCCGATATAATTATAACACCTGGGCGGAGGTGGGTAGGTTCACAGAGCAGCTACCCCCTGACTCATGCCAAGAATTTTCGGCGTTCATAGAGGAAGGCAAAAAAGTGGCCAGGACCTCTCTTCAGGCCTCCCTGGACGCGGCCGACTCGGCTGCTAGAACTCTGGCCTCTAGCATCACCATGAGGCGCATCTCCTGGCTCCAGGTCTCTAACCTGCCTCCGGAGCTGCAAAACACTATTCAGGACTTACCCTTTGAGGGCAAGGGTTTGTTCTTAGAGAAAACTGATCCTCGGTTGCAGAGCCTGAAGGACAATAGAGTCATCATGAGGTCGTTGGGCATGCATACCCCCATGACCCAGCGTAGGCCCTTTAGGCCCCAACCCCGCCGCCCGTATTTTCCACCACTGAACAGGCAGGACCTCAGTAGGAGGCGCGGGCGGGGTGCGCGGAGGCGCCAATCTGGCCCCCAAGGGGGGCAGAGCCAAGGGCCCTCTAAGGCTCCACCAGGGCCTAAGGCCAACTTTTGAAGGTGTGCCCGGGGACGGCGTACCAGCCTCAACACAGGATCCTTCTCCCCCCTTCTCCGACCGCCTTTCCTGCTTCCTCCTGGCGTGGTCCCAGCTTACCTCGGATCTTTGGGTGCTGCGCACAGTGAAGCAAGGATACCACCTCCAATTTGCTTCATCCCCGCCTTCCCACCCCCCATCGCGGTCCCTCTTCAGGGACCCCTCTCATGAGCAAATCCTCTTGCAAGAGGTGCAGTCTCTCCTCGCCGCAGGAGCCGTAGAGGAGGTCCCAATAGCTGAGAGAGGAAAGGGGTTTTACTCCCGCTACTATCTAATTCCCAAGTCCAAGGGAGGCCTCCGGCCTATTCTAGACCTGCGGGGGCTCAACCAGTGGCTGCTCAAGTTGAAGTTCTGCATGGTCTCCCTGGGAACTATTATCCCGTCTTTGGATCCTGGAGACTGGTACGCCGCCCTCGACATGAAGGACGCGTACTTCCATATTGCCATTTTTCTGCCGCACAGAAAGTACCTTCGGTTTATGATCAACCACCAGCACTTCCAGTTCGCAGTCCTCCCCTTTGGCCTCTCCACGGCGCCAAGGGTGTTTACAAAGTGCATGGCAGTCGTCGCCACACACCTCTGCAGGCAGCAGATCCATGTGTTTCCATACCTGGACGACTGGCTCATCAAAGGGACCTCTCCGACTCGGGTCCATCAGCACGTCAACGTAATCACGACCCTCTTCTCCCGGCTGGGTCTGCTCCTCAACATGGAGAAATCCACACTGGCCCCTACTCAAAGGCTGGACTTCATAGGAGCAACCTTGGACTCCACGCTCGCCAGGGCTTGCCTGCCCAAGGCCCGCTTCCAAGCAATTGTCTCGATCATCCGGGGCCTGCCGGCCTCCCCACTCACCTCGGCTCGCACCTGCCTGGGCCTGCTTGGGCACATGGCTGCATGCACTTATGTCACCAAGTACGCCAGGCTTCGCATGCGGCCCTTTCAAACGTGGCTCCACTCGGTCTTCCGCCCGAGCAGGGACCCTATGGACGTCCTGGTCACGATTCCTCCGAGCCCCCTCCGCGCCCTCGACTGGTGGCTGAATCCGTCCCTGGTATGTGCGGGGATGCCGTTTCAACCCCAGCAGCCGTCGCTGACGTTGACGACGGACGCGTCATCCCTCGGTTGGGGGGCCCATCTAGGTCGCCTGCGTACCCAGGGCCTGTGGTCCGCCCAGGAACTCACGCTCCATATAAACGTCCGGGAGTTAAGAGCCGTCCTCCTAGCCTGTCAGAGCCGGTCCTTCCTCTGCCACAAGTGGTCAATTCGGCCAAACATCAAACATCATACATTCCATCTCCCAGAGGTGGGGGTTTCCCCTCGTAGACCTGTTCGCCTCCCGCTCGAACAGGAAGTGCCAGGAGTTCTGCTCCTTCCAGGGTCTCTCCCCCGGATCAATCACGGACGCGTTCCTCCTGCCCTGGGGACACCGCCTATTGTATGCCTTGCCTCCGTTTCCTCTGGTACACAAGGTCCTGCTGAAGCTCCGCAGGGACAAAGCGCATCTGATCCTGATCGCGCCTGCGTGGCCCAGGCAGCCCTGGTACACCACCTTGCTGGATCTGTCAGTGGCCACTCCGGTTCCCCTTCCTCTCTTCCCAGACCTGATCACTCAGGACCACGGCAGGCTTCGCCATCTGGACCTGCGTGCCCTCCACCTCACGGTGTGGCTCCTGCATGGCTAAACACTACGGAGTTGTGCTGTTCTGCTCCGGTACAGCATATGCTTCTCAGTAGCAGGAAGCCTTCCACCCGTTCCACGTATTTGGCTAAGTGGAAGCGCTTCGCATGCTGGTGCAAGACTCAGGGCGTTACCCCCTTAGAGGCCTCGATTCCAACGGTCCTAGACTATCTCTGGTACCTTAAGCAGCAGGGCCTGGCGACATCCTCCCTGAAGGTGCACCTTGCAGCTATATCCACTTTCCATCCAGGCGAGGGTGGTCATTCTGTATTCTCTCACCCAGTGGTCTCTCGGTTCATTAAGGGCCTGGAGCGCATCTATCCCCCCGCACGTCGCCCTGCCCCACCTGGGACCTCAACTTAGTACTAAGCAGGCTGATGCAACCGCCCTTTGAGCCACTCGCGACTTGCTCACTCCTGTACATGTCATGGAAGACAGTCTTCCTGGTGGCTATTACCTCAGCCAGGCGGGTCTCTGAGCCCAGAGCCCTCACGGTGGACCCACTTTATACTGTCTTCCATAAAGACAAGGTGCAGCTGCGACCTCATCCGGCGTTCCTCCCTAAGGTAGTGTCTGCCTTCCATACCAGCCAGGACATCTTTCTCCCGGTCTTTTTTCCAAAGACCCACTCTTCTCGGCGGGAGCAGCAGCTACACACTTTAGATGTGTGTAGAGCACTTGCTTTCTATATTGAGAGAACAAAGCCTTTCCTCAAGTCTCCTCAATTGTTTGTGGTGGTCGCGGAGCGCATGAAAGGCCTGCCAATCTCCTCCCAGAGGATTTCCTCCTGGGTGACAGCCTGCATTCGCACGAGCTATGACCTGGCTCATGTTCCCTTGGGACACCTCACGGCACATTCTACCAGAGCTCAAGCTTTCTCAGCCGCCTTCCTGGCACACGTGCCCATCCAAGAGATATGCCGTGGCAGCGACCTGGTCATCAGTCCACACCTTCGCTCGCACTATGCGTTGGTCCAGCAATCTCGAGATGATGCAGCCTTTGGTGCAGCGGTGCTCCATACTGCCACATCTCACTCCGACCCTCCGCCTAGGTAAGGCTTGGGAATCACCTAACTGGAATGGATATGAGCAATCACTCGAAGAAGAAAAGATGGTTACTCACCTTTGTAACTGTTGTTCTTCGAGATGTGTTGCTCATTATTCATTCCACACCCACCCTCGTTCCCCACTGTCGGAGTAGCCGGCAAGAAGGAACTGAAGGGTGGCCGGGTCGGCTGGGGTATATATGCGGCGCATGGCGGCGCCACTCCAGGGGCGCCCAAGCCAACCCGCGAGTGTTGCTACGGTAAAAGGTTCTCCGACGAACGTGCACGCGGCGCGCACACACCCTAACTGGAATGGATATGAGCAACACATCTCGAAGAACAACAGTTACAAAGGTGAGTAACCGTCTTTTCTTTACAATCCATGCTGGCTATTCCTATCACCCTACACCTTCCAAGTGTTGCAGATGATTTCTCTAATTACTTGCTCCATTATCTTCCCTGGCACAGAAGTTAAACTAACTGGTCTGTAGTTTCCTGAGTTGTTTTTATTTCCCTTTTATAGATGGCACTATATTCACCCTTTCCAGTCTTCTGGAATCTCTCCGTCTCCCATGACTTTCCAAGATAATAGCTAGAGGCTCAGATACCTCCTCTATTAACTCCTTGAGTATTCTAGGATGCATCTCATCAGGCCCTGGTGACTTGCAGGCATCTAACTTTTCTAAGTGATTTTTTAACTTGCTCTTTTTTTATTTTATCTTCCAAACCTACCCCCTCCCATAAGCATTCACTATGTTAGACATTCCTTCAGACTTTTCAGTGAAGACCGAAACAAAGAAGTCATTAAGCATCTCTGCCATTTCAAGTTTCCTGTTACTGTCTCCCTCCTCACTGAGCAGTGGGCCTACCCTGTCCTTGGTCTTCCTCTTGCTTCTATTGTATTGATAAAAAAGTCTTCTTGTTTCCTTTATTCCCATAGCTAGTTTGAGCTCATTTTGTGGCCTTTGCCTTTCTAATCTTGCCCCTGCATTCCTGTGTTATTTGCCTATATCATCCTTTTTGTAATCTGACTTAGTTTCCATTTTTATATGACTCCTTTTATTTTGTAGGTCATGCAAGATCTCGTGGTTAAGCAAGGTGGTCTTTTTGCCACATTTTCTGTCTTCCTACCCATCGGAATAGCTTGCTTTTGGGCCTTAATAGTGTCCCTTGAAAAACTGCCAACTCTCCTCAGTTGTTTTTTCCCTTCAGTTTTGATTCCCATGGAACCTTACCTATCAGCTCTCTGAGCTTACCAAAATCCGCCTTCCTGAAATCCATGGTCTCTATTTTGCTGTACTCCCTTCTGCCCTTCCTTAGAATTGCAAACTCTATGATTTCATGATCACTTTCACCCAAGCTTCCTTCTACTTTCAAATTCTCAACAAGTTCCTCCCTATTTGTTAAAATCAATTATGTATATAGTTTACTTTTATAGTTCTAGTTAATAGTTTTAATACCTTTTCGTAAGCGTAGTTAGTGTATATAGTTCAGAGGGTTGGGGATTAGCCGCTTCCCCTCACCCGACACCCAGGCCCATGCCTGGCTCACCGGGTTTCAAACCGTGCTCGGCTTGCCGCTGGCCGATGCCCACGGGAGACCTCACGACTCTTGCCTCAAGTGCCTGGGGGAATCCCATCTTGCAGACAAGTGCGCGATCTGCAAGTCATTTAAGCCGCGGACAAAAAAGGCTTCTCATTATGCCCTGGTGCAACAATCCAGAGAGAACGCAGCCTTCGGTTCTGCGGTTCTACACGCTGCAGAATCTCACCCCGACCCCACCGCCTAGGTAAGACTAGGGATTCACCTAATTGGAATGGATATGAGCAAGCACTCGAAGAAGAAAAGACGGTATACTGTTGTTGTTCAAGATGTGTTGCTCATATCCATTCCAAAACCCGCCCTCCTTCCCCACTGTCGGAGTAGCCGGCAAGAAGGAACTGAGGAGCGCATGAGTCGGCAGGGGTATATATTCGGTGCCATAGTGGCGTCACGCCAGGGGGCGCCCAGCCGACCCATCGAGTGTTGCTAGGGTAAAAATCTTCCGACGGACATGCACGCGGCGCGCACACACCTAATTGGAGTGTATATGAGCAACACATCTCGAAGAACAACAGTTACAGAGGTGAGTAACCGTCTTTTATGAGTTTTCTCTTGCTTATAATATTTATGTCCAGCATTTCATACTAAAGGGCCTACTTGTAAAGCCTCAAATGCTTGAGCAGTATGTTTAGTGTCCTAATGTGACTCCATTGCTAAGGCTATAATATCCACTATGAGCCTGATTTTGGCACACGGACACAAAGACTCAACCTTTGCACTGTCCCATAAAAGCTCCTTTCTGCAGACAATTTCTCATGAGGATTCCCTGCCAAAGGGGGATTTTTTTTTCTTCTTAAACTTGAGATGCAATGGGACAACCCATATTTATGAGACTCGGAGCCTGATCCAAAGCCCATTGAGATTCACAGGAAGACTGCCATTGATTTCAGATGGCTTTGGATGAGACCCTTCTAAAAGAATTTCCCGAAAAGTAAAAGAAAAACACAGCAGCACTTTTTCAAACTATTTTCTTTTTGGCCCTTGTTCCATAACAGCAACACACCGGATGTAAACCACTCTAACTAGCCCTCGCTGAGAAGGGACTGTTTTTGCCAAGTTGGAGATGTACAAATTTTAACTAGTAGCGATGACCTCTGCATGCGTTGTTACAATTTCCATCAGAGGAACTGGTGACTGTTGCAAGCCAAACATGTCTAAAAATAAACTGACAAGACAGCTTTCAAGCCAGACAAAAGGGCCCCAATCTTATAATCAGATTGACGCAGAAAAAAACCCTGTGCCTGTGCAGCACTCCAGCTTGGGAACAAGTGTCTGCACTAATGGAAAGATTGGGGTGTAATATTTGTCGTGATGGCGTTTTTTTCCCTATAAACCATATGTTATTTGAGATGGGAAACCTTGGTCTTCCCCAGCTGAATCCTTGTCTGTTCATTGGCCACAGTTGTTGTGATAATACATGGGGTTGGTACTACCACCTCTGATTAAGGTTGCCTGACATTTCCCTTTGTAAAACCCTGTTTTCAGTTGCTTATAACTTTGCCAAACTTTAACTGTTTGGGCTGAAGTTTTCCATTCCAGTTGTTTGCCTCAGACTGATATTTTTGGAAAATTTCAATGAACACAATTCAGCCATTTTTGAGAACAGGCTATGGAAAAATATGTTGTTTTATCCATGATAACAAGTCTGGTGACTTTTTCTTTGAGGCACCCTGCATGGGAGCAAGGACTTGAAATTTGTCCAGGGTATAGTCTTTGCCTCAGGGATGTGCCTTTTGCCATCTCCATGAAAATCACTACAAATTTCGCCAAGTTACAAGCCTTTGAAAAATCACAGTTTGCACACATTTAGTAGAGACTTGCCAGAGTTTCCCAAGTAAAGTCCCTGAAGATTCTCCTCAGTGTGCTGGAGCATCTCAGGGCTCCTAGCCCTGACCAAACTGTGCATATGGTATCCCCACAGAGCAATTGAGCATGCTCCAGTCCAGGGCTACAGTCACAATTGTAATTGCTGCTCCTAGCTACTCCAGACTGGAGTGGGGCTGAGCACTGGGAAATGACAGCAGGGAGCCTGGAGGTCAGAGGGAGACAGGGACTGGGTGCTGGGGGGAAGGAAGTCAGAGAAGTGAGCAGGGGAGTCTGGACCTGGTTGGGCAAGGTGACTGGGACTAGGGACCAATGAGGGGAAATAGAGTTGGGGAGAGAAGACACATCTGATAGAGGGTCTGGGATGAGGGGGAAGAATTGGGACTGTTTGAGCAAAGAGACTGAGACAAGGGAAAAGTGAAGTGAGTGGGGAAACAAATCAGACTTGATGAGAAGCCGGGGAGGGAGATTAGCGCTGGAAGCTAGTGCGTGTGGAGGACGGGGGAGACAAACTGAAAGAAGAGCCAAGAGATGAGACCTGGGACTTGCTGGCCAAGGAAACTAGGGACAAATTGGAGCAGGAGAGTGGGGACTGGGACTGGCTAGGCAAGAATACTGGGACCAGGAGTGAGGTGGTAGATTAGGACTCAGCCAGCAAGCCCAGAGAGGGAGAGTAGGAATGGCTAGGCAAGGAGATTGGGACTGATATGAGAAGCCTGAGGAATGGAGATTGGGATTGAGTAGATAATAATAATGGGACTGGGAAAAGAAGCCAGAGGTGAGGAAGAAAGAGGACTGGGGCAGAAAAAGTTTGGAGGGAAGTAGCAGATCAGTCAAGCTTGTGTGGAATGGGCAGAAGATTCTGTATCCCCTGGAGCACACGCCTCTCCAGAGTCTGGAATGGAACCCAAGATTCATGAGTCTCATCATTCCCCTGCTGTCAGCAAATATCTGTGAAATCCCCTGGCAAAGTATCTGTTTCTTCCCTCCTCTAGTGCTGGTCCACATGAAGGACAACTACAGGTCCCTACAAGAAACAGAAGAAGGAAAGCACATGGTGGCAATGAGACAATTATGATAAACTGCAATCACAGCTCACTATCTATCACTAACCTTTACTTGTTACTCCCGGCCATCCTGTTCATCTCTCCACAGGGAGAGAGATGATGACAGAATCTTAGTTCTGTTATAAGTGGGGTAATGCTAATAAAAGCACTGTATTGTGGTAAAAATAGTGGTGCCCTATCTACACTAGTGCTCCCACCATTGCTACCCAGCTGCAGAAAGGGGGCATTTCTGGGTAAGAGGGCAGGGCCACATCATGGCTGCAAAGAAGGTGGTTCTGGGTTGAGTGTGAGTGAGGCTATGACTTCATCTCCTCCTGCATGCCAGAATGACTGCACTGCGGGAACACTGGCTACTTCTAATACAGTATAATGACTCCTGACATTGCTGCTCAGACAGTGGACCCTCCTCGTTGTCCTTATCACAGCTCAGTTTCATTGAAGGCATAATTTGGCCCATTGTGTAGATTCAAAATCTGTGATGGTGTGGGAGGAGTAAAGGTTTAATTGATGTGGGATTAGACTGGCTTTATCACTAATTAGTGGAGAAGCCAGAAGTGCATAATGTAGATCATCACAAACAAGGGCAAGTAAATGCTTTCGCCATCCCACGCTATCTTCTATTTTGTTTATGCTGCATTACAGAGAGCAGTTAATGTAGACATTTTTTAAGTGCTAAACACCAGGGGTCAAGTTGTCTATGGGTATAAATTGGTGCAGCTGCATTGAAATTAATGAAACTGCACCACTTAAGGCTGGCAGATAGTTTGCCCCCGTGCTGATATTATTTATCTTATCTCGCCAACTGCAAAGTCTTTGCACTATGAATCTTAAGTGTACATGCTTTGGAGTGAATATGCAGTTAGAGGTCTAGATCCAAGACCCGTTCCCTTCTCTGCCACAAACTTTCTATGTGACTTTAGGCAAGTCCTTTAGTCTCTCTCTGTCTCAGTTCCCCATCTGTAAAATGAAGATAATTGCACTGCCCTACCGTACAGGTGTGTTGTAAAGATGAATGCACTAAAGATTGTGAGGTTCTCAGATACTCTGGTAAGGGGGAGGTCATATAAGTACAGAAAACAGAGGGAGAGAAAATGCATTATGCATACATTTCTAAAAATGATTTAAAATTTTGTTAGATAGCTGTTATTTTAAACATTGTGAGCCAGGTTATATACCATTAGGAAACCTGATTTTCCTTCTCTCCACTGTGATACAGCAAATGTTTCTAGTTGGAATGGTAAGGAAATATTGGAGTTTAAAATGTCACTAATTCTAGATGGAATATGGGCAGTCCTAGATGTTGGACCGATATCATTTTGGGGGAAATCCCTGTCATAAACAGATGGTCAAGGGTTAATGTCTCTTTTACCTGTAAAGGGTTAAGAAGCTCAGTGAACCTGGCTGACACCTCACTAGAGGACCAATGGGGGGACAAGATACTTTCAAATCTTGGTGGTGGGAAGTCTTTGTTTGTGCTGTTTGTTTTGTTCGTTGTTCGCTCTTGGGGCTAAGAGGGACCAGATGTACATCCAGGTGTTCCCAATCTTTCTGAATCAGTCTTTCATGTTTCAAAATTGTAAGTAGAGCCAGGCAAGGAGGATTAGTCTTATGTTTGTTTTCTTAACTTGTAAATGTGTCTTTTGCTGGAAGGATTTTTACCTCTGTTTCCAGCCTTGTCATCTCCTGTTTAGTTGCTTTCTTGGCACTCATTTTTCTGCTTTCTTGTGCTTTCCGCACCCCTCTGCAGGTCAGGCTGCTTGGTTAACAGAGATTTTCTAACTAGCTATACCCGAGAGACAGAAAGAAAGAAAACAATTCACTTGTAAATGCCTTTTGCTGGCTGTCTGCTGGCTCACAGCTTGAAGCCTCCTCTTAACAAACACTGTTGTTAAAAAAAATTAACACCTCTGCCCTCAGGCTGCTTTCCAAGCAGCTAGAAAGGAGAGGGAAAAAAAATCCTACTGGCTTTTGGGTCCTAGAAATCCCAACGCTGCTCACCATGTCAAGGGTTTTTCCCCACTTTGAACTTTAGCCTCCAAAAAATGGGGACCTACATGATCACTTTTAAGCTTAATTACTAGCTTAAATTCTTGGAACGCTTTGCACCAGGCCAAAATATAGTGTTTGGGCAACTTCTGTTTGCCCAAAACCTTCCCTGGGGAACTCAGACCCAACCTTTGGGGTCTTAAAAAAGGATGATACTAAGACCATCCCCCTTCCTTCCCCGGCCCCAGGACTTCTTCCCCTCCCGTGGGTTCTTGGGAAGCTACCGATAACAACTCCCTTGTCTTAAAACAAAGAGGGAATAAACCATTCCCTTCTTTTCCCCCCACCAACCTCCCTGGTGAGTTTAGACTTCATCCCTTGGATTCCAAAACAAGAGAATATCAATACGTGTTCTTAACAAAGAAAGTTTTTAATTAAAGAAAGAAAGAGAGTAAAAATTAGTCTCTGTAAAATCAGGAATAGAAGAATGCTTAAGTGGACTTAGATTCATCTAGCTAGAGGGACTCCACCACCACCTCCTAGCCTGAGATTCAAAGTTACAGGCAACAGAGGTTAAAATTTCTTCAGCAAAAGCACACATTTAAAGTTAGAACAACTAAAATTAATCCTCCTTGCCTGGCTCTACTTACAATTTTGAAACATGAAAGACTGATTCAGAAAGATTGGGAACACCTGGGTGTACGTCTGGTCCCTCTTAGCCCCAAGAGCGAACAACGAACAAAACAAACAGCACAAACAAAGACTTCCCACCACCAAGATTTGAAATTATCTTGTCCCCCCATTGGTCCTCTGGTCAGGTGTCAGCCAGGTTCACTGAGCTTCTTAACCCTTTATAGGTAAAAGAGACGTTAACCCTTAACCATCTGTTTATGACATGTGAGCCAGGTTATATACCATTAGGAAACCTGATTTTCCTCCTCTCCACTGTGATACAGCAAATGTTTCTAGTTGGAATGGTAAGGAAATATTGGAGTTTAAAATGTCACTAATCCCAGATGGAATATGGGCAGTCCTAGATGTTGGACTGACATCATTTTGGGGGAAATCCCACATATTTTTGAAGGAAGTAAATATTTCTATGGCATGTCAGTTTAAGAAAAACATCTCTTTGCAGCTGCTCAGAGATTTGAAACAGTCCTAGGAAGATGAATTAGTGGACAGAGCATGGGTTTGGCAGTCAGAGGTCCATGGTATGTGCAGTTTATACCGATTCCACCCTTTATCACACAGATAGTAAGCAACACCCATGTGGTATAAATATATAGACAACTAGTTCTGGTAAATTATGGGGATTTATGGTAGAATACAGTGAACTGCTTAAAAGATACTGCCTGGGGCTGCTTGTGCCTGTCAGTCCAGCCCTGCCTCAAAGGCCACTTTCCCCAAGCTGAAGTCAGCTCACCTGCCACAGCTGGCCACTCAGAGAAGTAATTTAGCAAATGCATTTTTTTTTTGGATCTGTCTGTCTCTTTGTTTTGGGTCTTGCATCTCACACTCTCTCCACTCACTGCCATTTTCATTTCTGAGACATGTTACATGCAGATGCTAATGAAAGCACTTGCTGTCTCCAACCACAGATTCTCTCCAGAGAATAGCTGCTATACACAGGGTGAAAAGAACATGGCTTTTAAGCTGTAGGATTCTTCTCTAGAAGTAGTATTCCCTACATGGTCAGTGGCCAGTAGCCTTAGAGAAAAAGATTTTGTGGGAAGAGAGAATATTATATTAATCAGATATTCCCAACTGGGAAATACATGCTGTCATTCTAAGGGAAGGAAGCTGTGCTATAATAAGCTTATTGTTATGTGTATAATGGAGATGCCAGCTTTCTTCAACAGTAGCAGGTATTAAGATCTTCATTTTGGTGATGCATATGTTCAAATGAGGGGCTGTTTGCATAGATCTGTCAGTATTCCCATTATAACCCGTGCTTTTCATGGATGTATAACAGTGGATTTTCAGTGGCACTCACACTACCCAGGTCCTGGCCACCAGTCCGGGGGGCCTCTGCATTTTAATCTCATTTTAAATGAAGCTTCTTAAACATTTTAAAAACCTTATTTATTTTACATACAACAATAGTTTAGTTATATATTATAGACTTATAGAAAGAGACCTAAAAACATTAAAATGTATTAGTGGCACACGCAACCTTAAATTAGAGTGAATAAATGAAGACCCGGCACACCACTTCTGAAAGGTTGCTGACCCCTGATGTATAACATGGCTGCAAATTTTCAACCAGGCTATACATTCTTAGCCTGTAAATACTGAATATACACCATGTAGATATGAATAAGATTGAGTCATTTGAGAAATAGCATGACAACTAATAATTTAAGGCAACTACCAATGGGGCAAAATTTAAAGTTGTACATGGAACTTTACCTTAGACAATTTCCTGGCTTTTGAGTGCTTAATTGTGCATCCTTAATATTCTCTTAATGTACTTCATTTTAATGGTGTGTGTGTGTGTGTGTGTGTAACAAAAGAACACACAGAGAGATAATATCCTTAAACATCAACCAATCAACTATTCTCATCTGTAACAAAGTAGCATGTAAAGGCTCATCTGGAAAAAGAAATTGCTAATATCTGCAATTTGTATGTGGGGAATTGAAGCACAAAGAGATGCAGTGACTTGTTCAAGGTCACACACACAGTCTGTGGCAGAGTTGAGAATTTTAACCAGATCTCCTGAATCCTAGTCCAGCATCTTCACCATAAGACATTCATAAATGGCTGAATTCAACCCAGGAGACTCTGCCTGCCTTCTTTGGGATTCCTATGGCTTCTAAGAGTTTAGGCTTGTCTCTTCAAAGGGTGCTCTACATTTGAATTTGTTTTAAATTGACCGACTGGGCATCCATTAAGTATCATAACCTGCATTTCGTTTGCATCCTCTGTAATATTTTTCTGCTGCATAGTCCTTGGTTCGGCTTGTAACACTAGTAAGTACAAAATGTGATTTTCAACTTGACAATGTCTCTTTAATACTTGTTTTGATGAATTAACTTTTAACACACTGTAGTTATTAGCTATTTGTTGTAAAGTGCCAATAGTCTGGACTTCCAGAAAAGAGAACACTCAGTAGATAAATACGTGGTGATTTCACTTCCCAAACTTTCTTTTTTCAGCTTTTGTCACTGGCAGTTGCCAGGGAAGATGGGTGTTTCTGCTGGAATATCGCTAAACCACCTTCAAGGGGCTGGTTTTCTTTGCTTAATTACTTGGCTTTGCAAGATGTCTGCAGAGTTGCAGTGTGGCTGGTGCCGGTTGTAGCAATTTCATTTTAAAACTGAAACGTGTCACTTGAAATAGGTTGAATAAGACAGGAATCTGATTGGCTAACAAGTTTTCTGAACATGTCCCACAAGGAACTTTTACTGACTTTGCACTCAGTAGGTGGAGGTAGGTACTTGGCCTTTTGCCTCATAATGGGCTTGATGCTGTACAGTGCTGAGCATTCTGGCTGTGCTCCACTCATGTGCTTAACTGTAAGCCTGTGAGAGTCCCACTGTCTTTAATGGGAAGAGTCACATTCTTAAAATTAAGTTTGTTTGCAAGTGTTTTGCGGGATCAAGGCCAGAGGTCTCAGAAAGTTACAGGATTGAGCCAAATACATGGGGCATTTCTATACATCAGGTCATATGTTATTGCTTTCCTGGTCATGTGTTAACCTGTAATTACAGGATATATGCAGACTTCTTGCAGATTCTAAGTACTAATAACATGAGGGGTCAAATTATGGCTGCCACTATGTGAATGACCTGGAGGGGAGGAAAGGATGCAAGTGGTCCTTTGATTCCCTCCTCTAGGGTACCAAAGCTGGAGGCAGCCAATTTTGCCTACTGGCATTGGGGAGTACAAAGGAGAGTCTCTGGGACTGTCGGCATTGCTAACTAGATCAGAGGAACCATATCTGGGCAGAGCGGAAACAAGGACATGTCTACATCCTATGCTCTGGGAAGTGCAGGAGGAAGAACAAGCTACACCTTGCCCATAGGTGTAGCAGGTTCTGCTACTCACTGCACTCCCCACCAGCACCCTTGGTGGTTTTATGACTTTCACAATCATAGCACTGGGATACATAAGCTACTGTCTCTCTCCCAGTGCTCAACAGAGCCCCTAGCAGAAATTTAGCTCAAAATGTTATTCTATAACTCATAATTAAGTCTTTATGTCCTTTTAGTTTGGAACCCTGAAGAAATCTGATGACTGTCTAGTTAACAGCAGCTGTGCAATTACAAACTTATAGCCTAGTCATTTGTAAAATAAAGCAAGATCCTAAGGTATCTACAGGAAATGCTCTGTAACTATTTCTTTTAACCATTTCAACTTCAGGCTGCTCTAATAAGGGAATATTAATGTCTTTTTACGAGGGAGGAAAAGAAAAACAAATGAAGATATTCCATCTAGTCACTCTGCCAATTTTGTTTTTTAGGGGAGAGCCCATGCTGCACAGTGTTTTGTAAAGCAGAATGGATAAAACGTGAACAAAACATTAAGGAATTTCTCATTTATTTTGAGGCAGAAGTGACCTAGACTTCCAAGGCAGTTTTGCCTGAGTAAAGACTGCACAATTTGGACTATAGTCTTACCAAAAGTATTCTCATTTGACAGCTATTTTCAGATCTCAGTGAAGGACTTAGGCCCTGATCCAAAGCCCAGTGGAATCACAGGGAATCTTTTCATTTACTTCAGTGGGCCTTCGATCAGGCTGCAAAGGCAGTTTATTCAGGAGAAGACTGAAGAGTGATATATGAAAAGGTACCACTAATTATTCCATCAGGCAGCAAGAGGGAAATGTAGCTCTGTGATTCATCATTGATGTCAACAATTATATTTACATCTCAGAAAACAGCATATTTGCTGCTGCCATGGAGTCAGCACAGATGACCTCTCACATTTAAAAATCTGCTTTGTGAAAATAATGAAGCTTTTTAAAATATTCTTAACTGGCCAAAAAAACAATTTTCTTTTTTTAAATAAATGCTTGTAAACCATTCATCACTAGAAGATATCAATTTGAAGGTGACTTGCACTTTGGGCTAATTTGTATAGAAAAATCCTATAAAATGTAATAAAGAATGATAACCTTGCTTAGGTGTTTTAGATCATTCTATGTAATTTATTAGAGAATTATATCACTTTTATAGGGCAGTTTGTAAAAGGTATAAAAAGACAATTGTTCTTTATTAAGTTCTAGAGTTCTTAAGAGTAATTCCCATAGAACCCTATTTAATTTCTATGAGACCCTAAAGGTTTCATACTTATCAAATCTCATAGGACTCTTCCAGAAAGGCTAACTGCTTGGATTTGTCTTTTTAAATGAATGCTATTTAAATATTCAGTCCAGTTGTTTGTTTTTTAAAGAATTTGATAGAGCAGTGGAATTGGGATGGATCATGGCGGCTTGGCATACTTTTCTGTTCCAGAATCTAAGCTTCTCTCTATTTTTATTTATTTATTTATTTATTTAAAGCCTCCATTTTCAAAAGTGACTATTGATTTTGGGTGTTTTTGTTTTTGGGTCCCCATTTTGACCTTGAAAGGGCCTTATTTTTATAAAGTGCTAAGCATCCAACTTCTGAAAATCAGGCTTCTTTAAGGTATTTCAGATTGGGCACCCCATATCACTAGTCCCATTTCAAAATGTAGACCTACGTCTTTAACCATTGTAGTTGCAAAGAAAATCTTCACAGTGTGAACCTAATGTAGTTCAGTGCAGTGATGTCTGCTTGAGTCTGCAGACAGTCTGAAACGTTAGCTCTGAGAGAGATGTGAACCGCCTTATTCGTCTGATCAGAGTGATGACTCTGAAACCTAATGATAATTTAAATGCCAATGTTGGTTGTTTCACTGCTGGTCAAAGAATCCAAAATGGCAAGGGACAATCATACTGTAAAGTTCTGCCCAATCTATTGTAAGTGGCTTTTTTGGCACCTTGTTCTATGACTCAAATAGGTGTGGCTTGGGAGAATACCACTCCTTTTTTCCCCCCTCCATTCAATCTGTGGTTCAGTTGTGCCAAGACCGGGCTCCCAGAACTCATTATTCTCCTGCTTTGCAATAAGAAATATGAAGTACAGCACCTTTATGCCCGATGTTTGTTTACAGCTTCAGAAGCAGCTGTCCGAGCTGGATGAGGATGACCTGTGCTACGAATTTCGTCGGGAGCGCTTCACCGTCCATCGCACTCATTTGTACTTTCTACATTATGAGTATGAGCCTGCCTCAGACAGCACTGATGTAACTCTGGTGGCTCAGCTCTCAATGGACAGGTAGGGAAAGCTCTTCTATTCTATAAGGAAATCAGAAACTTTGAATATCTCCTACGAACTCCAAGAAGCTTCCTAGAATTGCAGCAGTGCCATTCATAAGAGAGAGAAATATCACATTTTAATTGTGAAAATAGGGGACTTGCACTCTTGAATGAAGAAGAGTACAAGCAGGTGTTGTACAAGCATTCACTGTTTATCTATGCCAGGAAATGAGGTGCATTGGCAGAGCTGCATGAGAAGCTGAGGTTTGGAGTAGCAGAGGTTACTTTCACTCAGGACTGTAGGGCATGGTTTATTTGTTGTGATTTATAACAACCTATAAAAATTAGGAGAACTGTGTACTGGATATTGACATAGTACAAGAGCTGGTCAAAATGTTCGGCGTAAAAAAAGTCTCATTTGCAAGTGCAATTTCCTCGACGCTAACATTTTCCTGTGGAAAATGTCAATTTCAATCCTTTTTTTTTTTTTTTTAATTTTCTCACAGGGAGAATTGAAACAAAATATTGTTTCTAGCTGACATTTAGAAATGGAACATTTTTCCAATTTGAAATGTCAGTTTGAAACAACATCTCAGATTATTGCATTTCTTGGAAAAAAATTAAAGTTTTCATTTTAACATTGATGGTTTGAAACTTTGCAGAATATATCATTCTGCTAAATTTTACAATATTTCAGTTTTCTGTTCTGAAGTAGAAACTAATTTTCTGAGGGATGAAAATTCCATTTGCTGACCAGCCAGTAGACAGTACGTGTCTTGTCTAATTCCAGCAATTGCAATTAGTGGTCCACTTTCTGAAACTTAAAAATTAATATTAAAAACAACAAAGCCCACCCCAAAATCAACCCGTTGATGGTACTTTACCCAAGTCAGTCTCCATTTTCTTGCAGTTTTTAGTCTGAATCTGTTGCCATGCCTTGCTCTAGGTGCTATCAAAATGTGTTTGTTACAAGAGGGGGAAAACACCACTTTAATATGAACAGGCAACTGATGCTGCGTTAAGTGGAGCACACACATGCACGACACCTCTTTTTCTCCAGCAGAAGGTCAGCACTATTCCAGGGGGGACCTAAGTAATTCAGATTGACAAAACATTTGCAGAACATTATAAAAATAAATACAGTCTAATGAACGTGGCACCACTTAGCCACTTCCTCGGCACTATATTCTGCACATTCAGCTATGATTTGCCATGTTCACCAGAGCTTCGTGTATTGATTTTTAATTTAAGAAACATTTAATTTCTGAAGTGTTTGCAAACCTTTGAGTAAAAAAAACCAGACTCTGAGTGAATGCCACAATAAATTAGTAAAGCTGATAGGTGTGTGTTTTCCCTCCAGAATTTAATGCAAAAGAATAAGCTGCAGCTCTGTACCATTTCACTGGCAATGATGCAAAGTCTGATCACCTGTTCCGGATCCTCACAGGGACACACTTTAGTGATAGACAGAGCTGCACAGTTTTATTCAGAAAGTACACTCTTTCCAATGCAGTGCAGGAAAAATCCTTCGATGCTTCATTGGTGTGTTGTTATAATTTATTGATTTGGGTTGAAAATACTCTCTTTCAGCTAAAATCAATAAATAATATCTTACCAAAGCAGCATTTAGTTGTTTTATTTTTCCCTCATGTCTTTCAGTTGCTGCCTTTTTTATCTTCTTTAGCTGCTTTTATTAAGCTCCTCTATAGCAGTTATAGAGATTTGTGAATAATGTCTCAGATAGAGATAGACATGTACCTAAATGATACACTGTATGGTATACACAGGGCCGGCTCTAGGTTTTTGCAGCTCCAAGCAGAAAAAAATTTGGCTGCCCCCAACCCCAGCCCTGGGCTCCCTCCCGCACTCCCCTGCTGCCCCAGCGCTGGGCTCCCTTCTTTCCCTCCCACCAGTGCCCTCCTCCCACCCGCACTCCTCTGCCGCCCCAGCCCTGGGCTCTCCCCCGCAACCTGCACCCTCCTGCTGTCCCAACCCTGGGTCACTGGTAACTCGCTCCCAGGGCAGGTCATTCAGCAGGAATTTTGGATGTGCACAGAACACAGACAGGATTGGTTCCCATATGGTTACAGAACAGCAGTAAAGTGGAACAATTTTCAGCTTGTGTGATTGGAGGATATCTGGATGCATATTATAAGGCTGTCCTACATAAAGGAGGAAAAGTTGAGATGCCTTTATTATTGTTTTGTTCCACTCTTTGTTTCTATGGGGAATTTGCCAATGCAATATCACTGTCTTCCTTTTAAACAAATAAAACTTAAAAAAAGCAATTCCAGTCCTAAAAACCACCGGGAAGCATTTCTTGTTTCTTCATTTCTTATCCTACTTTTTGTACAGCAAATTACAGTGGATCAGTATATTTGATTTGGGAGAAATGAAGTAACAGCTGCCCAAATTGAGCTTGAGCACTCCTGAATTTTGAGGGCATTCAAATCTGGAAGGCAGGTGCTAGATTCCTTTTCTGAATATTAGCTGAATCTGAAAAGGAAAAGTCAATTTCTGCTTCCATGACGCAGAAGTGGAAATCCTCCTACGTGCCTGGTACTGTATCTAATGCTGCTGAAGTCCTCTATGAGAGCCTCCCCTCCCTTACTTTTCATTTTAAATTCTAGTGGGATCCACGTACCTCCCTTGCTAGGCTTCAGATAGAGAGGGGCACTGTCCATTTAGTCCACCCAATTCCTTCTTTGTGGGCTGCAAGGTGAGGTCACACCAGTATCCTTAATGCAGTCTGGGGAAGTCTTCTGAAGGGGATATCTGGGGCAAAGCCTTCTAATTCTTGGGCACACTTGTTCCCCATTCACAGTCCCACCCCTTTCACTTCGCAGCATGGCTCAGCTACCTCACTCCCTACCCCTCCCTTTCTTGTTGATAGCTGCCAAGAAATTGCTGGGAAATGTAGTTCTTTCCCTGCTCCAGGGCTGGCTTTATAGGCCGGGAGTTAGGCAAGGAACTACAGCTCTGAGGGTCCCGTGGGTTCTCAGCTCCCATGCTGGATCCCCAGCTGCTCCTTGGCTCCACTTCTGCAGGTTTGTGAGAGAGGAGGAAGTGAGTTTTAAAAAAAAGAAAAAAAGATGGCCAGAATGAAGCCCGCTGGAAATGTGCCACCCCAAGCACCTGCTTGTTTTGCTGGTGCCTAGAGCCGGCCCTGGGTATACACCTGCATTATTCCTTCAAGCTATTATAAGAGGCAAAGGGAACCCAAGTCAGCTGCTATCAGTGTCTCCAGATCTAGTCTCACTGGGGCTAAGACTGACATGATTGCAGTGATAGGTTTATGGATGTTTGTTGTGCAGGCCAGGGGAGAGGAGAGGGGAGCAAAGATACATTTTAGAAGTCCAAAATAGATGCCCACAGAAGGAGGCACATTCATTGATGTTTGTTACTTGATATATGTTGTCTTTCAGACTGATGTGTTCTCTTCTGGACATTGCTTGACTGCACCACGAGTTATGCAGGCATTATTCAGGAGTATACCTTGGCTAGACTGCCTTTCTAAGGCACTGTCTGTCCTTAGCATTCAGCTGTCAGAAGCAGTTGTGACAGTGCAAGCCTGAAGTGCAGACAAAGAAAGCCACAGTTGACACCAGTTGAGTATATTGAAACCGGAATAAAAGGGAGTCAAGTGGCAAAAGAATTCCTAAGGGGGAAGTTGATCACAAAGAAACAATCAAACAAGCAAAAAAGAATTACTGTAAAATCCTTTTGACTGGCATAGTCCCTGTTGGAAACAAACATATACCAACTGATCATCTTGATTTGTCAGAGACTACATTGTGCTGGGAGATATTTACTTAATGAACTGCTTTAAAAGTAAGCATTGCACAGAGCAGTTTTTTGAAAAACCAAAGAAACTGTATTTCTTGCTTTAGAAGCCATAATTTGTAGATTTTAAGGCCAGAAATAACAATTATGATCATCTAGTCTGACCTCCTGCATAATACAGGTCAGAGAATTTCACCCTGTGATTCCTGCATCAAACCCAATCACTTGTGGTGCATCTGAGCATATCATTTAGAAAGACACAACAGAGCTGTAAGTATTACTCCCTGGAGAATCCTGTACCAAAAAAATTAAAATTCTGCACCAAAAAAAAAAATCTGTGCACAATATTTTACAATTCTGCAAAATTCTGCACATTTTATTTGTCAAAATAACACAATATAATCACATGAGTTTCAATTTATTTTGGTAATTTGTTTCAGAATACCTGTCAGCAAGCATGGCTGTAACAATACAGGCAACACGAAAGATTCAGAAAATGTTTTTGACCAATAGATTCCTTACTATACAGAACTTTGAGTAATAATTCATTCAAACTGAAATACAGAAACTTATTTTCCGCACCCCTCAAAGGCGGTACAAAGGCTTGGGGGAGCCAGGGATAATGGAGGAGCTGAGGGAGAGGTAAGTAATTGCTGAGAAGGAGGCTGGGAGTGAACCTGGAGGGTTGTTAGGTGTGGGTGGTAGACGTATGGAACAGGAGAGGGATTGTTAGGGAGTTGTGGGGCCTCCCTGATGTAGACCCTGGTGAACTCCTAGCCTTTCGCATTCAGCGAGGCATATCTGCACATGTCCCCATGTGTCCCTGCTCTCCCACTCTCTCCTCTCCCTATGTGTCCCTTACTCTGCCAAGCATAGCTGTCCCTTTCTCCATGTGGCCCTGCACCCACACTTCCCATTCTGCCAAGCATAGGTGCCTCTGTCCCCATGTGGCCCTGCACCCCCATTCCCATTCAGCCCCTGCTTAATGTTATCACCCAACTAGTTCATGGCCCCAGCCCTAGTCTGTGTACCCACTAGCCCTCTGAATCCCAGTCTGTGTGCCCCCCCCCCAGCAGCCCCATGTGCCCACTCTATCCATCCTCCCTCATATCCCATGCCTTCTCACCTGGTCCCACAGGCAGGGTGCTGTGAGAAGCCAGCCTCTGCACCCTCCCTCTCAACGGCTGGCTACTCTGGCCCACGAGCCAGCTGCCTTCTTTTCTGGCACCACATCAGCCCCTGATGGGTGAAAGGTGTAATTGCAGTGTGACCCCACACAGCTTTTCTTTGCCTCCTCATCAGAATTGATTATTACACAGGGCAAGGGGGAATTTGTGGGGGATATTAATTCTGTGCTTTCTCAGTGACGTAGAATTCCCCCAGCAGTAGAAGTATACTGAAGTGAGCAAAGCTGTACAGTGGGAAATTTATATGAACAAAAAACAGTTCCTTTCTAACTACTGTGCAGAGTTTGCAGATATCATCAGGCGTGCCATTTAAATGAGTTATATGTATCATGTATCCATTGCTTAGAGTCCTTGAAAGGCATTGCTCTGCATCTGTTCCCTGGCAATTTTCCCATTTAAGCAAGGGTGCCCTTTATCTGAGATCTGATTAATAGGATTTTGCTGATTAATTGGTTTCTACTGTGTAGCAAAAAAAAAAGTATGCTTTTCTTTATTGCTTAGCTACAGTACAGGTTTTATTTATGATTCCTAAAATCAGTAGCCTAAAGCCTTTCACATACCTTTTAGATCTTTTTTATCGATCTCTGTTTCTAATACAGCTGCATGTCACACCTTGATAATAACCTTTGTTTCAATAATAGATAAAAAGAAAATAATGCACCAGGTATGGACTAGTCAAGGTAATCTTTCGTATCTAGGGAAAAAGCTTTATATCTTCCTGGATGTCATCAGGATCACTCAAAGCTGGAAGAAAAAACTATTAAATAAAAATCAGAATTTATATTTTGCTGGTATGAACACAGCATTCCTTTCTGCTATAAAGCTTAGGGAGATCGTAGAAGAGAGAAATTATTTCCTTTGATTACTATGATGCAGAAAACTTTTCTTGAGTCTTGTATGAATATTAATAGGGGAAAAAATCTACTGATGTGGAGATTTGGAAGGTAGAGAAAACAATCGTACTCCATAGTCTATTCTTGCTGATTTTGAATAGAATATCTGGCTATGCTGTATAGCCTTGTTTCACTTAACATTAACTAAAGATGCTTTCTGACCAGCACCTGCTGTATTTTTAGGCGTTACATCTTAATCTCTATATGTCCCTCTAGGAACTGCCAGATAGGATTTAATTTAGCTCTGTATATGGAATCTCTGTTTGGTGTTTTTGTCAATAATGTCATTACTGGTGTATGAGTTTTTAAAAAATATTATACATAAAATCTATTTTTAAAAGTCAGTAGCATAACAGCTTGGAGAGAAGTCATTAAAATTATACAAATTGATATTTTAAAGGCTATTTCTGTTTGAAATGTTTTCTGTTTATACTCCATGGTCCAATCCCTTCGTCGCTCCACCTCCATCACACAATCCATATACCCCATCCCATTTCTGTAGAAGTGCCATCTTTGTAACATTGTCCTGACAGTATGTTTTCTTTTGGTCAGTAGGAATTTTCATAAAATGCAGTAATCACCCAATCCATCACATTGTATGACCTTAAAATTTCACCCCCTCTCAAAACCTTTTAGGACCCTGCCCTTCCAGGGCCCTTTTAGTTTTATAGCAGGCCAAGTGCATTATGGGCTTCTACATCTGTTCCCTTCTACAAGCTGCTTGAAAGGAGCCACAAAACCTTACTAGCTGAGGTTACCTTGACTTCAGTGGAAGATGAGAGCCCTCAGAATTACCTTGGATCATAAGGCCCCCATCTGTAAGGGAAAATACACAGGCAGATCCCTGCACAGAGCCCCACTGACTTCAGTGGGACTTCACATAGGTGCAGTAGTCCACCTGTACAAGCCTTCACACAGCATCATGGTCCATGGCAGGAAGAGTCCTAGAGATATCCGTTTCCCTTTTTTGATTCTTCCCCTTCTTCTTTCAGGCTCCAGATGCTTGAAGCTATCTGCAAACATTGGGAGGGTCCAATCAGCCTGGCACTCTATCTTTCTGATGCAGAGGCCCAACAATTCCTGCGCTACGCCCAGGGCTCGGAAGTCCTCATGAGCCGACGCGATGTTGGGTACCATATAGTGTATAAGGAGGGACAGTTCTATCCTGTGAATCTCCTGCGGAATGTGGCCATGAAGCACATCAGCACACCATACATGTTCTTGTCTGACATTGACTTCTTGCCCATGTATGGACTCTACGAGTACCTCAGGTAAATATAGGTGAGGCTGTTCACGCACTCCCCTCCACCCCCAACCCCAACCCCCACCCACAGTGAAACAGTTGAGTCAGGCCCTAAATGGAGCATAATAGCTTCAGATTTTAGAAAAGTGTGAACAAAAAGCAGAGGAGAGGAATTATTTAGGGTGGCAAAAGGGACTATAACTAGACGTAATTGGATGAAGTGAAGAAAGGAGAAACTGAGACACAGTGGGATCTGTTAGACTGTGGAATAGTTCCAAGGGAAGTGGTGGAAGGCCCTCATTACTTGGCAATTTGAAAATTGTATTGGACCAAGCACTAGTAAATGTGTAGTAGCTTCCTGTATTAGCAGGGAGATGGGCTGAGTGGCCTATTAGATCTTTTCTGTCTCTAGTGTGTAGGATTCTAGGATGTCTGTGACAGAGGGAACATGCAAAATGTTACTGAAGTTGTTTTCCCTGTGAGGTACTATTAACCCAGCACTGTACCCTGGATATGGGGTTATGATCCAAGCAGGTTTGATATTTAAGTGCAAGACAAGAGCCTGCCAAGGTAGAATAATTAGTGTACTGAAATTGGAAAGGGTGACTTGAAATTGTATTGTATAGTAATGAATGTGAACACACTTGACTGAGCGAACTCTGGACCTCTGATCATTTAACACAGCCTCCTTTACGGAGACTTTTTCCTTCTGCAAAGAGAGGCTGACCACCAGAGCCCAGTGTGTGGGGCAAGGAGGACACCACCTGGTCAGACAGAAGGATTTCAATTCCTTAATCCCTATTGAATCTCATTTTTCCTTTGTTCTTCTCTCTTAACAGTTGATAATGTTTGATCAAAGTCATTCAACAAGTGTTCCAAGTCTGCAGATATTCAGTTTAATTGCATAGGCCCAGGCTCTCTGAATATAAAGAGACATACACATTTCAGTGAATGGGATTGATGCAGGAAAATCTTTGCTTCAAATTCACAACTCATTCAGGGTTTTTTTTTGTCACACAGACACACAGTATGGTCACCTGTTTGGCTGTAAAAGATCTATGCACCATTTGGATGCAATCTGATTCCTACTTTTATCCCATTCACCTTGTAAATCTGTATATCGATGTACATGCACTTAACTGCATTAAAATCAAGGGCATTACACCCTCTGGTGTCAGCTATCAGTTTAGCCCTATGTTTCTCACCTATTTTAAGAATGTTTCCTTCTGCTCTCTTATGGTGCAAGAACCACAAAACAGTTCTGCCCCTGCCCCCAAGATAACCCTCTCAGGAAACGCAAAGGGATTATTATTATTCGCTCTTCTTTTCTTTGGTGCCTATGTCTCATATGATACATGCCCCCTGCTTTCTGACGATTGACTTCCAGTTAGAGCTCTGAAAGTGGCCCCTGTGGCTGTGACATTGGCATGTGTTCCAGAGAAAGCACTTCATTCCTTCCCACTGCTCAGAGGCATAGTAATGGAAGCCAGCACTAAAAGGCAAGAAGAAAGAAGGAGCAGGAGGATAATGTGGAGAAATATACTTGAGACACTGAAGGACAGAACTAATTTTCGGAGTGTGAATTTGCTTCAGATGACTAAATAGAGAGCCCCACCTAGTGGTGCCATTAGGATGTGAGAAGATTTACACTAAATGTTGCAGCTGATGTGTGATGCCCCACAAATGTTCATGCAGCTCTCACATCAGTCAGACTCTAATTGTAATTCCCTGTTGCTCAGGAAGGTCAGAATTTCTAATCTTTTACTTCTGGCCCTTCACGAAAGGGCATTTTGTGAAGGGCTTTTTGTTAAATAATGAGCAGTTTTAAGCAAAATAGCATAGCAAGCTGCCAGCCGGTTTTAAATAATGGTGACCCCCGTGTACTACTTCAGTGGAGTTCATACTGGTACCTTCTGTGGGTAGTTGATTAGTAATATACATCTGATGGCAGAAATTGTTCTTTAGGGCTGCCCATATATGCATTCATTTCTGTCGCCCCACGTACAGTAATAATGTATGATGCTTAAGGCCTGGCTCTTATAAAGGGAAAGTCCCTCTGATAATAAATTGATTTATCCATATTGTATATCTACAGCCTACCTGGTAAGGTGTATGGGATGAGGGAAGACGTACTGAAATAATGAATGTACGCTTTCAGAAACACCCTATGTCAATGACTTGGCCCAGGCTGGATTAGGTCTGACCATTACTCTAGATTGGGGTGGGCAAACTTTTTGGCCTGAGAACCGCATCGAGTTTCGGAAATTGTATGATGGGCCAGTTAGGGGAGGCTGTGCCTCCACAAACAGCCAGGTTTGGCCCAGCCCCTGCCCCCTATCCTCCCCCCTCCAACTTCTCGCCCCGACGGCCCCCCCCAGGACGGCCTGCCCCATCCAACCCCCCACTTCCATGACTGCCCGCTTTCCCCCCCCCACTTCCTATCCCCAAACCCCCAGCCCTGACTGCCCCCGCTGCCCATCAACCCCTTCTTGACTGCCCTGACCCCTGCACCCATTTCAAAAAAAAAAAAAAAAAAAAAAAAAACGCAACCCATTCCCGCCCTCTGACTGCTTTCCGACCCCATCCACACCCCCACCCCCTACCCAACCACCCCAAAAACTCCCTGCCCTCTGTCGCAAACCCCCCCCGCTCCTGTCCCTGAGCTCCCCCGAACCCCCTTGCCCCGACTGTCCCCCACCATCCAACCCCCCCTCCTTCCTGATTGCTCCCCAGGACTCCTGCCCCCCTGTTTCCTGCCCTCTGACCACCCCGACCCCTGTCCACACCCCAAACTCCTCTGCCCTCTATCCAACAGCTGTGCTGCCCTGCTGAAGCCAGCCATACCACAGCGCAGCACAGAGCACTGGGTCAGGTCAGGCTCTGCAGCTCCACTGCCTAACTGCCCAGAGCATTGCACTGGTGGCGCGGCATGCTGGGGCTGCAGGGGAGGGGGAACAGCAGGGAAGGGGCTGGGGGCTAGCCTGCCAGACCAGTAGCTCAGAGGCTGGGCAGGAGAGTCCCACAGGCCAGATGTGGTCCACGGCCCATAGTTTGCCCACCTCTGCTCTAGATGTATGTTGCCAGCTGCTGGATTTGAGACTTTTCACAGCTGTGTATACAAGATCGAATCAGTGCATTTGATCTCCATCAAAACTGTTCCCCCCCCTCCTTCATCTACTATAGCGTACAAGGAGAAAGACATGTAGAGTTCAGAGACTTTCAGTTTACAATACTAAAGTCACCATTATAGTGTGTCCTGAGTAGAATTCTTTTGTCACATGCAGCATTCGGTCATCTGTGACTCAGATCACCTCAGCATTGCCCCAAAGCCAAAGGCTCCTTTTTGGTAGCTGTGAGTACTATATCTGAATAGCCTTTGAGGTTTTTTAGCATGAAATAACTAGACGGGTTCTTTCTCTAGAGTATCTACAGCTGCAGTGGCTAGTGCGAAGATTCCCTCCTGGCTCACCTGGCTCAAATATACTCCTCACATCCACTGACACACTAGGAATTTATATCCTCAGTGTGTTCTTCTGGATTTATACCTGCCCCTCTCTAGTATGAAATGTGAAATATTTTTGGCTGCCATACACTGTGCATGGGGGGTAACATCTCAGTGGGAGACAAACTTCACAAAGTAGCTGTTAGTTTTATTTGTCAGGTGTATTTGTTGGTTTTGCAGAGAGGAAGAATGATCTGATGGACTGAACACAGGACTGGAACTCCCACCTCCGCCACTGACTTGTAAATTAGTCTTGGACAAGTCACATTGGGCCTGGTCCGAGCCCATTTGAGTCAGTGGAAAGACTCCCATTCAATTCAGGGGGTTTAGGATTAGGCTATTCAGCTTTCTGTGGGAATGTCTACACTTCAATTGAAGGTATGATTGTAGCACAGGTAGACATTCCCATGCTAGCTTTAATATACTTAGCATGGCCCAAAATAGAAGTAAAGCTACAGCAGCACAGACCCTGGCATGGGCTAGTAGTGTGGGTAAGTACCCAGGGTTCTGGGTGGGTTTGAACAGTTTACGCTGGAATCATCGAAACTTAGACCTGGAAGAGACCAGGACAGATCATGTAGTCCTCTCCCCTGCACTGAGGCAGGACCAAGTACACCTAAATCATTCCTGACAGGTGTTTGTCCAGTCTGTTCTTAAAAGCCTCCAGTGATGGGGATTCCACAACCTCCCTTGGAAGCCTCTTCTGGAGCTTAATTATCCTTTTAGTTAGAAACTTTTTCCTAACATCTAACCTAAATCTTCCTTGCTGCAGATTCAGCAGTCAGTGGACATGGAGAAAAATTAATCACCATCCTGTTTGTAACAGCCCTTCACTTATTGAAGGCTGTTATCTGGTTCCTACTCAGTCTGCTTTTCTCAAGACTAAACATGCCCTTTTTTAAAAACATGTCCTTATGGATCAGGTTTTCTAAACCTTTTATATTTTTGTTGCTCTCCTCTGGACTCTTTCCAATTTGTCCACATATCTCTTAAAGTGTGGTGCCCAGAACTGGACATAGTACTCCAGCTGAGGCCTCACCAGGGTCAAGTGGACAATCACCCCCTGTGTCTTACATGCAATGACCTGTTAATACACTCTAGAATTATATTAGTCTTTTCCACAACTGCATCACATTGTTGATTCATATTCAATTTGTGATCCACTGTGACACCCAGATCATTTTCTGCAGTACTACTCCCCGGCCAGTTAATCCCAATTTCATATTTGTGCATTTGATTTTTCCTTCCAAAGTGTAGTACTTTGAACTTTCTTTATCGACTTTCACCTTGTTGATTTCAGACCAATTCTCCAGTTTGCCATGGTCATTTTGAATTCTAATCCTATCCTCCAAAGCACTTGCAACTCCTTCCAGCTTGGTGTCATCCACAACTGCATACTATTCAAACCATACTCTGAAAAAAGAATTATTAATTTCCTTCTGGGTTTTTCTGTGGCACTCATTATCCAAGTCATTAATGAAAATATTGAATAGTACCAGACCAAGGACAGACTCCCATGGGACTTCACTAGATAAATCCACTGAGTTCAATAGTGAATCATTAATAATTACTCTTTGAGTACGGTCTTTCAACCAGTTATGCACGCATCCATACCATATTCCCCAAGTTTGCTTATGTGAATGTCACGTGAGACTGTCAAAATCCTTACTAAGATGAAGATATATCACATCTACAGCTTTCCTCCTATCACTAGGCCAGTAACACTGTCACAGAAGAAAATTAAGTTAGTTTGACATGATTTGTTCTTGACAGATCCATGTTAGCTCTTTCTTATGACCCTGTTATCTTCTAGGTGCTAAGAAATTGATTGTTTAATGATTGTCCCAGTATCTTTCCAGGTATTGAAGTTAGGCTGACTGGTTTATAATTGCCTTAATCCTCTTTGTGCCCCTTTTTAAAGACAGTACTACGTTTGCCCTTCTCTTGTCATGTGGAATCTTACCCGCCCTCAAAGATAATCACTAATGGTTTGGCGATTGCTTCAGCTAGTTCCTTAAGTATCTTAGAATAAATTTCTTCAGGCCCTGCCAATTTGAATACATCTAACTTATCTAAATATTATTTAACCTCTTCTTTCCCTATTTTGGCTTATGTTCCTTCCTCTTTGTTGTTAATGTTAATTGTGTTAAGTATCTGGTCACAATTAACCTTTTTAGTGAAGACTGAAGCAAAATAGGCCTTAAATACCTCAGCCTTTTTGATGACTTCCCTTATTAGCTTACCTTTCCCACTAAATAGTGGACCTACACTTTCCTTAATCTTTCCCTTGCTCCTAGTGTATTTATAGAACCTCTTATTGCCTTTTATGTTCTTTGCTAGGTGTAACTCATTTTGTGCCTTAGCCTTTCTGATTTTGTTTCTACATGCTTGTGCTGTTCTTTTGTACTCCTCCTTAGCAATTTGTCTGTTTCCACTTTTTGTTAGTTCCTTTTTGGTTTTCACGTAATTCAAGAGCTCCTAATGGAGCCATATTGGCCTCTTACTATTCTTTCTGTCTTTCCTTTGAATCAGAATAGCTTGGTGTTGTGCCTTTAATACTGGCTCCTTGACAGACTACCGGCTCTCCTGAACTCCTTTTTCCCTTATATTTTCTTCCCATGGTACCTTACCTAGCAGTTCTCTGAGAATGTTGAAGTCTGCTTTTTTGAAGTCCATTGGCCTTGTTCTGCTGCTCTCATGCCTTCCTTTCCTTGAAATCCTGAAATCTGTCATTTCATGATCACTTTTGCCCATGGAGCCTGTGCTGCCACAACTTCACTGCTATTTTTAGCCATACTAACTAGATTAAAGCTAGTGTCTGTATGCTCACACAAGCTACAATCACACCTCTGACTGTAGGTATCCTAAATCTCAGTTTCTCCATATGAAAATGCAGGTGATAATATTGACCTACCATACAAGGGTTGTTGTGAGAATTAGTAAATACTTGTAACCATTTTGAAGAAGAAACATTCCGTGGGTGTATTTTGGAGTTAGTTTGACCTCTGAGAGGATTCTTGGGATTTAAGATCACTTTATTCCACAGTATGCAAAAAAACTAGTAATGAGAAATTTACCTTTATATTCTTTCCTATGGCTTATTGCTAGAGTAGAAATTTAACCCAACCTTCATTATGTCAGAATGACATATCCTACATCAGGGGCTGCACACAAGGATGCCTGGGAAATGGTTTCCTGGACAATACTAACAAAAAGAAAGTCTTCACAAATTCACATATCCTTGTTTTAGGTGTTTGGGAAAATGGTAGGTATTGGAAAATGGTAGGTATTAGAAAATAGATGCTGAGGTATTAAAACTGAAAATATTTTCTCAACAACTGTACATAAATTAAATAGTTTCCCCAGTGTTAGTTGCAAAATATCCAGATTTATTATTGGCATTCCATTACACACATCCAGTGACGATTATGGTTGAAATCTCTCTAACTCAAACACCACAATGCCCAGCAAAAAGGTGGAAGAAAATTGAATATACTTCAGATTATGAAATGAGTTGATTGTAATGGAATAGTGCCACTAGAAAAATGAGCACTGAAAAAATAATTTGATCAGTAAAACTGAGCATATCAAGTGCAAGGAAAAGCCAGCTAAAGAGCTAGTGGTAGCTCAGCATGCTGCCCTGAGTTGGGATATATTGTCCATGTCTGGAACTTAAGATAGGTCCTTTGCTCACAAACCAGCAAGGCTGAGGAAATGAAAGAGGGAATGGTTCTGATATCCAGAGAAAAATTCTGGTGCTGCACCAGCTGTTGCTGTCTAGTTGGTTTGAGCTGAGCAGAAGCACTTTGTGAGCTCTGCATACATCCCAAATCCCCTGTGTCCCCAGCAACTACATCCTTTCCCACCTCCTTATTTTCCTACCCCCCACTCTCTCTCAGATTTTTGGTCAGCCACTGCCAGTGGCTGTAAGGATTACCAATAAAAATATTATTTTGTTTCTATCTAATGACTTAAGAAATGAGTGCATTGCAACTATCTAGTTGTGCAGACAACCTCCGCTACATAACCACATGGTGCTACTGCTTTCACCCTTGTCCTCCCTCTTCTTTCTCTCTTACTTCTTTGATTGTTACACCCACTTATTGTATCTGAAATTTGATCATATGCTCTTTGGGGCAAGGATTGTCATGTACTTGGTGTTTGCACAGTGCTTAGCACAATGAGGTCTCAATCCCTGACTGGGGCTTCTGGGTGCTACCGCCCTACAAATAAAGAATAATATCAAGAACCACAATTTAAAGCTGCCATTTCCTAGCAAAATACCTAAGGAAGGACATCAGTGCAAACACCGCCTGACTTTCCCCAGGGATGAAACCCTCTGAGATGTAGCAGCTTGGGCTGCTGGGTCAGGTTTGTACATCTCCGAACCAAGGGGATGAACCAAGTCCTAAAATGGTCAGTGAGATTAAATTAGTGTGATTTCCATACTGAGAGGGGCTAGAAAAAACTGCAAGTTAAATCAGGGGGAAGAATCATTAGGAGTGTCATAAACACTGGATTTTGGCATCACTCAGTGATTCTGACAGGCTGAGGAAGCTCTCTTTAAAGGAGTCATCTACATGCAGATCGTTAGCAGTGATGGGGAAGGAAACAGAGGAGAAAGTACAGGAAAGTTTTAATGAGAGGCAGATAAAGTCCTTCAGTTGTGTAAAGTTTGTTGGAATGTGGCAGTAGCTCTTTAAACAATTCAAACTTTCACATAGCCAGCTGAGAATGGGCTCATTTTACAGACAGATCTACAGGGAATCCTAGAATGCAAAGCTAATATAAACTCCTTAAAACTCAAATGTTATTAACAACCCCTTCCTCCTCCTTTGATGCAGTGGCAACGAATTCTTGCTATTCTGGACCTAAAAAAGTGTCTTATTGTTTCCCTTTCAATGTTATGACAGCGTTCCCAAATCCTTCATCTTGTAAGGCTGCAGATAGTTTGTTGCTTGTCAACGTTGTCCTTGGTTGTTCGTTGCAGTACCATAAAAGTTAGTACAGTAAATCCTATTAAGGGGAACTGAGTTTGACATGGAGAGAGAGGCAGATGTTTCATATGAAATGCAAAGATAATGAAAGGGAAGTTGGGGCAGAGTTATTTCAGCTGACAAGTACAGTAAGATTCAATTTGAGGTGGCAATGACTTCTTTTTTTCTTTTTTAGTTAGGAAACTGAAGGCCCAATAGCTCTGGCTGGAGCTGCATGCAGTGCAGGCAGGTGTTATGCCAGATTGCTCTGTTACTGTTAGTGATATTTATTTGTATATCAGCAGTATCTGAAGGCCGCATTATGCTAAGTGCTGTACAGTTCTTCCCTGAATAGCTCCCAGTCAAAATAGGCAAACAGACGAAGGATGGGATAAAGAGATGCAACATACACACAGCCCTTCTGTGCAGGGGTTGCCTCTTCGTACTAGTACAGTCTGCCTAGCACAGTGGGGCTGGGGAACTAAATACTACCACAGTACAAATAATCATCATAATACACACAGTTCTGCTAATTGACCTCAGTCTGAATTTGCAGCCTCTGAGAGCACATCTCAGTTCTGAGCTTGTTATTCCAAACTTGGGCCTCCCCTTGAGCAGAGACTAACAGTTGTGCCACATGGTATTTTTGAGGACACGTGTGTGTTGTGAAATACGTTTAGATTGGCACCACTCCCCGTCCGTGTGGTATGTGAGCTCTAAACAAGTGTCAAAAACAAGAACAAAGTAACAGCTCAATGGGCCAGTAGAGGGCAGTAGTACAAAAGTATACAGTAGGGTTTGAGCAGTGACTCTGTCCCTTTAAAGTTGGGGACAAAATTTGGACCAGGAGACAGGAGAATTACCATAACAAAGCACTTTCAAAAATTAAATCTTTTAAAACCAGAAGCTAAACTCCCATCGAGACTCTACTACAGTGTGTTTCTCTAAGGCATAGACCTTATATGAATGGAATAGTTGATCTTTCATATAAACAGTATACAGATTCTCTTAAAGCAGTGGTTCTCAACCAGGAGTCCAGCACTCCTTGTGGGGCCACGAGCAGGTTTCAGGGGGTCCCCCAAGCAGGGCCAACATTAGACTTGCTGAGGCCCAGGGCAGAAAGCCGAAGCCCCACCACTGAAGCCTGAGGCCCTAAGCTCTGCCACTAGGTGCTGAAGTTGAAGCCTGAGCAACTTAGCTTCACAGGGCCCCCTGTGGCATGGGGCCTCAGGCTATTGTCCTGCTTGCAACCTCCTAAGGCCAGCCCTGTCTTTTATATGTAGAAAAAACAGTTGTTATGGCAGAGGTGGGCCATGGAGTTTTTATATACCATGTTGGGGTGGGGGGAAGAAGGGGACTTAGAAAGAAAAAGTTTGAGCACCCCCCTGCCTTAAAGAAATGAATGTCTTTTAGTGATGGGCTCTCCTTGTCAGAAGACTCAAATTCTGGCTGAATTAATTGCCACTTCTTTCTAAATTCCTGGGTTTTACCAGTGTAAATGTGAGAGAGAGTTTGGAACGTAGAGACTAATTATGTTGAAGTGTAACCAGTCTCCTCATGCAGAGTCCCAAACTGTCCTGGCCAAATCGTGTCAGCTTAGAACTGCCATTCCTTGGGTGGTTATTTCCATAATCTGTAATAACAAACAGGACCATTCAAGGAATTTGGCCTTTACTCAGCTGAGTGTCTCTTATAGGGACAAGCAATTGGACCTACTCAAATTTATTGTTCAGATAGACCTATATCACTGGGCAGTCAGCCAAATGCACCTTAGGTTTACAAACTTTCATAGCAAAGTATTGCTTACATTTTTTCCTAGATCAACAGGTTAAATGAGATGAGGAAAACTACTCCGCACCAAGAAAAAATGCACCACTTGAACTGCCATCTCTTTGTTCTTTACTGTGAAAAGCACTGTGATTTGTCCAGGTTAAAATTCTCCCCTTTGTATTCATTGCTCTTCTCTGCCAGGAAGTCTGTCATCCAGCTAGACTTGGCCAATACCAAGAAAGCTCTGATCGTACCTGCTTTTGAGACCCTTCGGTACCGCCTGTCTTTCCCCAAGTCAAAAGCAGAGCTGTTATCTATGTTGGACATGGGAACCCTCTTCACATTCAGGTAACAGAAGGAGGTTTCACTGAACCTCTGGCAGTGATCAACCTTGGCTTCTTGCTCATCTGTGGACGTGTGGCTCGCCTCTCCCCTGGCCAGTCAATAGTTCAATTAAGAAATATATTGAGGTTTTTCCCCACTTTATTAAATGGCAGTGATCTAGTGCCCCAACAGCTTGATTGGTGCATGTATTTAATCTTTAAACCCTGCATGCTATCTACTAATATTTCCATGGGGGTCTTTCCCTTCCCTCTAGTCTACCCTCCTATTGTTAAATTGGCCTCATTTGATTTTTGACATTTTTATTGCTTTACAAAATCATGAAAGAGCATTAAACCAGCAAGTGTGTAATATACCCTTTGTTGGCTAAGCATAGTCCAGGTAACTACCATACATGTGATCAAAAAATTGAGGATAATAATTCTTAACTAGGATTGATGAGTGGATATTCTGAAAGTGCCACGAAGCTCAAAAAGTGTGCAGTGTGGCCTACTGCATGCAGCACTGGACTGGACCTCAGGAGACCTTGGTTCTATTCCCAGCTCTGACCTGCTGGATGACCTTTGGCAAACCACTTCACCTCCCTGTGCCTCAGTTTCACATCCGTAAAATGGGGATAATAATGCTTACCTCTCCTGTGTTAAAATGCTATGAAAGCTATAGATGAAAACCATTATATAAGAGCTAGATGGTATTATTATTATTATTCAGTGGAAAACTTCCTTTTCTTTCCTCTTCTCACAAATTGTTTTTTTTGGCGGATTCCTCTCTTCCCCCATTACCTGTATTTCATACCTCTCTACTTGCAGTGGGTTTCTTTCATGTTGCTAAGCTGCAGCATCTTCTGAGGTGCAAGAGTAACTTTTTTGCCAGCTGCTTTCTACAGACATCACAGCAGGTGGTTCATATGATCCTGAAGAACATTGTTTTGATGGAACCACTGACTGTGATTCACTGGGAAACAGGTAACCCAAGGCAACTGAAAGGTAGGGAAAAGAATAGAGGTGTTATATCAGCCCCTGGAAAAAAAACCTCAAGGGTGTGGGGGAAAGTTTGCTCTCCTCTCTCCTTCCATTGCTTCTTAACTGTGCTGCAATTTATAGATTAACTTGAGGTTTGTTTATAGAAAATAACTTTCCCCCTTAAGTGAAAAAATAACCTCTTGTGGGAAATAATACCCTCAAGATTTTACTTCAGATCTTATATTCCATTGACAATCACATTTTCAACCTGCACCCTGTAACTTCATTGGGGATTTGACCTGAGTAAGGACTGAATAAGAACAGATGAAAGATGTCAGGCCTGTAGTAGATTTATGTACGTATGTAGGATATATTTTGTAAACACTCCCCTAATCGTTTCTGTCTCATCATATTGGTCAAATCTAGCAGCAGGCACACACAGCAGCTGGGATCGGGACTGAGCGTTTCCACCTACATTTTCAAGGTGCTTTTAATAATACTATAAGTTGAGGCCAAGCTGGCGGGAGTGAGCTGGGAAGAGGACTGCTGTGACAGTGATTGCTGATCATGCCTGCAGCATCCCAGATCCTCACACCACATGCTAGATTACAATCTTTTCCTCAGTGAAATTGCTTTTGTCACCTCTTTTCCAAATTGTGACCTTTTCTGCTTCTGGGCTGCTGAAAAATACAAAACGGCTCTCAATTACATCCTTCGCACTACTTCCTCCCCACCTCCCCTCACACAGAAAGTCATTTAAGCTTTCACGGTTGCCAAGAGGTGCTGTGTGAAAAACCTTTGCACCAGGGGACTACCTTGTGAAATCATTCTGGCTTTGTTTCATGGTATTAGTTTTTATTGTGCCTTGGCAAGATGTATCCACTTAGTAGTGGGTAATGTCCCAAGGACAAGGAAGTGTGCTTCTGGTGGAATCTTACAAGGATAATGAAGGTACGGAAGGTAAAAGAAAGCACCATACTGAGACAGTGTAACCAGCAATGACTGATAAACTGAGGCCCCAAGTTAAGCACATGTTGAAGTACTTTGGAGGATAATGAGAAAACGGAGGATGTTGGTTGGCAGGCCAAAGAGACAATAATACTGATACAAGAGACAGTAAAACTGATGAATCTCCCTACTATGTCTCTGTGACTAATGTCTGGTGAAAATTACCATTTTATGGTAGCATCTTTTGGGTGGAGATCTTTTTAACAGTATGTAAATAACTTCAGCAGAACTAAAATTTCACAAGATAGTCAGCATGTAGCCGAGACCCGGTTCTGGCATGTATATCTTCCTGAACTATCAGAAAGATGGTTACAAACCCAATTGTTCTTTCATAATCAGTCTATAGTGACCTTTTTTCAGCATCCCACATCCACTTCCCTCTTTCTCTTCCCCTGCCAGACATATCTGCTACAAGATACAATATCCACTTGATATAGCAACTGAACAGTTAATGCATTGCGTTTCCAGTGAATATGGTATCTGATCCCAGAGTTCATCCACTTAATAACTAGATTTTCCCCCCTCATTCAGAAAGCACAATAATATGATTATTATCTAGTTATAAACTCTTAGCTGCCAATGTGTGTGGTTTCTCCATGTGATCCCATCATATAGAATTACGTCATTCTGAAGAAGCAAACGCAAAATCCTTGATCTATTTAGAGATCCTGTTACTTTGAGGTAAATACTGACACTAACAATGGGCATTTCAGGTGCTTTTAAAGAACCTGAATGTTCTGTGCAAAATGATTTGTTGGTCTCAGTTTCTTTTCTTGTGCACAGGTGGCCACATCACAGAACCACCATCACTGCTGCATTGATTGGCATCTTAGGCCTGGATTACACTGAGGGATGGGGGTCGATGTAAGATACACAACTTCAGCTACGGGAATAGCATAGCTGAAGTCAACGTATCTTATTTTGACTTACCTCCCGTCCTCATGGTGTGGGATCGATGGCCGCGGCTCCCCATTGACTCCACTTCCACCTCTCGCCCTGGTGGAGTTCCAGAGTTGACAGGAGCACATTCGGGCATCAATATATCGCGTCTAGACGAGATGCGATATATCGATCCCTGATAGATCGATCGCTACCTGCCGATCTGGCAGGTAGTCTGGATGTTCTCAGTCATTGAGGCAGAGAGGCCAAGAACTGGATAGACTTAGAGAATGAACTACCCTCTCATCCATAGGTTTGGACCCTCCCAAAGGAAATACATTGATTGGATAGGTAGCATGTAGCGCCTCCCTCCTTTAACCAGGGTCTCGACTTTTCTTTCACTCACCTTCTCCCCTCCTTTTCCCCCACTATCTTCCCTTCTATTTTGCTTTGGTCTCCCTCGCTCCCATCCTGATCTTTTTCTCTAGTGCTCTTCTTTACCCTGTTTTGCTCTTCCATTTTGGTTTTCTCGTCTCTCTCTCTCTCTCTCCCTGCCAGGGGATACTTGTGCTTCTGCTCCTGCTTATAGTACTATGTCAGTGGGGCCAGCAATAGCTGTAGAGGGAAAGTGATACAACGCTGGTCAGTTTCATGTTCTGCTCTTGCTGTTGCCGCTGGGGAAGCATTATGGGCAGGAGCTGCAGCACTAACCTGATTCTCTGCAGGAATTAATTAATTAGCTATCATTTGTAGGGTGCTTTGAAAATACAGATCATATTAAGCGTTAAAAAGTAAGTATTATTATTATTATTTTATTTTATTTATTACTTTCAAAATGCTAGAGGAGGGATGAGGAGAAATGCCGCGTTCCCCACAATCCTACATCAGATTTAAAACCTCTGTTGTGATTGTGGTTTATTTCACTAAGGCCTGGATTGAGACTACCAACTCATTTCGTAAAGACATCAAATGGCCAATAGATGGTAAAATTTTGTCAGCGCCAGGATATGAGCGAGAGAAGATAGGTGAGGAAATATCTTTTATTGGACCAACTTCTGTTGATGGAATGTGCAAGCTTTTGCCCAGACCTGAAGAAGAGCTTTGTGAAGCATGAAATCTTGTACCTTCCATCAACAGAAATTGGTCCAAAAGAAGATATTACCTTACCTACCTTGTCTCTGTCAATAGATGGTAAAGGCTTTGATCTCTGGCAGCCTGGAAAGTCAAATCAGTGATTGAGAGTTGAATGGCTCTGTGCTACTAGTTAGCCAGTCTCATTGAAGTGATGCAACCTGTTTAGCTATGATGATAATAATAACAACAACAACATATAAAAGTGAAACCATCACAGCTTAAAAGAAAATCAGTTACTGTTTAGTAAAATAATTTTCTGATAGCCATGTCCCTCCTGCACTGATCTATTCCTTGAAGAAGAGAGAAAGTGAACTTTGGCTTCTTTTGTTTTCTCCAGGTATTATAAAGAATAAGATATACCCAAAATGTAAACACTAAGGCTGTAATTTTTACCTGTGTGTTCCTTGTTCTTCATGGTTTGTAATGTTATCCAAACTTCTGAGATCAAAATATTAGGATCTAGGCTCTCAACCTGCAAATAGTTATGCACATGCTTCACTTTATGCACAAGTTGTCTGTCCCCTTGAAGTCAAGGTGCCTTATATTGCACAACTGCATGTTTGTTTTGCTCCTTCTGTTATAAATCTCAAAATACTACAATACAGATTACCTGCCTTCTTCTTTTTTCTTGATTTAATCCATGATGCTGCAGCAAGAGTCTGTCTCAGTGATTTCTGGAAAGATGTAAGAAGAGTGAAAGGGCAATAGAATCATTGATCTTTCTGTTAGTGGGGTAGATTCAAGCTGTGCTTGGAAGAGACCTGCTGTGACATAAATAAGATTAAGAAAATATTAAAAGATCCTTTCTTATAAATTGAATTAATGGTCTTACATAGAATCATGTTGGATAAAACGATATATGTAGTATCATGGAGAGCATTTATCTAGGCTTTTATGTATTAATTAAATTATTTATTTGGGTTTTTACAGTAATAATAACAAAAAGAGGCACTTGTCCAGAGCTCCAGATGTCTCTTACACAACTTAAAAGTGTAAATATAAAATACATAACTCTCATCACTGTGGAGCTGTAATAGTTAACTTTTAAAAGCTTTAAGTGAACTACACCATAGCTGGGAAATGGATGTGAAATATTGTAGTGTAGATGCACCCTTTGTGTTTTCCATAATTATTGTTTCCCACTCTCGGTCATGGATAGCCCTTTTGATAATTGTCTTTTTGTCAATTAACTTCGTCAGCCTGGTATGTATAAGCATCAAGCACATGGAAGTATTGGAAAATGCTTCACAAATGGTCATAGTGTATCGAGTTGCCTTGTAATTTGTCCTAAACGTAATAGTGGACTGTACAGCTAATGTCCTCATTTTCAAGGGGTCCATCTAAAAGGTAATGTTATGCAGTTTTGCCAAGATGCATCTTATTTCACTGTTCCCCCACACCCATGCAAGTTCTGTATATTCAAGGTATCACGTCTGGACGAAAGGGCATGCACCCACGAACTTTGCCAAGTGGCGGACTGCTACCACACCTTATCAAGTTGAGTGGGAAGCAGACTTTGAACCATATGTTGTTGTGAGGCAGGACTGCCCAGAGTACGACAGAAGGTTTGTAGGGTTCGGCTGGAACAAAGTAGCTCACATAATGGAACTGGATGCACAGGTAAGGAGATATCTTCTTAATGAGATTCTTCATGAGATGCATGGTTTTTTATAGGAAACCCTTATACTATGGAAGTGGATTCAGATTCCACGTCACCAAATTATTCAGCCATTCTGCATTCTGTAACTGGTTATTTCCATCTAAGAGAGAAAACCCTTATTTAGTATTCGCTGAGCATTAAAAGTTGTGCCTCATTTAATTGATTTATCAAATCTGTGAGGAGTCTGTCATCTCAGAGAGGCAAATTTCCTTCCCTGTTCCCCACTTCCTTCCGGAGGTTAGTAATTGCCTACTGACCTTGATCATTAGCAGGTACTTACTAACATACACTGGCTCATTTGTGTTGGCCACTCTGAGGGGTAAAGTACAAGGTATGCAACCCCTGCTTTCCCCATCCTGCCTGCAGCTGAGAGGCAAGGAGACTGTGCAGGAATGGGTGTGTCCGTGTGTGGACTTCTCTGTGTGTGCATTTAGGGGGACATTTATACCCCTGCTTACACCTCTGCACAGTCACATTGGGTTGGGCTGCAATCAGGCCCTTTACGTTCCATAAGGATATACCCAATGGGAATATTCTCAGCTATAGAGGGGAAAATATGTTTATTAACCAAATAAAAATAGTGTCTACTATATTATCCTAATAATAATACTTAGCACGTGCATAACACTTTAATTTTACAATGCACTTTTCAATCACTGATCAATGAAACTTCAGATGTGGAGAATATCAATGTAATGATTTATTATCTGCTCATCTGTGTAACCGGGATTACAGTTCCAGTTGTAGCTCTCATACAGCACTCACAGCTTAATGCTTATTTGTGCTGTGGCATTCAGCCAACGTACAGAGTCACACAAAGGAAAGTGGGCGCTCTTTCACAGGAGGTTGTAGCATAGTTCTTTTAAATGATTATTGAGATGGAACTGTCTCTGTGGATGTGTTTCCTTGCTCCTCCAGCCTCCAAACACACTCATATTTAAAAATTTTTTGTTTATAATGGCTGAGGGACGGGGCTATTCTCTTATCGAGAATCTGTCATCCTGGAGGAAACTTGCAATTCCTGGTCTGCCCATCCCTACGGCAGCTCACTGAGGTAGCTCTGCCAGGAACTTCTGGAACGCAGGGCTTTCCCTATATCCTGGCTGAGACTACAATACTTCCCATTATTCTGTCCTCCTTGCAATGGAGACAGCTCCTTGACACACTCCCTTCTAAAAAGAGCCTCTTGAGGGTTTTCCTCAAAGAACTTTGTTCTCTTGACTAGGTCTCAGCTAGGGGATCCCTACCCACTCTTTTTTTTGTTCTTTGGTCCTTCTTCCCACCCCCACCTACCATTGCTGACTGCTTATCAGCCCTCAGCTCATCAGCAGGGGATTTAGGGAGTGGGATAAGACTGACCAGGCCTCTCTGGCAATATCCTCTCCCCAAATGGGGGGGAAATAGTGCTGGACACCCATTAAGCTTTCCACTGCATTTGAGGTGCCACTCTCACTCATCAGGTCTTTGCCTAAGCAGCTGCTTCAGTATTCTAGCCTCAGCTAACAGAGTCACCTCCCAGCTCAGGGAAAGATTTCAGTGCGTTTTAGCAAATCCAGCACCTGGCAGAAGGCCTGCATGTAAGACTCCATCACAGAGGGCCTGTGCTGCTATAGCCCATCAAAATGGCAAACAGGATGGAAATAATTATAATTATTCTAGAAACACCACATGCCCATGGTGCTGGGGTCTGTACGGATATATAGCTAGTGACAGACTCTGCTCCTAAGGGCTTACAAACTTGTAGTTAGAGCGTGAGGTTCCTGCAGGTGGGAATTTTTTCTGAAAGGGATTCTCCTTGCTCTAGGGACAAGCTCTAAGATACTTTCCCCAGCCTTCCAATGACTCCTGGACCTAGCCAGTTAGCAGCCCCTCTCCTGACTGCTTTCAAAAGGTCTTAATAGTATTTTATTCTATATATATATATATATATATATATATAATTCGTAGCCCTCAAAGGCCCCAGTTGGGAAGGGGATGGCTACTCCATTGTGCTGGTCTCTATAAACATTGAAGAGAAACAGTTCCTGCCCTGAAGGACTTACAGTTTAAAGACACAAGCAGACAACTGGAAGAAAGCTACTCTTGTGCAATATTGTAAATAGGTAAATGGGACGACCCAGGTAATTATAGACCTGTCAGCCTGACATCAGTCCCGGGCAAAATGATCAAATGGCTGAAGACTTGGTTAATAAAGAATTAAAGGAGAGTAACGTAATTAATGCCAATCTACATGGTTTTATGGAAAATAGATTCTGCCTAACTAGATACCTGTTTTGATGAGATTATAAGTGGTGTGATAATGGTAATAGTGCTGATATAATATACTTAGAGTTATGTAAATTATTTGACTTGGTACCACTTGACAATTTGATTAAGAACCTATATTGATACAAAATTAACATGGCACATGTTAAATGGATTAAAAACTGACTGAATGTAACTGTTATCGGAGAATTGTCATCAACTGGGAATTTCTAGAGGGGTGCCGCAGGGATCAGTTCTTGGTCCTATGCTAACAGTTTAACAGTTCTATCAGTGACATGAAAGAGAACATAAAATAATGATAAAGTTTGCAGCTGATACAAAGCATGGAGGAGTGATAAATAATGAACAGAACAGGTTGCTGATAGAGATCTGGATCACTTGGTAAACTGGGCTCAAACAAACTATATGCATTTAATATGGCTAAATGTAAACTTATACATGTAGGAACAAAGAATTACACACTTTTCACAGGGTGGGAGACTCTATCCTGAAAAACAGACACTCTGAAAAGAACTTGGTAGCATGGAGGTAGGTAATCAGCTGAACATGAGCTCCCATTGTGACTCCGGCCAAAAGGGCTAATGTGATCCTTGGAAAGAAAGAGGAGGTTGGTTAAGCAAATCTTTATGGATTTGCTCTTCCCTCCTAGGATTTACACTGCACCATCTTCTTTGCCTTAGCAAAGATGAGAGAGAGAGAAAGAGAGAGAGAGATCTTGGAACTGCCTCTCACTGCTGGTGTCTTCCTTTTCCAGGAATATGAATTCATAGTGCTGCCCAATGCCTATATGATCCATATGCCGCATGCTCCCAGCTTCGACATCACCAAGTTCCGCTCCAACAAGCAATACCGCATCTGTCTGAAGACCCTGAAGGAAGAGTTCCAGCAGGATATGTCACGCCACTATGGCTTTGCAGCCCTCAAATATCTCACAGCAGAGAACAACAGCTAGCACGATGGAGCCTGTTTACAGGAAACAGACACTCAAGGGAGGAGCCACTTAATGTTTGGGGCCCAGTCTTTTAACTTGGAACTGAGACACTTTTTTGTTTTTATATCATACCCAACAGTTCTAACAGTAGAGATTTGAAGCGACATGTCTTCAGACTATGCTCATTAGCCACTTCCCTTCCACCCCCCTGCCAATCTCTCAACTTTAGCATTCGCAAGATGTGAATAAGAGGGGTCAGCCATGCACCCATCATATTGCAAACGGTGCGGAGCGGGGGTGGGATGGGAATATGTTTTCTGTTCTCAAAACAGTTGAGCAAAGACAGCTCTCCAGAAAATAGGATTTAATGTTGCTATTTAATAATTCCACATGCTTTTTATCTGTAAAGGAAGATCTTCAGGTCACTGTCCTGTGAATTTTAAACCCACACTGCTCTAAAAGGGGAACTTTCACCTGTGAACTTTCATATTGCCCCTCTTGATATGGTTGGCTATTCTAATGAAGGGCAAGGCAAAGATTTGAAATAGCCTTGAAAATGAAGGGGAAGCATATACCATATCCCACTATAGAGAAGATGTGCTAAAGACTGAGGCATATCCATGGGATCAGTTGGTCACAGATCCTCAAGTTAATTCTGTTTGATCTAGAAACCTCCCCTGCCCCGGCCATAAAATCCATTCCTTCCCTTTTAAAAGACAGTGTTGGCCTTCATTCTGCTTGTCCATCTCCAGTTCTAGCAGTCCAGTAAAGAAGATTGGTGCCTCTACCAGAATGTGAAGGAACCTGTCAGTGTAAGGCCTGTTTTCACCTGAGCAATTCATTCACATGTGTCTAGTGAAATAAATTGCCATGTTGTAGCTTGGTTACCATTTTAAAGGCAAGAACTGGATTTTTCCCTGGGATGTATTTTCTACTGGGGGCTATTGACCTGTAGGCTTTTTCAGTGCATGCTCACTTGTGAAGGCCTTGGGCCTTGGGCTTTAAGTGGACTTCGTCGCTGAACAGGGAAATGTAAGCATGACAGCTAGAGCCCAGGCGCCTCAGTGCTTTCAAGCTGCCTGCTACAAGCGCTCAGAACTACTTTGTTAAAGGAGTTTATAATAAAAGGAGCAAAAGTCTGAGGCATAAACTCCCCATTTGAGGGGGAGAAGAGAATGTGTTGGGAATCTGAGTGTGAGTGTTTGCTTGAATGTGGGGGGGTCCAGTTCACGACCTCAGTATGCGTAGCGATATTTTGAAGGGTGGACAAGAAACCTAACAAGCAAAATGCATACAAAAACCGAGACACTGGACTTTTTACCATTTCCTTTAGTCTTCAGTATTAATGTTATGTTTACATGGGATGAGGAGATGAGGTTTAATGCACTGCCCTTAGCTGGGCTATTTGTATTCGCTTGCAATGTTACCAGAGAAAGCAGAATCGACTAAAGTGAGAAGTGTGTCCCTCTTCCTATTTCAGACCATGTAGAACAGTACTTAACACACACCTCTGCCTAGACTGTATAGTGGATCCACACTTCATTGTGCTCATTATTTTATTCTATTTTCCAGTCATTGGATCTTCCTCCCCACCTCACCATGCTAGATCTTGGCTTTCTTTCTAACCTCCTACTTTTTGAGGGGTTTATTTACAGCAACTTCAACACAACTAAGTCAGGTGTTTACAGTACAAATGTTGGTTAATCATACAGACATTAAAGAACAGAACAGCAAAAAACAAAAAAAGCGACTTCTTGGAGAAAAGAAATCAGACCAGGAGGGAGTCTGAATGTAGTTGTTACATTTTCCCCTGTGGATGTGGGCTGTGTAAGAATCTTTCACTTCCTACTTTTCTCCTTTACTTAACGGCTCACCTAAAAACCTGTGAGGAGCCAGGCGCAGGCAAATTAATAAAACAACCTCTCCCTCCCTCATTGTTAATCTGCCATCGTTTCTCACGCTGAGTAGTGCAATACTCCACAAATAGTCCCAGTGATTCTTCACCATGAGTAAGGGTGGCAGAATCTGTTCCTAAGGGTATGTCCACACTTAAAATGCAGCAGTGTAGACACTACCTTTGCTGACGGGAGGTGTTCTTCCATTGGCCTAGGTAATCCACCTCCCTGAGAGGCGGTAGCTAGGTCAATGGAAGAATTCTCTCGACCTAGGGCTGTGTATACAGGGACTTAGGTCAGCTTAACAGTGCTACTCAGGGGTGTGGATATTTCACACACCTTACCAATGTAGTTAAACTAACCTAATTTTCTAGTGTAGACAAGGCCTAAGTAGTCCAGTGGTGTGAAAATGCTGATTTACCTTCTTGAAATTCCTAGTCAGTCCCTCTGTATAACTAAAGCTGTTTTATAGCACTAGTTAAGTGCTGGATGTTAATTTCTTCTTTGTTTCACAATGATGCCTGAGTACAGGGGGAACACTATTCTCCTGCAGTGCTCAGGGCCGCTGCAACCATTTAGGCAAACTAGGCGGCCACCTAGGGTGCCTTCTGATTGGGGGCGCCTAAAAGTCCCCTCAGGCAAGGAGGTGGAGTGAAGCTGAGCTGGGGGTGGGGGCGCGGAGAGGGCTGCCCACAGTAATGGGGCGGGGGTACACAGGGGAACAGCTCCTCGCCCCAGCTCACCTCCACTTTGCCTCCTCCACTGAGCACACAGCCCAGCTCTAAGTCTCCTCCAATCGGCGCTGCACACCTGGGCGAGGAGGAGAATTAGAGCAGTGCCAGCGTGCTCAGTGGAGGAGGTGGAGCCGAGGTGAGCTGGCTTGGGGAAAGCCCAGGCAGGGTTAGCTTCCATGGGGGGAGTCTCCCCAGGCAGGGTTAGCAGCTGTGGCGGGGGAGGGGGAGGTCTCCCCAGGCAGGGTTAGCTGCCATGGGGGGATGGAGTGGAGAGGGATTAGCTGTCGTGGTGGAGGGGGTAGCTGATGCGGGGGGTGCTTCCCAGGTGGGGGACTGAGTTAGCTGCCGTGGGGGGGCGGGGTTAGCTGGGTAGGGGGTGCAAGGTGGAAGTTTCGTCTAGGGCGCGAAACTTCTTTGCACCGGCCCTGGCAGTGCTAGTTATAGGTTAGATTGTACCACAAGGACACAACCCATATTGCGCCATGCTATTAGCATCATTAGCCACAATTCTGTCCCTGCTCCCCCTTCCTGGGTGAGGGGGGAGTGGTAATTTCTTGCTGGCCCACATTGGCTGCAAATTTTGACGCTCTTGAATTAGGCTTAAATATGTTGGCTGGTGTAAAGATGAGCAGCTCAAAATCTTCTAATAGATTAGAGTGTCACAGGTTTTCTTTACAGAAACTTTGCTGGTTTATATCTATCATCATATTCATCAAAGTGTGTTCTAATTCTGTTTTGTATTATAATCTCAATCAAGTTCCCTGGTACTGAAGTAAGGCTGACTGCTGTTTAATTCCCAGGATTACCCCCTCGCATCATTAAAAAAAAAAATGTACATGTGCTGCCCTCTAGTCCTCTGCTACAGTCGCTGATTCTAATGAGAAATTGCATACTTATATTAGCAGCTTTGTTACTTAATTTGTTAAAAGTCCTTCTGAATTCTCTGATTAATCCTTCTAGACCTGGTGACTTAATGCGCTTTAATTTATAGATTTTTTTTTCCAGCACCTTCTCTTTTGACAGCTTAGTCTATGACATTTCCTTATCTTTATTTCCTGGGAAGAATGAGTCTCTGGGATAGATATCTCTGCAATATCTTTTGTGGGGAAGACTAGTGCAAATAAGGCATTACATTCTTGACCATGTCCTTATAGTCGTTAATTGGTCCATGACGGTCCAGAGGACCCAACAGTTATCCCAGGTTTTCTGCTTCTTGCAGATGGAGCAAATTTATTTTGGCTATTTGCTCTTCAAATTTCCCTTGAGCTCTCTTGATTTTTGTCTTACATTTTACAATCCTTTCAACCAAGTTTTGATTTCCCATTTGTCTTGAAACTTACCATTTAAACATACATTTACTTTCATGTCCTCTTCCTTTCTTTATTTGTTTAGTGGTATCCATGCCTTTTGTGAGTCTTTGAGCATAAGTATTCTCCATGCTGAGTCTAAGGATTTTTATTTTGATTTAGGACGTTTTTGACCTGCTTCTTTTTAAATCCTGCTTTTCAGTATTAAGTGTCACCATACTAGTTTTTGATGTGTTTCCTCCCCCAAGGATGCTGAACTGAATTATACTGTAGTCACTATTACTGACTGGGTGAAATATAGTTACTTCGTGAACTGGCACCTGTATGTTATGTAGGGTGCAGCTGAGAACAGCTTCTCCACTTGTGTATTCTAGAAATAGCAATTCCAAGAAGCAGTCATTCAAAATGTTGAGAAATAGGTTCTCGAAACTTTTTGTTTTATGACATTTGCCCAGCTCATGTGTGGGTAGTTGAAGCTGTTCATTATTACTGTTTTATTAGGCTTAGCAGGGCCGCTTTAGAAAGTGCAGGGCCCGATTCGAATAGTTTCGATGGGGCCCTGGCAGGGGTGACTCACCCGGGGGCTCTCCGGGTCTTCGGCAGCGGGTTCTTCACTCACTCTGGGTCTTCAGTGGCACTGAAGGACCCGCTGCCAAAGTGCCACCAAAGACCCGGAGCACCGCCGTGTGAGTAAAAATTAAAAAGGCGTGGGCACGGGGCCCACTTAGGCACGGGGCCTGATTCGGGGGAATCGGCCTAAGGCCAGCCCTGAGGCTTAGTTGCCTCTCTAATCTCTCTATACATTATGTACCTAACATCCTTTTCCTGGTCAGGAGGGCAGAAATATAACCCTACTAGCATATTTATGGTCTTCTAATTTGGGGTTTATGTCCCTGCATATTCTACTCTGTGGACATCTCCCCTCAGAAATTTTAACTCATTAAATTCTGTGGAATCCTGTAAGCATGGTGAGCTTCTCCCATTTCTACAACCTGGATAGTTTATACGCAGATATGGCAGTACCCACTGGGATCTGACATTCCACCATGTTTCAGCAATTCCTATTATCTCAAGGTCCTCACCCACTCCCATGCATTCTAACTCCCTTATTTTTTTTTTGTAAGCTTCTCACACTTATATAGATATTTCTAGTTTTACCCATGCACTTATTTTTATTACATTCCTTAGTCTCACACTCTGATACTTTTCTGAAATGTACCTCTGTAATCTCAGCCTGTTGCTTCTCCAGTTTGACTGTAATTTCCATCCTGTCCTTTACTGGATAAAGATATATCTTTGTTTTACCGACAACCCTAGCAGCTGTCTTTGTCTGACCTGAGTCATCCTTGGTACCTATGAGATTTCCTTCAGCTCCTACTTTAAATAATCCCTCCCAAACCTTGCCAGTTTCGTGTGCCAACAGTCTGGCTCCACATAATATATGCACATTTTTTTTTCAAGTGGGACTTGAAATCATCATCTGTGACTCATTGGAGTGAAGGAATTTGCTGCATTTCCACTACCCGTGTTAGAAGTGAAGACTCTGGATGTGTTCACCTCATTTTTAAAGCACAGAGCTTTTATTAGCTATTAGGCTGTCACAGCTTCTCTTGTGGTTTATACTTAAATCACAGACATCACTTCAGTGACAAGGGTGCAAATGGCACCACCATTTCATATTAATTGCAGTGCAGTTTATTGCAATGTAGTGAGCTCTGTATTAGAGGGAGAAGCATAATAATTTCATCAGGGATGCAGCTGCTGTTTCTCTATACAGGTGTAAATAAGGCCTTAACACAACTGAGTCATCAGTTTTATAAATGCCCTGTACAAACACATTACAGGTGGTTTTCTGTTAGGTACAACAGTCAATTTTATAACTAAATATAAAAATATGTTTTTAATGTTCTGATTTTTACATGACTGTTTATTCAAATATAACTATAAACTTCTACCTGGAAAATAATGTGATCTCCAGAATGTGCCAATTCACCTATCACTATGGCCTGCCTAATGGCCACCATCTGTTTTTTTAGCTGAGGAAGATTGTGCAGGACTTCTTGAGCTGTTGCCTTTTAATCAGCATAGAAACTAGTTTAAGGCATTGCAAGACACTCCCTCCTACTCTGCCAGATATCATAAGGGATATTCATCAGATTTCTATGGACCATCAACAGGACATAGTAACTCAGCAGGTGGAATGAGGATCAATAGCTATGAAGTGAAATGGGTTCCATTTTGTTAGATTGTTGGAGTGCAAAAAAGGAAAAAGTCTGTGGTCTTTGGTATCTGTCTGCTCCTCAAGTTAAATACCCAACAAGTATTTTTTTAAAAAAAAATCAAGTTTCTGCATCTCTAATCAACCAGACTGGAACAAGTGGGTCACTCATGCACTATGAAAGCAAATTAACCAACATTTGCACTCTGGTATTGAAGGTGCCGAAACATCTTTGACATGTAAAGTATTCTATTTTTTTATGTTAGTAGCCTGTCATGTGTAGTTAGACTGTGCATAGAAATGTCTAAATGCTTTACTGAATCGGGACCTAATTGAAGATTTTTTCAAATTGTCATAAGTAGTCAGAGTAGAAAGAAACTACTGGTCTTGTTCAGCCATTACTGTCTGGTAAAGTGCTTATAGTCACAGATCTATAATACCCTATTTTTTTTAGGGGACCCCCAACATCCACATTCACCTTTCAGAGGCAGACACAGAATGCTCATTTTTTGTCAAAAGGAACTTACTGTATGTGCCAGTGAACTGTGCACAACATTTTCTTCTTAAAAATTCCCTGGACACAGTGTGTACTTGCTCTACAGAGTGTAGTTGCTATGGGCTGTATAAGAAATAATTTGCGAATTAGAAGAAAAGACAAAACATTTATTCAAATGATGGACTACTTAGGGTGGTCGTTTATCCAAAAGTACTTATAGTTCCTGTAGTGGAACACTTAACCTGTTTATCACATAAGTATGCAGAGTTTTATCAACCCCAAATTACAAGATTATATCTTTTCTGTCATGCTGTCTGTCCACTGTAAGCATTAGATTGAAACAGTAATTAATTGGGGAAAATAAATCAATTAGGTAATAATGTCCTACTCCTTTTGACTCCTCCTATACTGACAAGAAACCATTATGCAGTGCAAAAAGGCAATATTTGCATCTAATAATCTGCCAACATTAAGGGCATGGTTTAAATCCAAAGAAGAGAAATGGTTTTGACTTCAGGCTGCAACTCTGCTTGGACACACAGTCTTTACCCTCTGCTAGTTACGTGTCAGAGTTGCAGAGATCTCTAATCAGGTGAGACCCAAGAGTTCAAACCAAACCATGGCTATTTCCCTAGGTATTACAGCAACATAATTCTCATATAAACAGTGCATGGATATATTTTTCCATACAAAGAGCTACATTAAAAACCGCTGTAAAGTGAAGCACTGAAAAGTTAGGAGATGTCCAAATTAAAGTTGCTCATGCAACCTTAATCTGACCCTTTTGTGTATGCCTTATAATACAGTCTTTAAGATCACATGCTATTTTTTCCAAAGGACCCCTGCGTCATTTAGTGCACGAGATGAACTGTACTCAGGGAATGTGGCCACTGTTGGGTATTTCTTTTTATCCTCACTGGCATTGATCTTTGAATAATATTTTAGTCTCCTTGATTCTGAGCAAAACTAGGCCCCCTTTTTCAAAGGGTAGGTTTAAACTTAGTCATGGAAAACCTTTGGGAAAATCAGTTAAACCAATGCATTAAGCTTTCCATGTAGAATGCTTAGCGTTTCATTCTGTAAGTCCTTCTCATGTGTAGGGCCCTTTGCAGTCAGTGTGAGTTACACACGTGGAGGGCTTACTCTATTGGCCCCTAAACACGTGAATTCTAAAATGCAGTAAATAATGGCCTGTCTCGTTTTTTAAAAAGACCCAAAATACAGGAAGAATTAAGGGAGTGAAAACACCTATTCTCTTACCTTTGAAGACCTAGGTTCAAATTGTCAGTTAGGTCACAACTGAACATTAGTTTTGAGGTATGTCTGAGATCTGTGCCCTTTTCTTATCAACCACTAGACCACACAGCCTTCCTATTCTAAATGGTCTAGCTCATTGTCGAGTTTGCGAGGCTGAGCTTTAAGATTAAACCAGTCTCGGCTCAAAGATTCATGATCTTTGTTAGATCTGCTGATCCCATGGTCATTCCACTGATGCGTGTGAGCAAAGGAGAAACACCAGAGGAATACAGCAACCATGGTAATAGCAGCAATCAGGATATTCATCCTTTTAAAATTCGGCCCACCTGAAGTTGATGGTTGGTGGGTTAGTTCATGGCTGAAGCAAAGCTAATGTCCTTGCAAGCTTCTTTTGCTGATTTTGAGGAGGATTTATGGCTGCATCAGTTCTCTCTTGCAGTTCTCTGAAACAACTGAAATCTAAAGAAGAAAAATTAAAAACCAGCATATCCTGTTTGTTCCTCTGGCTACTCATCCAGACTAAACAAAAAACAAGCCACAAGTAGACAGCAGCATATCAGGGTGTTTTGGTTTTTGTAGAAGATCCTAATGAGCTCTATGTATAATACTTTTTGGGTAGACTTTGCTGTGCTTCACTGCAGCTCAAAAATTTCTCCAGGGAGTGATAGACACCTATTATGCCTAGGCATTTCTGGGACTCACCACTGTGCAGATTCAGAGTGAGGGCATATAATCTATGTAATTTCCCCCCACACACATACACCTGCCCAGTGCTTACACTTACAGGAATGCATAAAAATCCAGATGGTACAGCTATTCAATGGTCAGGCATGACAGTGTGGTTCCAGGGCCTGTGTTATGCAGGAGGTTAGACTAGATGACCAAAATAGTCCTTTCTGGCCTTAAAATTTGCAAATCCTGTTGGTATTGGTTCACACTGAACTGTTTGGGCAGAGTTTGTATACTTTGCTTTTAAGTTTTGGGTTTGTTCAAAGTAAAGCAAAGACAAACTAAAAAAATCAGTGAGTTTTGTTAAGATTCATGAGTAGCATGTGGATTTTGTAAAAGTTTGTGTTCATGGGGATTCATCCATGCAAGTAGACCTAACACATAACCAACCGTCAGAAAATTTTCTTATGGACCCATAGAACTCAGCCTTTTTTAAAAAGAAATTGTGCTTATAGGGAAAGCGAGCAAAAAAAGTTCAGTTTGAGTCTCAGTTATCTGGGCCCAAAAATATTTCAGACAAAAAACTTTACTAGTTTCATTTCCACATTTGTATAAGAAACAAGCAGACTTCAGAGTCTTTTTGAAGTTTTGTTGCAAAAAGTTTGTACAGCTCACTTCAGTATCCATCACACTTGGACGTTTTCAGGACATAGTGTGAAGCAGAAGACTAGAATTGTGGGTCACTGGGATCCTCCAAGAAACAGTTCAATAAAAGAGATAGACTTTCCTGTTGCCTGGAGTATTGGTCTTGACCTTTGAGACTTCACAGGTGCTGTCTCAGTAGTTTCTCTGACTGTACATATGAAAGAACATAGGTTCATGATATTCCACCATCACGGTCCCTTTCTTTTATGAAAAGCAATCCGGTGCTCTTCCGCTTTTAGGCTTCTGCATTTCTACACACATTTCTCTTTCATTCTGTGATTTTGGCAGTTTTTAGTTAAGTCCAAACTTGAGAGGACGTTGAGTGGTTGGAAGCCACGAGGATGGGATCCCAATGTTCTATTTATTTTTTAACATGTTCCTATTGTTGCAGCTTTTCTGGCTCCTGACCCCCTGTGCCTCTAAACATCATTCCCAGAAATTAATTGTTTTTTACTCAAAGGGTAGTAACACCGTGAGCAATTACACACACATGTACAAGCACACTGAGCACTCAACATTTCTCCCACTTCATACAGTTCATATGTTAGCATGAAATTTCTTTAATGCGAAGTGAAATTTCTAAAAGGTTTGATCCCATGATCCTTTTGCATCCAGTCCATCACACATTTTACCTGTGCTTCACCTTCCCCACATTTATCACTGGCGGTAGTATCCCTCTCTCCCATTACTTTGTCAGATATTTTTAAGATAGTACAGTATCTTCTCACAGCCTGGTGGCCTGTTTAGGCTTATTGTGCAGAAAATCCACCTTTTCCTTGCGAACTTCTGGGGGGAGAGGGAGGAGAGCTACTTTAAAGCAAACAAAAACTCTGAATGTCAGGAATAGAGGGATCCAGCCTTTAATATAGCACAATGTTAATAGCCTCAGAGGAAGGGGAGATGCCTGAAGATGCTCAGAATCCTATACCAATCCTGCTTCCAACCTTACCAACCATTGGGTGTGAGATGTTAATGATGACTAGGGACCTACCAAATTTGCCATTCATTTTGGTCAATTTCACAGTCATAGAATTTTTAAAATAGTAAATTTCCTTGTTTCAACTATTTAAATCTGAAATTTCAGTGTTATCATTGTAGGGGTCCTGACCCAAAAAGGAGTTGGGGGGGTCACAAAGTTATTGTAGGGGAGTAGTAATGGTAGCAATACCATGATCCTCTCCTAAAATAACCTTGCCACCCCCTGCAACTCCACTTTGGGTCAGGACCCCCAGTTTGAGAAACTCTGGTTTCCCCCATGAAATTGGTATAGTACTGTAGTGTAAAAGCACACAAAAGACCAGATTTCACAGTCCATGATGCATTTTTCATGCCCGTGAATTTGGTAGGGCCCTAATGATGACCATGCATAGCTTTGAGGAAAGCAGTGACATTGGAAGATTTGAAAAAGGCCCCTTTTATTTTTTTCTCTTCACACAACCAGCTGATTTGTCCTCCATAAAGCCATCCCTTGGTAGGATATGTAGGAATGGACCACATGGACAGCGCACCAGATAACAGAGTACGTAAACATTCACTCTCTTTCCAAGCTTGCTGCAGGTTGGTGCAGCTTCAATTTTTTCATTTAGCTGACAGTCTCAGATCAGTTAGCAACCTGAAGGAGGATAGCAGGTGCTGAGTGCATTAAAGAAGCAATGGACCATTGTCCCTATTTTTCTAATATGTCTACTAAGTTTTGGGTGCCTCGATTTTTCTGTGTTCCAACTTGAGCTACCTATAGCTTGATTCTCAGAGGTGCTGAGCAACCACCACTGTTTTTGATGCCATTTGGACGTGAGGGTGGCCAGCTTCCTGGAAATCAAGTCCTAAGTGTTGCAAGTTGGGCATCAAAAGTGTGTGGACAGTTTTGAAAATGTTAGCCTAAGTGACTAAGAAAGTGGGTTGAGCAGCCATGGGAGCAGCAGTTCATGTGCTTTGGAAATCAAGCGCACTGTGATGGACACAGCGTGCTAACAGACTAGCACACATTGCTTTAGAGAATAAAGTGATGAAGACATTAATAGTTGAAGCAAAATATTACACAAGGCAATGTAGGTAAGGATATGCAAATGTCATTGCATCATGCTACTGTTGTATGGTTTTGCAGAGGTCAGGAACAGCATATGCAATATATCTGTCAGCTCTCTTCCAGTGACTTAAGAAAGAATCCATATGAAAGGAGAAATCACATTTCCCCTCACCAAGCAGAGCTTGATTTGAATCTGACTATTTTTTGCCATGATACAGGTATATTTACATTCTTCAGGGAGAAGACTGGAATTTCATAACCCTTAACAGTGAGCGATGCATGAAGGGATGCTTGTCATTTCTTCGCAAGACATGTCACACAGAAGGATTTGAATTTTAAAATCATGTCCCTGTCTGTGCATTACCCTACTAGAAGGCCTCCTGTGTGAATGAATAGTGAACTCTTCAGTTTCTCTCCTGATTGGGAGGGAGGAGGGAAAGGTGTTCCTTACGCTACGTTTCAGGACAGAAAAAGAAAATCCATCCATTTTGTTTTCCAAGCAACTCTTGAACAGAAGTCCTCCTTAGAGAGGGATGACCTCTACATCCCAGTTCCCAAGCGCCTCATCACTCCAGGGCTGTTAGATTGAGGCAACTGACATTTAACACAAAACAGTTAGTTTACATGTATGCTTCAGTCTGTGTGTAAGTTTTCTAGATGATAATTTTATTGGGGAAAATGCTGTTTAGATTGTGTGTGCAAAATAAATGGCTTGTAAATATTAAAAAAAACGAAAAAGTTTAATTTTCAGTTGTGCAATAAAATTGTGAAATAATCCTCTCAATTCCTTTCCACCGATGTCTGACTTGCTGCATGTTGGTTTGAGTTGCAAAGCAGCAGTGTTTCTCTAGATGGCATAAGAAAGAGGTTTGTTTGCTTTTTTATTCTTTGCATTTGTGTTTTCTTTTCCATTCATATTATTCTTTGTTCATCTTGGCCCCAGTTCAGTAAAGCACTTAAGCACATGAGTAGTGCCACAGGTCAGTGAGATTACTGACCTGCTTAAAGTTAAAACACATGCTTAAGTGCTTTGCAGAATGTGGATCCTTTTCCCTGTTCTCTCTTTTATGGCTGTTCCCTTGCGTACAAAGACAACACACATACTTAGGGATGCAGTCAACTCATACATATGAGCACAGTGATCAGCAGCTGGTTGCAGTGTGATGGAGGCCAGACCCATTTCACAGAGACAGGCCCAAGTGCAGATTTTTTTTATCTGGTAAGTGTAAGGCAAATTTCCATGTTAATTTGAAGTCTGTCCTGGCAACAGAAGAGGCTGTGTAAGCACCATCAGATCAAATGTTTCCTTTAATTGACCCCCCATTCCCCATTGTTAGATTTCCCAGCTGTTACTGTTACCATCTCACTTCCAGCTTAGGATCCTTTCAGCAGAAGATGGGTAGTGACTATGCCTATGGGAGAACCAGTTTTGCCATGCCATCCAGGAGGCCAAGAGCCTTCTTGCTCCAGAACCATGGGAACTACAAAACCCAAAAAGGAGTAATGGTGAGAGAGGGAGGACAGGTCAGCTACTGCTGACCGCTGTGCATTTTACTGAACCTAACACTCCAATGCCAGAGAAAGCTTGGAAGAAGCTTATAAAAATGGCCTCTCTTCTGGGATATGATTATGGGGTGTACTTTCAGTAAGGATGTTCTAAAAATGTGAGGTCAGAAAAAGTAGATAATAGAACAGTCTATTTACTGAAGATTAAATGTCACATGAACATGACCAAAACCAAGTGAAAGTCGGGACTTCCTGGAATTTGGTTTTTTTTAAAAAACAATTATTCTTTGAGTGATTGCTCATATCCATTCCAGTTAGGTGTGCGCGTGCCACGTGCACGTTCGTCAGAAGATTTTTACCCTAGCAACACTCAGTGGATCGGCTGGGCGCCCACTGGAGTGGTGCCGCCATGGCACCGGATATATACCCCTGCCAATCCAACCGCCCCTCAGTTCCTTCTTACCGCCCGTGTCAGTCGTTGGACCAGTGGAGCGCGGCTTAGCTGTCCTCCACTTCCCTAGCTTCTCATAGTTCTTTCATCGTTATTGTGTATGTAGTTCAACTTTCTATATTTCTAGTTAGTTTTATTAGTTTCTCTAATGTAGTTATTGTATACAGTTAAGAGGGGTTGGGGATTAGCCCTTTCCCCTCACTCAGTGTCGGGAACCATGCCCGGTCCACCGAGTTTCAAACTGTGCTCGGCTTGTCACAAGCCGATGCCGACAGGAGTTCCTCACAACTCCTGCCTTAAATGCCTGGGGGAATCCCACCTCGCAGACAAGTGCCACATTTGCAAGGCCTTCAAGCCGCGGACCAAAAAGGAGCGGGACTTTCGTCTCAAACAGCTCCTGATGGAGGCAGCTCTTACTCCTCTGCCCTCGGCACCAAGTGCTGGACAGTCCGCACTGGGGAGAAGTGCATCTTCAGCACCGAAGCGCACCGGCACCGTGAAGGCCCCTCGGCACCAACCGTCGCCGGCCCAGAAGCCTGCCCAGCACCGCTCTCTCTCCCCGCAGGTCAAGAGGCACAAGATTCCTGCAACTCCCATGCCTACATCGCAGTCAGCGCACCCGCCTAAGTCGGACCGCCTGGCACAGACAACTGCCGCGGCACCAACAACTTCAGTGCCGTTGATTCCGGCCTCGCAAGAGCCGTTGAGTCCGGTGCCTGACAGCTCCCCGGCACGTGCCGTGGTTGAGCTTATTGTTCCCTCCACGCCAGAGACATTCTCTACGGCAAGGGAGCTGATTGCCCTGACAGAGCCTGCGCTGCCTCAACCCCTGGCACCACAGGTGTGAGTTATCCAATCAATAGGCAAGCCTGCCCTGCTGAGACCATCCTCAGTCAGCACCGCCAAAAGGCACCCATCACGATCGAGGTCCCGCCGGAGTTCTCGGTCCCGTCACCGATCCCGGTCCCAACGCCGCTTACAGTCCTGGTACCGCTTTCCATCTCAGTACCGGTCGTACTCATGGCACCGTTCGAGATCCCGCTCACCGACCCGATACTCTCGACACCGATCCAGTTCCCGTCACCGTTCACGGCACCGCACCTCTCTCAGCCGCTCTCGACGTCAAGCTTCGAGGTCCCAGTCAACCTCCCCGCACTGCTCTGGTTGCAGGTCCCGGTCTCATTCCCGGTCCTGGTACGGCGCCCAGTACCATTCTCCGGTGCCGCGTGGAGACAGATCAACCAGACACAAAGACCCTTCCCAAGTGGTTTCAGCTCCTCCGTGGCCGTCTCGCCATACATCTGTGTCATCACACGCAGACAGTGCTTCCTACGCACAGGACCGTGATTTGGATACTCACAGCCGAGTCTTCCAAGAGACCCACGGCCCAGATCAGGGACCTCATCAGTGGTCCTTCTGGACACCTTGGGCATATCACCAAGCCCAAGGTGGACCCGCAGTGACATCACGCTCCGTTCCATTGGAACACTGGGTGCCAGAGGCCACTGTCAGCCGCCCCCCTCCTGCGGGTACAGAGGAAGCTTCCATCCACGCACAGGACCTTCAGGTCCCACCAGTCCCCGATGTCCCCCATGATCAGGGACCGTACAGGACCCACTCATCCTGGGCCTTTGGTCTTCCTCTTCCCCGGATGAAGCAGTAGCGGGGACATCCTCATCGGGCCCGCCTCCAGTTGACCTCAGGGCACACCAGGACCTCCTGAGGCACATCGCCCTGAGTATAAACCTGCAGGTAGAGGAGGTTCCAGAGGTTGAGGACCTGGTGGTAAATATATTGTCGGCGGATGCACCAACTCAAGTGGCCTTACCGTTCATTCGATCAATTCAAGCTAAGGCAGATACCATCTGGCAATCCCCGGCATCTATTCCGCCCACGGCCAGAGGAGTTGAACGGAAGTACATGGTGCCCTCTAAGGGGTACGAGTACTTACACGTGCACCCTTCTCCCTGCTCACTGGTCGTACAGTCCATAAATGAACGGGAGCGCCATGGCCAGCAAGCCCCTGCCCCAAAATCTAAGGAGGCTAGGCGCATGGATTTGTTGGGCTGTAAAATATACTCCGCGGGGGGCCTCCAACTCAGGGTGGTGAACCAGCAAGCCCTACTTAGCAGGTATAATTACAACACCTGGGAGGCTTTAGGGAAATTCACAGAGCTGGTCCCACAAGACTCCTGCCAAGAATTTAAGGCACTATTGGAGGAAGGAAAGAAGGTGGTGAGAACTTCTCTCCAGGCCTCACTGGAGGCTGCCGATTTGGCAGCCAGAACTGTGGCGTCTGGAATCACCATGAGGCGTATATCATGGCTTCAGGTGTCAGGCCTGCCACCTGAACTTCAGCACATTATCCAAGACTTGCCATTCGATGGCCAGGGTCTATTCTGCGAGAAGACAGACCCTAGGCTATAGAGTCTGAAAGATAATCGGGTGATTTTGCATTCGCTCAGAATGCATATACCACAGACTCAACGAAGATCCTTCCACACCCAACCTCAACACCCTTACCCCCCGCCTAGACCAAGACAGGACTTTGGCAGGAGGCGATGTTGAGGCAACTGCAGACAACAGTCTGGACCTCAAGGGGGTCAGAATAACGGTCCCTCCAAGCCAACAACGGGACCCAAACCAAACTTTTGAAGGTGCGCCCAACAGCGGTGTACCAATTGTCTCCCAGGATCCTTTTCAGTTTTACAACCGCCTTTCCCCTTTCCTCCCTGCGTGGACCCAATTAACCTCGGATCATTCGGTCCTACGCACGGTAGAATTCGGATACCACCTCCAGTTTATTTCACTCCCTCCCTCCCAACCCCCCTCCTCGTCCCTCTTCAGGGACCCCTCTCACGAGCAATTCCTCTTGCAAGAGGTACGGACGCTCCTTGCCATGGGAGCTATAGAGGAGGTACCGAA
>NC_133769.1:103038816-103072483 GCF_003597395.2 Chelonoidis abingdonii
TAATAAGTAAAAAGTGATTTTATTAAATACAAGAAGTAAGATTTAAGTAGTTCCAAGTAGTAACAGACAGAACAAAGTAAGTCATCAAGCAAAATAAAATAAAATGTGCAAATCTATGTCTAATCAAACTGAATACAGATAAGATACAGATCAGTTCCAAAATGCTTCCTTTCACAGACTAATCTCCTGTTAGTCCAGGTCCAGCAATCACTCATCCCCTTACAGTTTCTTTCAGGGTGGAGAGGCTCTTTCTAAAGCCAGCTGAAGACAAAATGGAGGGGTCTCCCATGGGGTTAAATAGACTCTCTTGTGGGTGGAGACCCCGCTCCTCACTCCTATGCAAAGTCCAACTCCAAGGTGGAGTTTAGGAGTCACCTGGGCAAGTCACATGTCCATGCATTACTCTCAGGTTTTTTTTTTTTACAGGTAGCATCCATTATTTACATGCTACCTTGAATGTCCTCAGGTAGACGTCTTATGTGGATTGGAGCATTCCGAGATCCATTGTCCTTTAAGTACCTAATCAAGAAACACTTAATTTCAACATTCCTTTCTCCAGGAACTGACCAAATGCTCTACTAAGGTTATTTAGAAATCAAACCAGTACACAGCCAACGTTCATAACTTTGAATACAAAAGTGATACATGCAAACAAATGGGATGAATATATTCAGTAGACCATAACCTTTGAGATATGTTACATGGTGTATGTAACATAAAACACATCCTAAGCATATTTCCATCAAGCCTTATGGGAGGTACCATCACAGACCTAACTCTGCTCCCATTGAAGTCAATGGTAAGATTTCCTGGTGTACTCCTTTAACTCCAATGGAGTTACACCAGGGATGTATTTGGCCCACTCTCAGACGAAAGTTTAGACAATGGCAAGAAATGAGTTTCATTTACTCTGCAAGTAGCTTCTGATTGTCAACAACCAGATTCTCGAGATACTGTAACCCATGCTATTTTCATATTAGTCACACCTCTTTCTATTCATCGTTTGATAAAATCAGTAATAAAGAACAGATCTCCCCAAAAATGAGAATGTGACCTTGAGTCTTTGTCAAACTTCTACACTTTAGTATCATGAAGACAGATGGTAGTTCAGTTGCCACTGGCCCAGGAGTTTGTTTCATCAAAGGAGCCAGGCCATGCCTACATATGGAAAAGGGGTGCTATGGGTTCAGTTTAATTTTAGTTTAATAAAATATCAAATAGCTAGGCTTAATCAACTTTATTAATAAAAGGTAATTAGTCAAAGATTAATACACCATAATACAGCCACAAAAGAGTACTTACGTTACCAACCCATCTGGAAGACAGCAGTCAGACTGCCTCAAAATCTGAGCTTCACCTTACCTCTCTATGTTAGGGTTGTTTACAGCAGATGCGGGTTTCACCATTTCTTTAGATATCATTCTTACGTATTGTGATGGTTTTGGTCACAGAGACTCCCTTGGGACAGTCACCTGATGTGCTGAGATTACTCTGAGCCCATTTTCCCTTCCAGCTTGGGACTCCAGAACCCTGCTTTGCTGAGCCAGATACGCTAACCTGCTGCAACACAACCCAGGGTTTGACCCACGCCCTCAAAGCTACAGACTTAACTTAACTGAAAATGGCTTAGCAAATGCACCTGTCTCTAGCACCCAGACACTTAGCTACTAATGGTATCCAAACCTCAAATAAATCCATTTTACTCTGTATAAAGTTTATACAGGATAAACTCATAAATTGTCAGCATTTTATAACACCGATGGAGAGATATGCACAACTGTTTGCTCCCCCAGGTATTAATTACTTACTCTGGGTTAATTAATAAGCAAAAGTGATTCTATTAAACAATATGCAAGTCTAAGCCTAATACATTTAAGAAACTGATACAGGTAAATCTCACCCTCAGAGATCTTCCAATAAGCTTCTTTTACGGACTAGACTCCTTTCTAGTCTGGGCCCAATCCTTTCCCCTGTTACAGTTCTTGTTAGCTCCAGCTCAGGTGGTGACTAGGGGATTTCTCAAGACTAGACCCTCCTTTGTTCTGTCCCACCCCCTTATATAGCTTTGGCACAAGGTGGGAATCTTTTGTCTCTGTGTCCCCGCCCCTCTTCCAAATAGAAAAGCACCAGGTTTAGGATGGCTTCCAGTACCAGGTGACATGGTCACATGTTCTGTGAGATCTCAAGCCTTCATTCTTCCTGGCCTGACTCACAGGAACGCTTGCAAGTCAACAGAGCCATTTACAACCAATTGTTCTAGTTGATGGGCACCACCAAGATTCCAAACCACCATTAGTGGCCCACACTTTGCATAATTACAATAGGCCCTCAGAGTTATATTTCATATTTCTATTTTCAGATACAAGAATAACACATTTATACAAATAGGATGACCACACTCAGTAGATTATAAGCTTTGTAATGAAACCTTACAAGAGACCTTTTGCATGAAGCATATTCAAGGGTACATTATATTAAAACTTATTTGCATATTTTCATAAAATCATATGGAGCGCAACGTCACCTATCTTCTTTCACATGCTTTTAAAGACTTTTTGCTAAGCTTTCACAGACTATGCAATAAACAGGATGGAGATTGTAACCAGTTTCTTATCTTGGTTTGACCACAGCATTTCAAAAGTCAGCATAACTTTAGAGACATCTGCACCCGCTATAGATTGGTACAGAGGGCATGTTAGCTAAGGGTTAATATGATGTTTGTCTTGTCCTGTGCCTGTGGAATGTCTTTACCTGGCACTGAAATTGCAACATTTCACATCCCCCCTCCATTAGACACGTTAACATAAGTAAAAAGCATTCTAAATATAATGTACTATACTTATTCAGTGTTAGCTACTTTCTTATTCTAGTTACATAACATCTTAATGACACTTCTAGCTACACAATTAAACAGATTACATTATCTGATTAATACCTTGTGAGAGCTGAATGCATCTATTTTCCGATAGTTAGCAACAAGCAATTTATCTTCCTGGTAAAGATGTCTATTTGTGAGAACTGTTTCCCCCAATATATTCTGTTTTCAAGAGTGAGTTAGTTGCACAAACCTGCGTAAAGTGCATTCCTTATCTGAGATTTGTCTCTACAGCATCTAGTAATGTATGTGACTTAAAATGTTGCTTGCTGGGTTTTTCCATTTCACCGTAGGTCTGGCTGTAAAGCACCATGGAGCCTTGGCTTAATTTGGTAAATAGGGGTCAGCCACCTCTTCACCCTCAACAACCCTTCCTCCTGGGCCCCTTAAAGATGCTGTGTGGCACACACATAGCAGCATTCAAGCTAACACAGTGTTTCCCAAGCTTGGGACACTGCATGTTTAGGGAAAGCCCCTGGCGGGCCAGGCTGGTTTGTATACCTGCTGCATTCACAGGTCCAGCTGATCATGGCTCCCACTAGGCTCTCTGCAGACATCACTTCTTTGATTACATTGGGTTTTCACTTTTAAGATTACTTTTGCAAACGTAAGGGCTAGAGGGTTTTTTTTTAAAGTCTAAATTCTGGATCAAAATATGGCAGCCACCAGGGAAAAGTACTAGCCTTCTGACCAGTGCAAACTGCCTCAATTCAATCTCTGTTTTAACACATACTAACTCATTTTAGATCTGACTTTTTCTCCTTCCTGGGCCTCACAGGAAGTCATCATGAAGTGACTGCACTGTTGTCATCCTTCCTACAGCAAGTCCTTGGTTTCTTCTTTCAAAGAGGCGCTCACAAATATTTCTTCTTGAGAACTGCCTCATCATGGTACCTTTCACCTACTGCCCACCAGCTGCACCCTTTGTTGTCCTTGGCAGTGGTCTCACAATGCACACTAGCTAGAATAACACAAGCCTTTATTCCTTTCCCACTGGATGAGATACTATTACAAACAAGAATCTTAATGAAATAGGGTGGAGTTGGAGAAAACAAGCAACTTTTGTTCCTCTATTCAGCTCCAAGGATTTGGATGGCAGGAGAGAAATCTCAGGACGAGAGCTGTTTTCATGCCACAGCTCACTGATTGTAAAATACTTCAGTGACTATATGTAAAAGTTAGAGAGTCTATAGTGGTAGCCTATATAAACCATGGAGAAGGCATAAGAAACTTAGAAATGTCCAGAAAATCAGACTGTAAACATTTAAGCCAGCAAGTGCTTCACACATCTGTAAAGTACACAGAACACTGTTAGCATTTTATAGATATATACATATGACAGTGGTAATGCAACAGGTTTAATCTCTGCTAACTACTTCTCTGCTTAAGATAGCATTTCTGAAAGTAAGGTGTGCAGCCCCTGGTGTGAATGGATAAGCTGTGGGGCCAGAGCAAACATATCAATTAAGATGGTTAGGTTTTCAACAATCCATGACAGGATTGTGTGTGTATACACACACACACGGCAGGGTGAGGTGGGGAGTGGGTAATAGGTTTTCATTTTCCTCTGCATGAGCTCAGCTAGTTTGAGACATAAATCCTGCCCCTTCCTCCATGGGTGTGGATGCTACCCACACAGTGCAAAAGGTGTGGTTCTACTACACAAAAGAATATTGAGGCACTACACAATAATAGGGGAAGGGTGGAGATGGGATGGGTTCAGGACTAAAGGATTCTATAGTGCCTACCTGCAGTAAGAGGGCTGCATTCCGGTGTGTTATGTTCACACACACAGAGAAATTAGATAAAAATATAAACACTCTTGCTGGGAGGTTGTAACAAAACACTACTTTATTTCTTAGAATTGCAAATAAAATTCAATTCACAGGAACCAAACAAAAACAAAAACAGAGAGGAAACAAGCTACACCCTAAAAACAGCTGCACAACAACCCCCTGCCTTACTTTAGCTGTCTGCAAAACTGACCACATGAATTACTCCTGAGGGCATTCTGCAGCAAAAAATTAAAAATTCTGCATACAATATTTTAAAATTCTGCAAGTTTTATTTGTCAAGAAGTACAGAGGCTCCAGCATGGCAGTGGGGAGCACAAGCCACTGGTTGTGCAAAGGTGGGAGATCACCCTGAGGATTCCCCACCCCATGGACCCAACTCTGACACAGCACAAGCCTGGGCCTACCCCAGAAACATCCTGGGGCCTTGCCTTTCTGTGCCAGTGCACCAGGTGTGGGGCAGGCATGCTCAACCAGGCAGGATCCAAGTGTGGAGGGGCTCAGAGTGTGGGGATCCAGCCATAGGTTAGAGCATTCTGTGTGGGACAATCTGAATGCAGGCAGCTTAGTGGGAGGGTCTAGGTGTAGGGGCGTCTGGATGCATAGAGGCCCATTGTGGGGGCTCTGAGTGTAGGGGCAATGGGCCTCTGCAGGGGCATCCAGGTTGAAAGTGGTTTGGGGCTCAGCAGAGGGGACTGGGTGCTGGGGAAGTGGGGCTTGGTGGGGTGGGGGTCCAGGTGCAGCTAGATAGGGGTCAGTGGCATAGGGGCCTGAATGTGGGGGTTCAGGGTGGTGCAGGAGCATGGGGCTTGTCAAGGTCCGGGGTTGAGGACAGGGAGCTCAGTGGAGGGTGGTCTGGATACACGGGTGGGGATCTGGAGGCAGGAAGTCTGGGTGCAGGGATTGAGGTTCAGTGGGGTGGGGTTTGGGTATGGAGGGCTAGGGGCATAATGGGTGTACAGGGTGAGGCTTGGCAGGGATGTCTGGGTATGGGAGGTTCAGATGCACAGAGGTTGGGCAGATGGGGGAGCAGCTCCCCATACAGCTGAGAAGCAATCAGGACAGGAAGCAGGAGAGGATGCTGAGCTTCCTGCAACTTGGGGAGGTTATGACACAGCCCCTGCCACTCCTTTCAGGGGAAGAGGAAATCCTGTCCTCCCCTGCCTCCAGCCTAGCCGGCATTAGCAGCTGATCCTGGCTCAAGGTAGGAGCCACTGGCTGGGGTGCCCCCCCCCCCATGGTGATTTCTGTCTCCACTGGCTGCTCTGAGTGCCTGAAATGTTGTACCTGTCCAGCTAGGGAGTGGTGTATAACTGCTCTTGCAGCTTCCCTTTGCTTCCACAGCGGAAAGTCATTTTTCTGCAGAGAAGCAAAGAAATCTGCAGGGGACATGAATTCTGTGCACACATGGTGGTGCAAAATTCTCCCAGCAGTAATGAATGCACACTTCCTACAGAGTCTCCTAGCCTAGGAACAGGAACCCCCACACTAACACTTAAGGAGAGAACTTGCAATTCACTTCAGCTATTGTGCTGACCGAGCTTCTGCAGTCTTGGGTGAAGGCATCCTTCCCTCCCTTTCCCTTGCACATGCGCCTAGCTTTGGCTGTAACACTGAACCAAAAGTCAAGATAGTTTAGTCAAAAGAAGTCTCACTTTAGGAACCAACTTCAGACCAATTTCATTTCTTTTGTCAGACCTAGGGTTTCTCATTACAAAGCATAGGCCCCAGAAGCATTTTCAAAACTCAAAGTCAGCCAAATAGCACATTTCTTTATTAGTTTTCCCTTGTTCCAGCATTAAGGAGATCTCTAGAAACTTCAGTGTTGAGGAATATAGCTCCTAAAGATATCACACATAACTCACGAAGTTTCACTCTTTAGTTCCCATAAAGCTGGGAGCATTCAGTTTTAAACAGATATCTTCCGAAGCTTTCACTAGCAAACTGAATCCTCAGAGGGAGAGCTTTTTACTAAAAGAGAGCAAATGATAGGTACTCTCTGCAAATGTTTATCACTCAGCTTGGTTCCCACGTGACTTTAATCAAGGAGTAGCATTTCCACACAACGGGCCAGTGCCTAGCTGCATCTAACACAGATTGCACTCCAGGGCTAGAAATGCCATTGCAGAACAAACAGCTTCCCCTTTTAAAAATCTCTGTCCATTCTCATGCCCAAAATTAGACCTTCCATTCCTCCTTAAAGATTGAATCTTATTTCAATGTTGCTTTTAGCAGGTGTCTTTGTATTTTTCCATTATGAGGTGACTTTGCTCATACTGGTTCAGCGAGGGGTAGTGCTTTTTTAACAACAATTCAAAAGGGATCCAGCAGAATCAGCAGTGTTACTTGGGTGCAGTGAGACCCTTCCCCCAGCTGTTAACTCATTGAGTGGCTACCTGCACCTTGTTGTCAGCTGCCCACTTTCCAGTGTGGAGAGAGAACTTTCAGGTAAGGGCTGCCCAGCGGTATTTGAAACACAGTTTCTGTTTTATCAGACTCTTTTCTGAGGTAATTCAGCCCTGCGTTAGTACTGAGGCCAGTACAAGGACAGATGGGAGGGAGCTTGCACACTTACATACACTCATCCTGATACTCCTAAGGGCTGATTTGCAGGCTCCCTGGCTGTATCGACCCTCCACCCCATAGGCCTTGTGGCAGCTGCAGAATAATCATGGAATAAGACCAGACCAGCCACCTCCCTCCCTCCCCAAATCCATACTGGAAACCTCTCTCTATTGAGGCTCCTGCATGTAGTATAGGCCCAGCTCTGTGCCCTTCCTCTCCCCTCGCCCCCAGGTATTCTGATGGAGGCACATGGCTTCTTTGTGATCTGGACCCAATGCAATTGTGGACTAGGGTCCCTTGTGTTGAATTGTCTGCTTAGGGATTGTCTCTCTCTGTATGTCCTGCTTAGTCTTGGCTATGTTTAATTTCTGAGCCCTTCAGGAGAAAGATTTATATTGACAGTAACTCAGACCATCACATATGCTGTTTCAGAAAAATCCACCGCACAGATTATAAATTTTAGGTGTGCCAAAATAATAATAAAGTCATGTCTGTGTTACAGGGTTTTCTGGCACTGCTTTGACTCGTTTGCCAGATCCCACTACCCTGCCCCAGCTAGGCCTGAATTGCAGGGATTGTCCTTCATCTGGTGAGACTGCATGGAATTTCCTGTAGAACCAAACCAAACCAACCCCTCTGCCCTTAAGGTCCTCTCATCTGGGAGGCTTGCAAGGCAACACCAAGCACCTGATTTTCCTCTCACACCTCCAGGAATTCAGTGGTGTTACTCCTGAGTTACATCAGTAGAAGTGAGTCGAGAATTAGGTGCAAGGGGCTGACTCCTCAAGATCCCAGGAAGGGAGAGAGCATTTCTAGATTGTGTAACAGTCTCTGTTTCCCCAGAAGAGAGCAAATGAGCCCATCCCCAACTGCATTTGTAAACTAGCCAGTACATACATGTGCTGTCGCTGCCCTCTGCTGGCTAATGTTTCAGACTTGCTCAAGTGTGCCTGAACATGTAGGCAATAGATGCTAAGGCAGTGCTTCAATGCCTTTTTTGGCTGCAACCACCCCTCTCCCGCACTTGGATAGATTTAGCTGAACTGGGAGTATGCAGGGAAGGCATGGCAGCCTATTATCCTGTGGCCTTTGGTGGTAGCTGGGCAAAGGGATGAGGAGAGCTCGCCTTTCTCTCTATCACCTGTCTCTCTTCTGGAGTTTGAAATTTTGTTTTAAATATATTTTCCCCTCATTTGTGTATTTTAACATTTTTTTTTTGGTGTGTGTGTATGTGTGTATATATATATATATATTTGTATTTTATTAGCAACTCCAGGGTCACCTGGCGCTAGACACTGTACAGACACAGTCTTGCAAAGGCGATGCATGTGGGTTCATGTCCCCGTCCCCCCGATTTGCTGCTTTGTGTGTACTGAGCATGGTCACGTGGCCGAGCATTCTCAGTAATACTGCTGAAGCTGATGGCCCTCGCTCTGCCCCTCCCTCACTATTGACAGGCGTGGGTTGTCTCTGAGCCTGTCCACACTAGGGTAAGATGTATGTGAACTAACATGTTTTAACCAATGCATTTTAGAACCTGAATGTAGACAGGGGAAGCTGTATTCCCTGTGAGGATGCAGCATGACTAACTAATGTATTAACGTACAACTTGCCTTGCAAGAGACAGCCTCTGCTGTAAAGTCTTTGTAATTTGAATACACAAATGAATATACAGATGAATGGAAGGAAGAATTAACCCACCTATAGAGTTGGGGAACTGAGGCAGGGAGACTAACTGACTTGCCCAGGGCCACACAGGAAATCTGTGGCAGAATCAGGAAATGCACAAAGCTGGGCCTCAGGAGATCTAGGTTGTTTAGTGCAGGACCACATGGTTTGTCCTGCGTGTGGTTGGTTTGAATTTTTCTTTTGCGATTTTGACCCCCCTCAGAAGGTGTTGTGCTGTTTCAGCACAAGGTTGCATGTGATCCTCTGGCTGAGCTGAAGCCTGAGCAAGAAGAGGGAAGGGAAGCGTACAGCCTGCAGCCCTGTATGCATGAGCTACGTTATAGGCGGACCTCAACTCCCCCTGCTACTGCTTCCCTTGTCTAGTGTATTTCCAAGCTGTTACCATTGAAACATTGCAGACATCTGTGGCTGGAGAACTAACTAGCCACTAGAGGGAGATGATAGTAGCTATAAACACAGCTCTCATTAGATCCAACCATTATTTATTTATTCTACTTTAGTCACAGTGCTCATCTCCTAACACAGTATGTGGGACACTGCACAAAAGAACTTAAAAGCAAAATTTAAACCCAAACTGGCATATCCTCCATCCCCACTTCTTTACAATTAGGCAATAAAACTAGATAAAAAGGAGAAAATCCAGAAGGAAGAACTAGGGCTGAAAGGAAGATAAAAATTATCCAAGATTTCTAGTCAAATGTCTTCCTCCAAACTCTAAACACAGAGCCAGCAAGGGAATCTGAGGGACACCTAGAGGAGGGAGTTACAATACACAGGGTCCCTGAGCTGAGAACGACACGCACACAATACAAAACAACTCAGGATAGTTAAATCCTGTTCAACATATTCATAAATGATCTGGAAAAAGGGATAAACAGTGATAAAATTTGCAGATGATACAAAATGGCTCCACATAGTTAAGTCCCAGGCAGACCGCAAGAGTTACACGGGGATCTCACAAAACTGGGTTTCTGGTGGCAAAATGGCAGATGAAATTCAATGTTGATAAATGCAAAGTAATGCATGTTGGAAAACATCCCAACTACACATACAAAATGGGGTCTAGATTAGCTATTACCACTCAAGAAAGAGATCTTGGAGTCAGTCTGGATAGTTCCCTGAAAGCAACCTCTCAGTGTGCAGCAGCAGTCAAAAAAAGCTAATAACTTAGGAAAGGGATAGATAGAAAATATAATGCCACTATATAAAGCCATGGTAAGCCCAGACTTGGAATGCTGCATGCAGTTCTGGTCCTCCCATCTCAAAAAATGATCTATTAGAACTGGTAAAGGTGCACACAAGGGGTACGGAATGGCTTCCATATAAGGGGAGGCTAAAAAGACTGTTCATCTTAGAAAGGAGACAACTAAGGGGGGTTGTGGTAGAGATCTATAAAATCATGAAGGGTGTGGAGAAAGTGAATAGGGAAGAATACTTTACCCCTTCACAGAACACAAGAACAAGGAATCGCCTGATGTAATTAATAGCAGGTTTAAAACAAACAAGAAGAAATACTTCTTCACACAATGCAGTCAACCTGTGACACTTCTTGCCAGGGGATGTTGTGAAGGCCAAAAGTATAACTGGGTTCAAAACAGAACTAGCTAAGTTCATGGTGGGTAAGTCCATCAATGGCAATTAGCCAAGATGGTTAGGGATATAACTCCATGCTCTCGGTGTCCCTAAACCTCTGACCACTAGAAGCTGGGACTGGAAGACTAATGATGGATCACTTGATAAATTGTCCTATTCTTTCATTCTCTCTAAAGTATCTGGCACTGGCTGCTGTCAGAGACAGGATATTGGGCTAAATGGACCATTGGCATGGCTGAGTGGCCGTTCTTATGTTCTGCTTGATAAACTTAGCCAATCCCATTGTATTAAAAGAGAGGCAATGGAATGAGAGCAGTAAAGTTTCTTTTTAGGAGTAGGAACAGTGAGACATGTTCTTTGTTGATGTAACTCCACGGAAGAAGATGAAGTTATGCCAACAGAGAATATGGCCCCAGATGTTTAGGGGAAGGATCATTTGATCCTACCCCTGAGGTTTTGTCTCAGGTTGACTGAACCAGAAAGAAAACCATCTACCAACAATCCCTTATTAAATGACATAGTGTCACAATTGGTACATAGATTATTGGTGTACCCCATATTCCATAGATTGTGTAGGGTTTATTTTATTCTCATTAGTACTGAAGCACCACCTGAATCCTTTAGTTAAGGCACGTGTTAGAAAAAATGTACCTCTAGGGCATTTTGTGATCCTACGGCTCATCTTTTGCAATACCACCCCTTGGCTCTCCTTTTCCCATAATCTTCAGGCATTGGGTTATTCTTCGGTCACTTACTGATATCAAGTATTCCTTAACTCTAAGGCCTAATGAGGCTAAGCAAACAACTTGCAGGCCTCAGCCTGTAAGGCTATGTTTCAGCCCTACTCACTTAGATACCTAATACATACTTGTCCCTTCTATAATCCTACATTTGATTAGCAGTTAGAAGTGTAACAGCACACAGTAAATGAACGATAAAACAAAGTAATTGGCCACAAAGTATTTCCTTTTATTTCTTTTAAACATGCTGACTATTAAATACATCAGGTGATCCCTCATTCTTGTCCTGTGAAGGAGTAAATAACATTTCCCTATTCACTCTCTCCACACAAGTCATGATTTTATAGACTTCTATCATATCCCCCCTTAGTTGTTTCTTTTCTAAACTGAACAGTCTCAGTCTTTTTAATGTCTCCTCATATGGCAGCTGTTCCATACCCCTAATCCTTTTCTTATCTGTACCTTTTTCCAATTCTAATAGATTTTTTTTTTTTAGATGGGACAACTGGCACTGCACACAGTATTCCAGATGTGAGCGTACCATGGATTTATACAGTGGCATTATGATATTTTCTGTTTTATTATCTACCTCTTTTGTTATGGTTCCTAAGGTCTCCCTTATTAATAATGTTGCACTGGAGCCAGCAGGCTGCTCATTGTGATTTAACAGCCATACAGGACCATTACTGCACAGGTCCAGCATACAAAAAACCCCGCAAGATGGTAAATCATGTAGATCTTGAGAGGCTGATGTCCAAATACCATACCCTGAATGGTCACTGACATAGTGATGGTAATATATTTTGAAAACAGATGTTCCCTCAGGATAAGAAAGCACTTCTGCTATGGAAATAATTGCTACAGTGATTTTTATTTTTTAAATCTGAAACCTTGTCTGCCTCCTCTTTGCTGCTGGGTTACTGAGTTCTGGGGAATGGAAAGTACTACCCACTTCAGATTTTTGTCTCCTGTATTGTGTGAGAGAGACAGGAAAAAAAACACTTATGATTAATTACAGGGTTTTTGTGCTCTGCCATCAGAAAATGTCAGTCACTCTCCTGGATCCCTGATAGCAGTTGCCAGTGCTTTAAAAATCCAAAACACAGTGAAAGTCTAGATCAGATGGAGAAAATCTCTGAGGATGCCTCAGAAACACTGGGAGAGTAAAAGGTCAGACTCTCTGTCGTTGTGATATGGTTGACCTAGAGACTTTTGTCACAAGAAGGGCTTGGGTCTTAATGAAGAGGCCAAGGACTGATGGCTTGTGGTGCCCATAAAGTTGTGGACCTACATTCTCAAATGGACTAGTGATTTTTGGTGCCCAAATTGGAGCATGAAATCATAGTTTTGGTTTTTTAGGGCCAGAAGGGACCCTGAGATTATACAGCAGGTCAAACTAGATAATATAGGCCATAAAATTTCACCCAGTTATCCCTACATTGAGCCCAAAGGAACATGATTGTCAGAGAGTAGGAGCTCAGCACTTTCTGAAAATCAGGTTCCTTTAAAGATGTCTCAAGTTGGGCCCTCAAAATCACTAGTCACCCTTGAAAATGTATGCCCTAAGCTTCTCACATTAGGGAAATAATATGGCAACTGTTCACCACAGAGGAACCAGGTTGTCACAAGATCCATTAACCTCAATGAGAGAGAACAATATGTAGCACTAGATAAGGAACTTTGATACTTTTTTTTTAATTGAAGACACCAGGTGCATTTGTCAAACCAGATTCTATCTTTCAGTCCCATGAACTTCCATCACTTCAGGGAATCAAAAGGAAATTGTTTTAGGACACTATGTTCTTCGCTCTAAATGCTATAGTTGAGTTACAATGTTTCTAAAAGTGACATTCAGCCAAATTAGTGCAGGGGTTCTCAAACTGGGTGTCGGGACCACTCAGGGGGTCACGAAGTTATTACATAGGGGGTTGCAAGCTGTCAGCCTCCACCCCAAGTCCTGCTTTGCCTCCAACATTTATAATAGTGTTAAATATATTTAAAAGTGTTTTTAATTTATAAGGGGGGTTGCACTCGGAGGCTTGGTACGTGAAAGGGGTCACCAGTACAAAAGTCTGAGAACCACTGTGTTAGTGGGTTGTATGGGCCCATTTCAGAGAAGCTGATCTGCTAAAATCTATCTTTTTACCCTTAGCCTCCGATCCTAGCATTGCCCTTTCAAAATGTTAGCTGCATCAGTTTGGATTCTTAGTATACTTTGAATTTTGTTATATGAGTCCTGCAAATGTAACTCTTGTCCTTTAATGAAAGACTGTCTTGCTGGAGAGGGGGCTCAAGCAAACAACTTTAAAATACAATGGGACAATTCTTATCTATTTTACAGTGGTGTTACACCATTGAAACTAAAGGAGTTATTCTGGATTTACACCAGCTTTGCTGAAATCACAGTATGCACACATTTATGAGACACTATCGTTAACCCACTCCCCCTGATCATAATGTTATTTTCCCCTCAGTATTTCTTGCTGTGTTTACTAGCTCCTAATACTGTTTGTGTTTCAAATGGTATTTTCTTCCCTGGGAGGCCAGCTGCTGCTGGTTATGCCTGCACAGAAATCACAATGGCTGTATTGCAACAGTAGAATCCAGTGGTGAGCTGGAGCCAGTTCCCACAGGTTCCCAAGAACTGGTTGCTAAAATTAGACCTCCGTGGAGAACCGGTTATTAAAGGGCCAGGGGGGAACAAAGAACTCCGGTCCGTGGGCTGGACCATCCCGTTGCTCCCAGGATTCCCAGCTGGGGAGGCTGAGGCTCCCCTGGCCCTTCCCTCGCTTCCCCCCAACTGCAGCATGGCCAGCCGCCGGCACCAGCTGGGCAGCTCAGCTGAGCTTGAGAGTCATCCTACTGCTGGTTTTTGAGCAGCCTGCAAGGTGTGTGTGGGGGGTCCTGCTGCAAGCTCCAGGACTGGCCAGAGGGGAGGGGAGGGGGCAAGTGGGGCAATTGGCCCAGGTCCTGCAAGGGCCCCTGGCCCCACGAGGATGTCTCCCCTGGGCCCTCCCCAGCTACCTCCACCCCAAAGAGCCGCAGCATGGCCAGCAGCTGGACAGCTCAGCTGAGCTCCTGAGTTGTCCTGCTGCTTTGAGCTGTTGGCTAGGTAAGGGGGGAGGGGGCTGCAAGCTCTAGGATTGCTGATGGGGGGCAAGTGGGGCAATTTGTCCCAGGCCCTGCAGGGGCCCCCATCCCCATGGGTATGTCTCCCCCCGTCCCCTCCCCTGCTGCTCCCCTTAAATCAGAACTTTTTATAGGGAACCGGTTGTTAAGATTTTGGCAGCTCATCACTGGTAGAATAGCTTCATGGCCACTCACTGTGATGTCAGTTTGATTATGATTTCACTGAAAGGTGGAGCAGAAAACATCTGGAAGCAAGTGAGAGACCCCAAAACATGTCTCTTCAGCAACAGCCCTCGAAGTCCCAGTTCCGCCTTTTTCCTCCAACAAGAAGCAGAAAGTGAGAGAATTGCTGGTCAGCTTAGCTCCTCAAAGCTCGAGCAGCTAAGAGACATACAGACTTCCTAACTGCACTGATTGAGGAAGGGACCCTAAAGATCACACAGAGGGAGCACCACAAGCTCATGAGGAAGTTGTTGCTCATCGTGCTGGAGCCTGAGAAATTTGAGAAACCCTGTCATGTGCTGTCACTGACAAGCTGCGTTTTGGGTTCTCTCTCTTACTTCCCATTTCTTTTCATCTCCATCCTACAGTGAAGTCCTAATGAAAGTGATACCAGCCTGTTACAATGGGAATGATTTATTGCCAGAGAACCTTGCTTTCTCTCAAGGGGGAGGTCAGAACTTGACCTAAGGGGACAGAGCTAGGGAAGGAAAAAGGGCAGATTCTGGGGGGTTGGGGGATGGGCAGGAGTGAAGCGGGCTGTTGGGACAGTAGGGTAAGATGTGGGAAATGAGGGGAGGAGATTAAAGTGAATGGGGGACACAAGAAGGTGGGAGATTGGGGTGTAGGGGGGACATGGATGAAAGAGCATAAAGCCAAGGGGGAAGAAGAATGAGAGGGGACAGGGGGATAGAGAACAAAAGAACACAGATGTTGGAAGTCAGTAAGAGATGGAAGATGCAGAAGAAGAAAAGAGAGGAGGGTGAAAGAATGGAGTGAAGCAGCAGCAGTATAATTTAAAAAAAATGTAATTGAAAGACCAGATGTTACCAATAATTGTACATAATATTGGTGCAGGTGCACAGATGGTGTTTTCCACTTGTGTCTCAGGATTGAGCAGGATGGGTACTGTTAGAACAGGGGTGGGCAGACTATGGCCCTGGAGCCACATCAGATGTTTTAATCCGGCCCTTGAACTCCCACCAGGGAAGGGGTCCAGGGCTTGCCCCCCCGTCTGCACAGCTCCCAGAAATAGTGGCATGTCCCCCATCTAGCTCCTATGTGTAGGGGCAGCCAAGCGGCTCTGCATGCTGCCCCCCGCCCCAAGCTCCCATTGGTCAGGAACCACAACCAATGGGAGCTGCAGGGGCAGCACCTGCAGATGGGGAAGCATGCAGAGCTGTGTCGCCATGCCTCCACATAGGAGCCCAGGTGTGGCATGCTACTACTTTTGGGAGCTGCTTGAGGTAAGCGCTGCCTGGAGCCTGCACCCCTGACCCCCTCCTGTGCCCCAGACCTGATCCCCCTCCCATCCTTTGAACTCAGCCCAGAGCACCCTCCTGTACCCCCAACCCCTCATCCCCAGCCCCATCCCAGAGCCATCACCCCCAGCCAGAGCCCTCATGCCCCCCACACTCAAGCCCCCAATTTTGTGAGCATTCATGGCCTAACATACAATTTCCATACCCAGATGTGGCCTTTGGGCCAAAACGTTTGCCCATCTCTGTGCTAAAGTTTACTTTTATCTGTTGGCATCTCTAAAGAGTAATTTCATTTTTTTTTTAACAACTTTTGAAATATACCAGTTAGGGGTGGGTTTTTTTACGTTTGTGCTACCTGAACCCTTTAGAAAGGATTTATTCTCTTCTGAAAAGCTTATTCTTGGTATCTAATGAAAAGAGATTGCCCAGATTTCTTTGCAGCTGCCGTGTGCCTGAAATCAAGCCCTGCCAGAATCTGAGCCTTTACATCAGCACCAGCAAAGACAGAAGGGGATCATATTTTGATTTAAATTAATGTTTGTTTAATAGGAAAGTTTTGCAACTTCCCCCCTCAATATTTTTAAGGAACCTGTGATGGGGCTTAACCCCCATCACCTGCAAGGCAAGGGAAAGAACCCCAATTAGCCACACTCTGCACCTGGGGGATGATTAACTAATTGTTTCCTGGTCAGAGGAGGTGGAGCTAGGCCTTATAAGTAAGCAGCAAGAACTCGCTCTGGAGGGGTTGGCTCTGTGTCTAACAGATAGAAAATGATGGTGGAAGAGCACTGTAGGGGTAGATTAGATTAGATTCTGCAGGGTAAATCCTGAGGTAGAGCCAACCAGAGAGTCTGAGAGGGGTGGAAGGGATATTTAGTTTAAAGATTTGTTTGGACTTTTATTTGGACTTGTTCATGCTACTCTGGAATGGGTTTAAACTTTGATGTGAGCCACAAAATACCCTGAAGGGGAAGCTGGGAGAAGATGCATGCTTAGAAAGTCCAAGGGGTACCCAAGTGAAAGTCTGGTAGGGTGTGCTAGAGATGAGGACCCCTCTGTAAGACTGCAACCAGAGAAGAGGGGGGAACCACAAGGTGAGGATGCGCTTATGGGACCCCTAGTCAAGGAATTCAAGTGCATCCGGCACAAAGAGCACAACAAAATACTGGTCCTGGCCAAATCAGTTCTTCATATTATTACATCCAAAAAAAAACCCCTACATTAAAACTCCGCTAAGTTGCAAAGTCAAAGACTAAAAAGTTGGGAGATGCCAGAATTAAAGTTGCTCATGAAACCTTAATTCCATACCCTTAGGTGTATGCATTATGATGCAGTCTTTAATTAATGATCACCAACTATTTTTTTTTCCAAATGACCTTGGCCTCATTCAGTGAATGGGTAACTTTTCAAGATTTCTTTTTATCATCCTCACTCAGTGTATGGTCCCAGGCTTATTTCCTATACACTATTCAAACCCTGCATTAAACACAAAACTATATTAACTTCCTGATGGGTGTTTCTATGGTACTCTCATCCCAGTATCTGAGTGCTTCATAAACAGTGAATTCATGTTCACAACACCCCTGTAAGGAGATATCCCCATTGTACAGATGGAGAACTGAGGTTGTCATAAACAGATAGTTAAGGGTTAATGCCTCTTTTTAATGTAAAGGGTTAAGAAGCTCAGTAAACCTGGCTGACACCTGACCAGAGGACCAATAAGGGGACAAGATACTTTCAAATCTTGGTGGGGGGGAGTCTTTTGTTTGTGCTCTTTGTTTTGGGTGTTGTTCGCTCTTGGGACTAAGAGAGACCAGACGTCAATCCAGGCTCTCCAAATCTTTCTGAATCAGTCTCTTATGTTTCAAACTTGTAAGTAATAGCCAGGCAAGGCGTGGTAGTCTTATTTTTGTTTTCTCAACTTGTAAATGTCCCTTTTTGCTGAGAGGATTTTACCTCTGCTTGCTGTAACTTTGAACCTAAGGCTAGAGGGGGTTTCCTCTGGGCTATATGAATCTGAGTACCCTGTAAAGTATTTTCCATCCTGATTTTACAGAGATGATTTTTACCTTTCTTTTCTTTAATTAAAAGCCTTTTCTTCTTAATACCTGATTGATTTTTCCTTGTTTTTAGATCCAAGGGGATTGGATCTGGACTCACCAGGGATTGGTAGGAGGAAAGTAGGGGGGATGGTTAATTTCTCCTTGTTTTAAGATCCAAGGGATTTGGATCTGTGTTCACCAGGGAATTGGTGAAGTCCCTCAGGGCTACCCAGGGAGGGGAARGTTTTGGGGGGACAGGGAGTGATCCAGACACTGAAAATTCTGGATGGTGGCAATGATACCTGATCTAAGCTAGTAATTAAGCTTAGAATTGTCCATGCAGCTCCCCACATCTGTACCCTAAAGTTCAGAGTGGAGAAGGAACCTTGACAGAGGTACAGAAAAATAAGCCAAAAATTGCAAAAAGGGTCTATGAATTTTGGATGGCTAAACTTGAAACATTTAGTCCCTGCTTTTCCAGAGTATTTGAGCATTTTATACCATTTTATAAGTTCATAGCAGAACTCCCATGCACTTTGTTTACGGTAGTGAGTGCTCAGCACTTCTGCAAATCTGGCCTCAGGTGTCTCACGTTGGGGACCCAGAAAATGAGGAACATACAACTAGTGGCCAACTGTGAACATTCTGGTAGAACTGACTTGTCCAGCATCACGTAGGAACTCAGTGGTAGAGGCAGGGATAGAATCCAATTCTCCAAGGCAGCATTCAGCTGGGACAACATTGAGACAATCTTTTTTTCTTCCTGCAGTTCCCTGCCTCATTCACTACACATCTTTCAGCTTCTGCAACAGATGAAGCAGGGATCCTACAGGCAACAGTCTCATTACTGCATAATTCTGTTTCATCCAAGACCACTATCCATCATGTGCATTAAATGAAGCCGGGGTTCTATCGAAAAAATAGTATGTTGTTGTGTAATTAAAGACTGTCTCATAATTAGGGCCCTGTGTAAATCACTATTTATTTATTTTAGACAATTCATGACTGTAAATGGCAAAGTATTTTACGGCATTTACATGGAATGAATTTTACAAGTAAAATTAGTCAGTTTCAAGAATTGAATGATGTTTTACAAGTGACCTTCCTTGTAATATTAATTCCGTCCTTGAAATTGACTAGCTACAGTATTATTTTTTTTAAAAAAATTAAAGGCTTGGTGTAGATATTTTACTTTTAAAAAAAATGTACCAGATCACAGTTTGGGGGCAGTTTCATGATTTCAGTGCCCAATGTGAAATTGTGACTTACACTCTTAAGGCATATGGGACAGGGGACACGGGCAACCTTAATTCTGGCATTTCCTAACTTTTGAGCACTTGACTTTGCAACATTAACTTTCTTTTAAATGTGGGTTTTTTCCTCTAATTATAAATAATACTTTGCATTTCTGTAATGTCTTGTGTCCAAGAACCTGAAAGTGCTTTATAAACATTAATGAATTAAGACTGTCAAGAATCTTGTGAAGTAGATAAGTATTATCCTTCCTTCCATTTTTTAAAAAAGTTGAGACAGTGCATGCTTTATTCTAGGTCACACATGATGTCAGTAGCAGAGCAGGAATCAGAACTCAGAATTCCTGCCAAGAGCATTCTGCCTCCACATTTGCTTCAGGGTGAAAAGGGAAAGTCCCTCTTTAAGGTCGCAGTCCTACATGTGTGGCATTCCTGTTGAAGTCAAACTGAGTTCCCAGCACGCATAGTTAGCAGGATTGGGCCCTATTTTCTTCTTTAGTAAGTTCTGATCATTGCTTTCATTAAAAAACAGTAGCATGCGATCTGCACAGTATTAAGAGAAAGGCCAATGAAAAAGTGTTAAGAATAATAAAGCTTGAATGGTGCATTTGGGGAAATAGGTGTGAGGAGATAAGGTCAGAAGAAGCTTTATCAGGGACTAATAAAGAATATACAATAAAACTTATTTTACAAGCACCTAAGAATATACAATTAAACTTATTTTAGCTCAGAAACCCTGACTTAGTTATATCTTCCTACAATGGGTTCTTACATGTCCAGCATCAAGTATCATCCATGCTTGTCCCCTCACTGTGCCTCAGTTTCCCTTGTGTTAGAGTCATCCTGATCTGTCAGTACTGTAATTATTTATGCTTCAGTTTCCTGTCTAGTGAGTGGGTGTCCACATGTCAGGGGGATAATTCATTTTTCAGTGTCCCTCTGGTAGAGTAGGTTGGCCCTTTAGCCAAACCATAAAGTCCTCCCCTTCCATGGCAACTGAAAGAGAGTCCAGATCAAAACAAAATAGTCCTTCAGCCTTGCACAGGCTAAACAGTCTCTTACTGTGCAAGTCTAATCTAATCTTTTTTTTTATCCTCCTTGGGCTCAATAGTCCTTCCCCAGAGTCCAGCCTCATCCTACCCTCACTGGGGTAGGACTTGGAAAGTAGGTTGGTGGGTAGGCATAGTCTGGGAGGAAGAGGGGACCCCCACCCCAAACTGCAAGTCTCAGGCAGGTGCAGAATTTGTCCCCACACATGTGGCCCCATCGGCCTGACTGGAGTTCCCCTGCCCCAAATATAGAAGTCAAACTACTTTTATGGTTAAGGGGGGCGTCTACCTCCCTGGAAGCTCCAGCCTTGGGCCCCTAAAACAAAGATGTTATTGTCAGGTCTCAAGGGCTCACATTGCTATGTGGCCTCAAGTTTTTACTTCACTTGCTTCTCCCTTCTCCAGGTTCTTGTAGGACTCCTCTCAGTCCCTTTCCTACAGCCCTTCCCAGCTACTTCTTCAGGTGCCTTCATGGAGTGATGCCTCCAGGACTTGCCTCACCCCTGGTTTCCCACTTCTCTCAAGAGAAAGCCACAACAATCTGGTTTCTCACCCACCTGGGCTACCAGCTGCTTTTTATTTTTTTAACTTGGTCATCACATGATCCTTCTGTCACACAATCTGGGAGGAAATCCAGGGACAGTAGGATAGGGAGGACTGGGCCTGATCTCCTCTTAGACGCTTAGCTCACCCATGACACCCCTAAACCCAAGATTTAACAAGGAAATGTTCCTGTTACCCTAACTTCCCTTTTCTGAATAAATCCCAATGCAGTCTCTCATTCCATCTGGATAAATAGGGTTGTGCTAGAGAGTGTTTTCCTTTCACCCCCATGAGTTTGACGAACTTGAATAATATGAACATATCCCTTCAAGCCTCAGCTGGCAGCAGCCCTGCTGCACTTCTATAAACCGCTGTACGAAAACGCTCCTCCTTGGTACCTCTTTGGGATTGGGCATTTCTTTGCTTTCCATCTGTTTGCTCTCACATTTGTCCTGTCATGTGAATCAGACTGACTGACAGCCAAGCAGCTTTTGCTGAAATAGGGGGTAGATTGAGGGGTAAAACTTGGAGTAGAGAGCTTATTTCTACTCATGGGCTTTGGAGCTTGTGAATTTCCTCCACTGAGTGATGAATGGCAAGAGAGAGGGAAAAGAGAGAGAGGGCCCTGTTCTTTCCATAAGGGGGAAATAGAGTTTAGCATGCAGTAAATTTCTCATATTTCCAAGTCATTTTGGAGCACATTTGCCAAGATTTTAAGACTTATGGACTCATAATTCAAATACGTCACAAAATAAGTGCCATTATTTTTCACATGAGTTTGTAAGCAGGTCCCATATATCTTCAGCTCACTCTGCAGTGCTGCTTTTTTCCATGTTCGCTTCTGTTCCTTTCTGTCAATTAGACTCCAATGGGATTGTGATTTATGAATGCATTTCACCAAAATAATCATGCCAAGCACTGGAAAATGGCAAGCCAACAACCATCTTGGGATACACGTCAACAGATGCAAAATGCCAGGAGCAGGATCAAAACTTTTCCTGATCTCATCCAGTGTCAGTTCCTAGCCAGGATAGCTGCATTTCAACTTTATAATCTGCTTTAGGTGTTTATATGCCCCCTTTACCATTGCAGCCAAGCTCTTCATTGTTTTTAATGTATTTATCATCCCAACAGCCCATGGAGGTAGGGTAGGACAATTGTCCCTATTACAGATGGGGAAGTGAGGCACAGAGAGGCTAAGTGACTTGCCCGTGCTCTCACAGGAGAGTCTGTGGCAGAGCAGGGAATGTACATATCTCCCCAAAATCCTAGACTAGTGCCCTAACAACTGGACCATTGCCATCTAATCGGTCCTTTTTCTTTGATTTTATTTTTGGAGAAAATGGAAATGAGCAGCATTTCCCTGTGATAATGCCAGCCATTTGCTTTTCCTTAGGTTAGATTAAATGTCATAGCCCAGCATGTGGTCTCATCAGTGACTCTTCTTCAGACTGCTGGTGGGGTGGTTTGTTTTGTATTTGAACTATTATGACTGACAGGGGAAATTCCTATCTTGACTGGATGATTTATCCTTTCTAATTCCACCTAGTGTTACAGGCTCTAAAAGAAGGTTCAGAGATGCACATTTGTGCAGTGAAATTTTTGAAATGCACATTGACTTTTTACGAATGTCCACACTGAATATTAACCAAATTCCTGAAATTCTGAGTGCCATTACCCAAAATCAGCGCCACCTTTCGTATTATGTGCAGTGATTTTTTTTAATGTCTTTTGACTGGGGTTAGGGTTCCTATGGGTAAGAGACTTGCAGCTAGGGTTAGGATCCAGGGCCTAGGGTTAGGGTTCCTGTGGGTAGGGTTCCCATGGGAAGGGCTCCCGGGGCTTGGCGTTAGGGTTCCCATGGGTAGGGTTCCCGAGGCTAGGGTTAGGGTTCCTATGGGTAGGGCTCCCCACCCTACTGTTATCCTAATCCTAGCCCCAACTCCCCTACCTGTAGTACCCATAAACCTAAGGTGAGGGCCGTACCCATAGGAACCCTAGGACTAGGGTGTGGAGCCCTACCCAAAGGAACCATAACTGTAGGCTCAAGTTCCCTACCCATAGGAACCCTAACCATAGGGTATTGAGCCCTACCATTAGGAAGAGGAACCCTAGGCTCATCTCTGTTCCCCCTAGGAACTCTAAACATAGGGTGTGGAGCCCTATTTGTAGGAATCCTAACATAAGTCTCAAGTCCCTTTCCCATCGGCATTGTACACGTAGCCCCAACTCCTCTACCCCAAGGAACCCTAATGCTAGTTTGAACTCCCCTACCCAGAGGAATCAGAACCTTAGGAAGGGGAGCTCTACCAGTTGGAACCCTAACACTAGCCCCAACTCCCCTATCCCTGGGAATCCTAACCCTAGAGTGAGGATCCCTACCTGTCAGAACCGTAGCTCTAGGGTGGAGAGCTCCACCTGTTGGAACCCTAGCCCAGTCTCCGCTACTGTAGGAATAATAGGCCCTGACTCAACCCTCCTACCTGTGGGAAGCCTAATTCTAAGGTTTGATGCCCTAGTCTTAGGAACTGTAACGGTAGGGCAGGGAGCCAAATCTTTGTAATTCTAACCCCATGGCAGGGATCCCTACCCGTAGGAAATCTAACCTTAGTGCCAACTCTCCTACCCATAGGAATCCTAACCGCAGGGCAATGATCTCTATGCGTAGAAACTCTAACCCTAGGATGGAGAGCTCTACCCATAGGAACCCTACATGCAGCCCCAATTCCCCTAACCCTAGGGTGGGGCTCCATCTCCTTAGGAACTCTAATTCTAGCCTCAACTCTCCTACCAGTAGGAACCCTAAACCTAGTTTAACTTTCCTACCTGTGGGAACTCTATCTCTAGCTGTCATAAACAGATAGCTAAGGGTTAATGTTTCTTTTACCTGTAAAGGGTTAACAAAGGGAACCAAACACCTGATCAGAGGACCAATCAGGAAACAAGATTTTAAAAGCTCAGGGAGGGAATGTTTGGGTGTTGTCCCTTTGTCTTGTTCCGGTCTGTTCTCGGCTATGAAGAGGGTTTTTGCTAATCTCACAAGCTTCTAATCTCAGTTCCAAGTTGGAGAGAGAGAGGTAGAAAAACAATAGGCTTTTATGTTTTTTTTTTGTATTTACACATGGTCGTTGCGGGAGGTTAAATTGGTATTTCTTTTTGATTAAGGCGGTTTATTCATATTTTTTTCTTAAGCAATTGACCCTGTATATTGTTATTCTTGAACAGAAGAGCATTTATGTCTTCTTTCTTTTATATAAAGCTTTTCTTTTTAAAAACCTGTTGGATTTTCTTTTCTAAGTGAGGCTCTAGGGGAAGAAATCCCTGTGCCAGGATTACGATCTCTCTCAGGAAAGACTGGGAGGGGGAAAAAGAAGGAGGGGGGGAAGGTAAATTGCCCTCTCTGTTTTGGTAAATCAAGCAAGTTTAAGTCAGTAACTCTTCCAGGTAACCCACGAGGGAAGCCTGGAGGAATTAAAGAGAAGACAAGGGGAGGGGGGTTAATTCCCTTGTGGGAAGACTTGGGGCATCTGAGTCTTGGGTCCCCCAGGGAAGGTTTTGGGGAGGCCAGAGTGAGCCAAACACTGGAATTTTTGACTGGTGGCAGCGCTATCAGATCCAAGCTGGTAATTAAGCTTGGAGGTTTCATGCTAGCATCTTAGTTTCTGAACTCTAAGGTTCAAATCTGAGTAGGAAGCTATGACACTAGCCCCAATTCCCCCACCCATGGGAATGCTCAGCGTAGCTTCAAATCCCCTACATGTAGAAACCCTAACCCCAGGGTGAGGAGCCCTACCCCTAAGAACTCTAACCCTAGCATGGGTAGCCCTATCTGTAGGAATCCTAACCTTAGGGCAAGGAGCCATACCTGTAGCAGCCCTAATTCTAGCCCCAACTCACCTAGCCGTAGGAAACCTAACCCAAGCTCCACTTCCCTTACCTGTAGGAACCCTAATCATAGCCTCACCTCCCTAAACCATAGGAACCCTAACCCCAACGCCCTTACCTGCAGTTACCCTAGACCCACCTCCCCTACTCATAAGAACCCTAACCCTATGGCTGGGAGCCCTATCCATTGGAACCCGAACCTTAGCCCCAACTTCCCTACCCTAGGAACCCTAACTCTAGCCCCAGCTCCCTTTTGGAACCCTAACCCTTGGGCAGTGAGTCCTACTTGTGGGAATCCTAACCTTAGCCCCAACTCTCCTACCTACCTAGGAACTTTAAGCCTAGGGTGGGGAGATCTACCTGTAGGAACTGTAACCCTAGCCCCATCTCTCCGCCCATATGAACCCTAACCCTACAGTGGGGAGTCCTACCCATAGGAACCCTAATCTTAGGGTTGGGAGCCCTACACATAGGATCCCTAACTCTTTCCCCAACTCCTGTACACGTAACTATAACCACAGCTTCAACTCCCTTACCTCTTCTAACCCTGACCCTAGTGTGGGGAGCTGTTACCATAGCAACCCTAAACCTTGGGCTGGGAGTCCCTACCCTTGGGAACCTTAATTATAGTCTGGGAGTTCCTAGCCATAGCAACCCTAATTCTAGTCTGGGAGCCTCTACTCATCAGAACCCAAACCTTAGCACAGAGAGCCCTACCCTTACCAACCCTAATTCTAGTCTGCACACCCCTACCCATAGCAATCCTAATTCTAGGGTGGTGAGCCCTACCCATGACAAACCTACATCTAGCTCCAACTTCCCTACCCATAAGAATCCTTACCCTAGTGCAGAGAGCCCTACCCATTGTAACCCTAATTCTCATCTGGATCCCCTACCCAATGCAACCCTAGCCCCAAGTCCCCTACCCATAGGAATCGAAACCCTAGGGTAGGACCCCTACCCATAGAAATGGTAACACATGGGTTGGGGGGGTCCTACCAGCATGTATACTAACCATAGGGCAGGGAGCCCTACACATAGGGAACTTGTAGCTAGGTTTACAGTTCCTATCTGCAGGAACCCTAACCTTAGCCTAAACTCAATTACCCATAGGAACCTTAACTCTAGGGCTGGTAGGCTTAATTATAGGAACCCTAATCCTTGCCCCAGATCCCCTACCCATAGAAACCCTAACCCTAGTGCGGGGAGCCCTACTCATAGGAACCCTAACTCTAACCATAGCCCCAGCTATCCTACCCACTGTAACCCTTACTCTGGGCTAGGGAACCCTTCTCATAATTACCCTAACCCTAGGGTAGGAACCCCTACTTGCAGGAACTCTAACCCTAGCCCCAACTCCTTTACCTATAGTTACCCTAACCTTAGAGTGGGAAGCCTCAGGATAGGAACTCGAAACTGAGCTCCAAGTACCCTACCCATAGGTAACCTCATGCTAGCTCCAAGTACCCTACCTAGATGTACCCTGACCTTACAATGGGGAGCCCTACCCATGGAATCCCTAAGCCTAGCTCTAAGAACTGTATGCACAGGAACTCTTACCATAGCTCCAAGTATCCTACCTCCCCTAACCATAGGTCAGGGAGCCCTAACAATAGGAATGCTGACCCCAGCTCCAGGTACCCTACCCATAGGAACCCTAGCTCTGGCCCCAGGGAGCCACTACCCTTATTAACCCTATGCTTAGCCCTAAGTCCCCTAACTGTACGTACCCTAATACTAAGGTGGGGAGCCCTAGCCATAGATACCCTAACCCTAGGGCAGGACCCCAACTCCTATATCTATAGTATGCCTAACCTTAGGATGAGGAGCCTTCTGCATAGGTATGCTAACCATTTCTCCAAGTACCTTACCCACAGGTACCCTAACCCTAGGTTAGGGACCCCTATGCATAGGTACCCTAACCTTACGATAGGGAGCCCTACCTGTAGAATCTCTAAGCCTAGCTCCAAGAACCCTAAGCATAGGAACCTTTACAGTAGCTCCAAGTACCCTACCTGTAGGAACCCTAACCCTAGTGACAAGTGCCATACCATAGGAGGCCTAAGTCTAGATCCAAATACACTACCCATAGGAACCCTAACCCTAACTTCACGTATGCTACCCACAGTAATCGTAACCCTAGCTCCAACTGCCATACCATAGGAACCCTAGCCCTAGCTCCAAATATACTACCTACAGGAACCCTAACCCTAAGTCGGGGAGTCCTACCCATAGGAAACCTAAACCTCGGTCATAGATCCCTATCCACAAGAACCCTTACCTAGCTCCAAATCCCCTCCCCCTAGGAGCCTTAACCCATGGTCAGGGTGAGAGCCCTATCAAGGATCCCTGATCCTCACTCTAAGTACCCTAACCATAGGATCGCTGACCCTAGCTCCAAGTACCCTAGCCATAGCAACTCCAACGCTCGCTTCATGTAACCAACGCATAGGAACTGTAGCCCTAGGTTGGGCGCCCTATTGATAGGAACCATAACACTTTCTTCAAGTACTCTACCCATAGCAACCCGAAACCTAGGTCAGGGTGCCATACCCATAAGAACCATAATCTTAGCTCCAAGCACTCTACCCATAGGAACCCTAACCTTAGGTTGTGGAGCCCTATCCATAGGAATTCTAGCCCTAGCTCCAAGTACCCTACTGATAGAAACCCTAAACCTAGGTTGGGGATCCATACCCATAGGAAAGCTAACTTAAGTTCCAAATACCCTACCCACTGGAACCCTAATCCTAGTCCGGGAAGCCCTAGCTTTAGTAACCTAATTCTACCCATGGAATTCCTACTGACACCAAGCATAGCCATAAAACAAAGATACCTAACCTTAGTAACCCTAAGTCTAGCCTAGGGAGCCAAACTGATCCCAGTCCTAAACCTAGAGTAGGGAAACCTACCCTTAGTAATGTTAACCCAAGCCTGGAGAACCCTATGCTTGGTAACCCTATTCTGAGCCTGGGGAGATATTCTGATCCCAAGTGTTACGCTAGCAGGAGAGCCCTGCCTTTGTAACCCTAACAGTTAGCCAGGAAGCCCTACACTTTGGAACCCTAATTCTAATGCAGGGAGCCTGACTCTTGGTAACTTTAACCATAGCCTTGGGAGCTCAATCCTTGGTAACTCATCCCTAGCCAAGGGAGCCCAACCCTTGGTAAACTGAGCCCTACCCCTGGTAGCCCTAGCCCCATCCTGGGGAGCCCTATTAACCCCAAGCCTAACCCTAATCCAGGGAGTCCTGCCCTTAGTAACCCTAGCCTGAGGAGCCCTACCCTGGGGAGCTCTAGCACCAGATCACACTAGCCCCAGCCCGGGGAGCCCTACTGACCCAAAATGTAACTCAAGGCCTAGCCAAAGGACCCATATTGGGGCCCCAAGCGTAATCCTAGCCTGGGGAGCTGTATACATGGTAACCCTAGCCTGAGGAGATCTACTGACCCCAAGCATTACCCTAGGCCTGGAAGCCCTAATGTTTGGTAAGCCTAACGTTAGCCAGGGGAGCCCTACCATTAGTAACTCTCACCCTAGCCTGGGAAGCCTGATCATTTGTAAACCTAACCCTAGGTCGAGAAGCCTTCCTGATCCCCATGAGAACCATAGCCCAGAGATTCCTATACTTTGTAAACCTAAACCTTGACGGTGAGCCCTACCGACACAAACACAGCTATAGCCCGGGGACCCCTACCCTTAGTAATCCTCATGCCAGCTCAGGGACTCATCCCCTCTGTGACCCTAACCCTTTCTTGGTGAGCTCCATTGACCCCAAGCATATCCCTAGCTCGGGGAGCCCTATCCTTAGTAACCCTAACCCTTGCCATAGCTTCCCTACCAATTCCAAGCCTAACCCTAACTGGGGGATCCAGGCCTATAGAAACCTTAATCCTAGCATGGGAAATGCTACTGACCCCAAGCAAAACCCTAGCCCATGGTGCCCTGCCTTTAGTAACCCTAACCCTAACCCTAGGCTGGGATGAGCTGCCCTTAGTAATTTTAACCCTTGCCAGGGGGGTCCCTTGGGTCAAACTCTGTCTTTCTCCCCAGCTGATTTCTTTGGTCAGATGCTAGGTGAGAGCCCTGACTCTTTCTAGTAACCAGCTCTTATCCCCCCACCTCTGATCTTCCCAGTTCTTTTTTCTGCAGCTGGGGAATGACGCTTAACCTCCCTGTTGAATGGGAGGGAAATTCCAGTCCCTCTGGTTGGTTGTTATGTGTTAATGTCTGGGCAGCTGAATTTGCCATTTTCTTTCCAAGCCCCAGACAGCTAGGCCACACCCACACCTATGTCTCCTAGCTTGCCCTGAGAGCAAACAGTCCCTTTCCACCCACTTGGTAACAATGCAGCACATGGGGGAAACTGGGCCACAACAGAACTCATAAAATATTACAAAAATATTCCCATTTCATAACACAGATGCATTATGGGACAGTCTTTAATCACATGATCACCTATTTTTCCACAGGACCCCTGTCTCATTTAGTGCCCAGGATAGACTGTGCTCGCTTAAGCATTGTCTACGCTACATGTTTACTTCGGTGTAACTAGTCTCTCGGGGTGTGAAAAACCCACCCTTCTGAGCAACGCAGTTATACCGAACATAGCCCCCCCGTGTAGACAATGCTATGTTAGTAGGAGACCATCTGTTGCCAACATAACTACTGCCTCTCGCAGAGGTGGAGTTATGAAGCCAGTGGGTGAGCTCTCTCCCATCGGCTCGAGCATCTTCACCAGACACGCTACAGCGGCACAGCTGCATCAGTGCAGCTGCACCTATGGAAATTTGTAGTGTAGATTTGACCTTAGTGAGCAGCTATTCAATATTTCGTTTTCTCCTTGTTGTCCAGGGTGTGGCCCGAAGCGTTATTTACTGCATGCTGTTCAAACCCAGCTCTGAAACCGGAATTATGAATTTCCTCATAGGCTTTTTCTACAGTGTCCATCGTTATAGTATCTACGTGCTTCACAAACATTATTTTCACACCACCCCTGGGGGATGAGAAAGTCTTATCCTCATTTTATAGATGGGGGACCTGAGGCACAGAGAGTTTAAGGCTAAATGTGTCCACTAATTTTAGATGCCCAATTAGAGGCATCCAGAAGCTGATTTTTCAAAATACTTACCAATACATAGCACTTCATATACAATATATTTTCAGTGTGTATGTGTTCAATGCAAAGCTCCTACTGACTTCAATTGCAGCTGTAAGTGATCAGCACTTCTGCAAACGAGGCCCATGGATGTTATGTCAGGCACTCAGAAAATAAGGAAAAACATAGGGAACAGCTGTAAAAGTTTTGGTTTAAGTGACTTGCCCAGAATCATGCAGGAACTCTGTGGCAGAGACAGGAATAGACTCCAGTTATTCAGGGCAGTGTTCAATTACCTTAAATATGAGAGCAAACTTTCTCTTCCTATAAGCCTCTGCCTCACGCACTACACACCTTCCTACTTTTGCACAAATGAGGCAAAGGTCCTACAGCTTTGTTCAGTACACAACCCTGTTTCATCGCCACAACACTGCCCATCCTGTGCACTGAATGAGGCAGAGGTCCTGTGGAAAAAATACTATATGATCACGTAATTTAGGACTGTGTAATAATGCATGCATGCACACAATGGGCCCAAATTAATATTGCAGAGGCCCATCATTCTGGCATTTCTTAACTTTTGAGTGCTTGACTTTGCAACCTTATCATGTAATTCGTTGTGTGTAATTTCCTATGTTTTTAAAAAGGAACACTGCAAAAAAAAAAACAGAAGTTCTATCATGTGGCATCATATTGATACTCACAGGTTGGACACTTTAAATCCACCACACAAAGCTCTGCCACTTGAGCTAATGGAGTAACTGATAGCAGTAGCAGGTTACACTGGTGTACAGTTTTTGAGAAGTCCTCTGCTTCAGAGATAAAATGTGGTATTTATTATGTATTTTGATGTGCTGAGTTCAAATATGACAATTAAAACAACTGATTGGCTACTGTTTCTAAGATATTTAAGTTTTTACATTTTATGTCTATGTATATTGTGTAGATAGTAGAGTTTTAATCATAAATTGTAAACCCATGTTTATGTGTACTGAAAACTTCACCTGTCTGTTATGGAAGACTTTAAAACTCAACAAAAGTTATATAAAAAAAAATTATGATGAAACAACAAGGCAAAAAACATTATGTACAAGTTATTTTCAGTTCTACTTGCGCGGTCTCTTTATCTTAAATAGCACTCTGTCACTTCAGCATATCTGCAAGCACTGAGCTCCCATTTGCCCTGAAGGTCTTCTCATTGTTGCAATGTCCTGTTGAAATGCTCCCCGCACGCACTACTCCGCGTTTGGGAAAAAATCTAAGGAGCTGCAAAATGTATATGCATTTGTTCTTAACCAAGTATTATTGTAAGCTTGAGGGGTTTTCCACCAACAACCTGTAGCGGTCCCTTGTGTCCTCGAGATCGGCCACAATGGAAGTCCATCCCTCTGTTGCACTTTCTTTCTAGTGCATGGTCAAAGGCATCATCTCAGAAAACAGTTACAATCTGGGACCAACAAAAGACACCTTCCTTTATTTTAGCTTCACGTAACCTTGGAATTTTCACGGAGGTACTTTGGAAGCTGCTTGTGTTTTGTCAATGGCCTCTTTGACAAAGTTCTTCATTCAGACCCAGCTTGACGTTGTAAGGGTGGTAACCAAAATCTTCCTTGATTTCAACAAGTGTGGATTGCCTAGAACACTCTTTTCCTCCCAGGCTCCAATGGACTGTTCGGAGTGGCCAATCTTTTCTTGATGTGTAGTGGGAATCTCTTGGCACACGGACTAATTCCCATCGCAAGAAAAACAGCACAGTACTTTGTGATATCCAGTCTGCAGACCAGCAGAGAGCAAACAACCTTCAATCGCCACAAAGCTGCCACTGATGTTGGTGATCCTCACAGTTTCATGCAACCTCAAAAGTTTTGTTTCATGTTGTATAGGTTTCCTTCATCCTGCGACTGCATGGACCACAGGAATTCGAAATGGCAAAACCATTGCCATGTATGCAGGCAAAACAGGCTTTAAGATCTCGTCTTTGAATGAATATCCCAATGAACCAGTCTCACACTCATCTAGATCATGAAACTGATGTTTGAGGCGCTTGCCCTCACTTCACACCATCGACTGATTGTTGCAGGCTAAACAAGATCACCTTCCAATGAAGAAAATTGGGACAAGAGTCCTTTTGACGGTATCAGGTCACGGAACATGGAAACCCTAACATCACCTGCCAGGCAATTCCACTGCTGTAGTCTGGAGCCCAACGGCTAGACTAGAGCCAATCAACAATTTTAAGCATCATTTTCATTCTCAGTGACCCAGAATTAGTAAAGTTTGACTACATTTATTTCAGAAGCATTTTGGCTGTAGAGCAGTGTTATTACCCTTTGTGTGGACCAACACTAAAGGAGGATGAGACGCTTTGCTAGAGGGATTCACATATATTTGCTGAAAGGAAAGGAATTGTGAGAGTCAGAAATCTTTGGTTCCATTCCATCCTTTGGTGGGAGTGTGCTGTAGTGCGCACAGACTCTTCTACCCATTTGACCTTTTCTGCCCCCATCTCCTCCAACTTGTCCCAGTCCCAGTTTCCTTGCCCAGCCAGTCCTAGTCTTCCTCTACTGAGTCCCCATCCCAGTCTCTCCCCACAATTCTAAATCCTACTCTCTTTGCCCGTCCAGTCCCATTTCTCACATTATCTGGCTCTTTGTCCCCAGTCTTCTCACCCAGCCAGACCCAATCTCATTCTCCTAGCTTCTCATCCAATCTCTCTCCCCACACCCCTACAGTTTACAGTAACCCCCCCATGTCCATGTTCCCCATCTCCACTGACTCCCACTCTCCCTCCCAGAGCTCTCATTGGGACCAGACCCCCTAGCTTCTCTTCCCAGTATCTTTGCTTGGCTATCCCAGTTCTCCTCCCCCATCTTTGCTTCTCATCAGATATGTCTCCCCCCCAGGCTCTTTCCCTGCCTTACTGGCTCCCACTCCCAATGTCCCCCTTTGTGGTCTACATCTGTTCTTGCCTCCCCCATTTCTTTCCCAGTTCCCAGTCTCCCTCACAACACCCAGTCCCAGTTTCCCTCTTGCCCTCCCCCCCCCGCTAGTCTCCAGTCCCAGACTTTCCCTCATGTTCCTTGCCCAAATCTACTTTCTTCTGTCCCAACCCCTAGTTCCAGCTCTTGTCCCCTCTGTCTTCATGTCAGTCAGCTTTCTCCTCCACATTGCTTGGGTGTCAATGAGGTGGCATTGAGAGAGGAACAGGGTGCCTGTTGTCAATTCCAGGTATCCAGTCCACAGCAGCTGGGAACTGCAATTGTGAAAAAAGTCTTGCTCCGTGTGGATAGTGTGATGGATTTGGTCACAGAAACCCCCTTGGGACTGTCACCTGACATGCTCAGATTACCTCTGAGCCCATTTTCCCTGCCAGCTTGGGACTCCAGAACCCTGTCTTGCTGAGTCACACACACAAGCCTGCTGCAACATAGACTCAGGGTCTGAACTACACCCCCAAAGCTGCAGGGTTTTAACAGGTAACCTGCTGAGTGGTTTTCAATCTCCAACACCCAGACACCCAGCTCCGTATGGGATCCAAAACCCAAATAAAATCCATTTTACTCTGTATAAAGCTTATACAGGGTAAACTTATAAATTGTTCGCCCTCTTTAACACTGATAGAGATACATGCACAACTGTTTGCTCCCCCAGGTATTAATCACTTACTCTGGGTTTACTAATAAACAAAAGTGATTTTATTAAGTATAAAAAGTCAGATTTAAGAGGCTTTAAGGTTCAAAGTGTAAGCAGAGTCAGGATGAGCTGTACCCTGACATCTGGTGGTGAAGTATGGGAAGTGTGGAAAGAATGTCTGGAATGCGAAATCTCAAATATTTGCATAGGCACGCCTACCCCATCCCAGACTGCCGAGCTGTGGGACTGCTTTGTGACAGAAATGACTCAACCTCAGTTGGGTGGTACTTGCTAGACAA
>NC_133769.1:103072508-103114237 GCF_003597395.2 Chelonoidis abingdonii
TCAGTGTTTGTGTTCAATGCAAGCTCTACTTACTCATGCACTGTCAATATCACACTTTTTTGCAAAACGAGGCCTGGAGTTCTCAGCACTCAAAAATAAGAAAAACATGGGAACAGCTTTTAAGTTTATGGTTTATGACTTGCCAAATCTGCCAGAACTCTGTGCAGACAGGATAGATCCAGTTATTCAGGGCAGTGTTTCAATTACTAATATGAGAGCAATCTCTCCTAATAAAGCCTCTGCCTCACGCACTACACTTCCACCTTTATGCCACAATAGGCAAGGTCCTACAGCTTGGTTCAGTACAACCTGTTTCATCGCCACAACATTGCCCTCCTGTCACGAAATAGGCAGAGTCCAGTGGAAAAATTATGATCAGTATTTAGGACTGTTATAATTGCATGCACACATGGCCCCAAATTAATATCTGCAGAGGCCCATCATTCTGGCATTTCTCTAACTTTTGAAAGTGCTTGACTTTGCAACTATCATGTAATCTTGTCTGTTGTTAATTCCATGTTTTTAAAAGGAACACTCAAAAAAAAAAAAAACAAGTTCTATCATGGGCTCAATTATACTCACAGTTGGACACTTTAAATCCACACACCAACTTCCGCAGAGCTAACTGGGTAACTTAGCGATAGCAGGTTACACTGCGTGCTAAGTTTTGAGAGAAGCCTGTCCAGAAAAAATTGTTATTATGTTTTGAGAATGTGTGCGAGTTCAAAATACGACCCAATTAAACCAAGGTTGGCTACTTTCTCCGTACAGATATTAAGTTTATTATGTCTATGTTATATTGCCTGATTGAGTAGATGTAGAGTTTAATACATACAATTATACAACCTAGGTCTTTCATGTTTATGTGTACTGAAAACTTCACCTGTCTGTTATGGAAGACTTTAAAACTCAACAAAAGTTATATAAAAAAAAATTATGATGAAACAACAAGGCAAAAAACATTATGTACAAGTTATTTTCAGTTCTACTTGCGCGGTCTCTTTATCTTAAATAGCACTCTGTCACTTCAGCATATCTGCAAGCACTGAGCTCCCATTTGCCCTGAAGGTCTTCTCATTGTTGCAATGTCCTGTTGAAATGCTCCCCGCACGCACTACTCCGCGTTTGGGAAAAAATCTAAGGAGCTGCAAAATGTATATGCATTTGTTCTTAACCAAGTATTATTGTAAGCTTGAGGGGTTTTCCACCAACAACCTGTAGCGGTCCCTTGTGTCCTCGAGATCGGCCACAATGGAAGTCCATCCCTCTGTTGCACTTTCTTTCTAGTGCATGGTCAAAGGCATCATCTCAGAAAACAGTTACAATCTGGGACCAACAAAAGACACCTTCCTTTATAGCTTCACGTAACCTTGGAAATCACGGAGTTATTTTGGAAGCGGCCGAGTTCGTCAAGGCCTGGACAAGGTCATTTCAGACCCAGGCGCAGTAAGGGTGGTACAAAACTTCCTTGATTCAACAGTGTGGATTGCCTAGAACACTCTTTTCCTCCCAGGCTCCAAAGACTGTTCGGAGTGGCCATCTTTCTTGATGTTAGTGGAATCTCTTGGCACACGGACTAATTCTCAATTCGCAAGAGAAACAGCAAGTACTTTGTGATCCAGTCTGCAACCAGCAGGAGGCAAACAACCTTAATCGCCACAAGCTGCCACTGATGTTGGGGGTCCTCACAGTTTCATGCAACCTCAAAGTTTTGTTTCATGTTGCATAGTTTCCTTCATCCTGCGACGCATGGACCAACGATTCGAAATGGCAAAACATTGCCATGTACAGCCAAAACAGCTTTAAATCGCGTCTTCCAATGAAATCCCAATGAACCAGGCCCACTCATCTGGATCATGAAACTGTGTTTGAGGCGCTTGCCCTCACTTCACACCATCGATTTTGTTGGGCTAAACAAGATCACCTTCCAATGAGAAGATTGGGAAAGATCCTTTTGATGGTATCACGGAACATGGAAACCCTAACTCACTGCCAGGCAATTCTCTTAATAGCTCTGAGCCAACGGCTAGCTTAGAGCATCAACCCAATTATTAAAGGCATCATTTTCATCTCAGTGACCAAGATAAAAAGTGTTGAACTACATTATTTTCAGAAAGCATTTTGGCCTGTAAGAAGCAGTTGTATTACCTTGGTGGCAACACTAAAGAGAGGATGAACGCTGATTGCAGAGAATTCACAATATATTTGCTGGAAAGGAAAGATCAGTGTGTGGAGAAGTCAGTCAGAAATCTTTGGTTCCATTCCAGTCATTTGGTGTCTGGAGTGTGCTGTACTGTGCGCACAGACTCTATCTACCCATTTGAACCCTTTTCGTGCCCCCAACTCCTCAACTTTCCAAGTCCCAGGTTTTCCTTGCCAGCCAGTCTAGTCTTCCTCTACTGAAGGTCCCCATTCCCAGTCCTCTCCCACTTCTAATCCTACTCTTTGTCCCGTCCAGTCCCTTTTCTCACCATTATCTGGCTCTTTGTCCCAGTCTTCATCACCCGCCAGCCCAATCTCATTTTTCTCTAGCTTCTCAATCCAATCTTCTCCCCCACACCCCTACAGGTTAACAGTAACCCCCATGTCATGTTCCCCATCTCACTGACTCCCACTCCTCCAGAAGCTCCTCATTGGGACCAGACCCTAGCTTTTCTTCCCAGTACTTTATTGCTTGGCTATCCAGTTTCTCCTCCCATCTTTGCTTCTTCATCAGATATGTCTCCCCCCCAGGCTCTTTCCCTGCCTTCTGCTCCCACTTCCCAATGTCCCCCTTTGTGGTTACATTCTGATTCTTGCTCTTTCCCCCTTTTTTCCCAGTTCCAGTCTCCCTCACAACAACCCCAGTCCCAGTTTCCCTTCTTGCTCCCTCCCCCCCCGCTATCTCCAATTTGTGGGGCAGTCCTCTTCAGCAGTACGTTACTATACTTCCTGATGTTATCGCTTCGCCACTCTCTCTTAAGCTCTCTCTGTCGTTTCTTTGTCCTCCCCCCCATGTGTGCCAGTCTTATCCCCTCATCAGTTATACCTGTGCTTATAGTTCAGTAAGCTTTTCCCACTCCATCTCAATTCACAAGTGTGATCGCGATGTGTTATGCCCTTAATTTGTATTCAGATTACAGTGATACGAGATAGTGTATATGAAACAAAAAAAGTCATGATCTTGAGGCGATATCTTTGTTGGGTAACTAAAAACAACTGTGGCTGTTTGGAGTAAGGAAACCATGATTGGGTGTGAGCCTGCCGTTGTCAATTCATGGTGTATTCCTTCAATGTCTCCATAGCAGCTGGACTGATGGGCATTGAATGATACACAGAAGTCGCTTGCTACCAGTTAGAGTGCAATAGATGAGCTGTTTGATGAGATTTGGTCCACAGAAACCCTTGGACTGTACCGTGACCATGCCCTCAGGTTAACTTCTGAGCCAATTTTTCCCTGCAGCTTGGACTCCAGACCCTGTCTTGCTAGGGATGGCGCCACGGAATAGTATACAGCAACAAGACGCTCCTGCCGTAATTTGCTAATCCAGAGATATCGAGATCTACAGGGTCCGAGGGCTGAATACACACTCCCAAGTTATGTCCCTGTTTAAAAAGGTAATAATCTATTAAGATAGTAGGGGTATGGTAAACCCTGTTGTGAGGTTCCCGCTTTCTTCAGTTCTCCTTACAACAACCACTAAGGCCTCTAGCTCTCTGGCTTACATGATAAAATAAGCGAAGTTCGTTCATAACTGAGCATATTACGCAAAAAGGATAAAAGAATAAATTCACAAGCTAACTCATCTTCAGAAAGGCATGTTATTCACATGGCACTCATTGACGTCATTAGCAGCGCTAAAAACCTCTTTTTCAATTGGCTTTGAGATAGGAATTTCGTCTCTCTCTTAATGTAATTGTTGTACACATATATATATATATCCTTGATTGACAATAACTCCGATTGGTGATGGTTATACGACAAACGCTCGTCAATTGCTCCACAGTGTGTTTCACTCACATTTAATCATGTGTGAGTGTGTCATATTCTTTATTTATAAAAATGCTAAGAGTGTATATTTCTTCTATTACGCTTTATTAAAAGTCTGAGTTTAATGTATGTAGATTCTCTTTTAAACGAGACCGGCTTTCTCAGAGTGGGTATAAAGATAACGCCTAGGATCAGAGTCGATATTTGATGGTAGTTTTTAAGTCCCTTACTACAGGCTAAGTGTACACCATTTTCTGGTGTGTGTGAAGTGAATCCAGTGTATTATCTAGGTAGAGAAGATGTTTCCGCAAGATAATGGGATCTTGGTGGATACTGTTATATGTCCAACTGATATTATTTTTTGGAGGTTTATTTGTACACCTTATCAGAAAGAAGATCAGTTAAAATTTGTTGCCTCCTTATCTACCTATATATAGATGATTAAATGCTGTGTCACAAGTATTTATACTTTGTTACAGTTTAAAGCTAATGCAATGTGCCCATACTATAATTAAACAATCTTCCTCAATTCCGCATCCCTTACTCTGTAAAATGTATTATGCCGGAGTGCCCTTGGGGATAAAAATAGTGCTATTATAAAACAAACTGAATCGTAAAATGTACTGATATAGTAGGAGCGACAGCACAATGGAACTTGGAAGTCTCTTCAAGCAACGCTTCAGTGCTTTTGTAGGCAGGCACCAAGGTAAACGTGGACCGATACCTCTGTGACGGTGATGTGTTAGTCACCAAAACTCGAGTTGTTTATACAGTGCTCTCAATAATGGGAGCCACAAGGTTCTTCCCCTCTCGAGACCTCCTTATTCGCAGAGCTCTGGCATGCCTAATAGTGTTGAAATTTTTTCGGGCGTAATATGGCTCCAAACCTAAATCACTCCGGGTGACTGCAGTTTTAAGCCCATGACTCCTTTTGTCCTGGACCGTCAGTTTGGTGAAGCTAGGAGAGCCACTCTTCTTTCTCGTACTGTTCGCTTGTACTCGTGCTCAGTCGCACCTTAACATCCACTCGTAAGCGCTATCTCTCTCGCTTCCCTCCCACATGCTCTCTTTGATCTCAAGACTGTGATAGACTATGCGCCAGTTTTTAACGCTTTCTTCAGCGGTTGTGGCGGTAACTTATCTAAGACAGTTTTATGATTTCATTTTTTGTTGCTCTTATTCTTGGTATCTATATACTCTTTCAGTAATATGGATCCCCACACTCTATTCGTAAATTGTGATGCCAGAGATGTTGTCCTTGCTGGTAGCAGAGCTAAATGACAATTCTCCTGAAGGTCCTTCGACTATTGTAGCTAAACTTTACGTGCTGCCAATTTTAAGCATCATCGCGACCCCACAATCATGTTAACTTTTTTGTTGCCTGCTCTTCACACTTGCTTAGCATAACTCGTGTCCCTAGTATGTGTGGGCCACTGTAAACTCCAGATCCTTTTATGAAGAGCCGCATGCTCACTACGACACACAATGAGAGGCAGTTACTTGACCCCATTTATTGTTTACGTGTGCATTTGGTTTTCTCGTTGCAAGTGAACTTGCCCAATAACATGACACCGCAAACAAAACGAGAACATATAGCTTATGGTGAATGGGACTGGCATGACTTGTTGATTGTAACAGCAGTTGGACACCCTGTTCTAGTGCATTCCAGTGCTCAAGTTGATCATATCATGCGGAGACTGTTGTTAGCACTCTAGAACTGGTTAGTTCGTGTGTAGTGCTGCACTGAAAAGCATGAATTGGTCATAACTTGTGGGAACAGAAGCCACTGATCCCTGTGTTTCCTTAGAGATCGATGGCCAAACTCACCATCAGCAGTTACTAGGGATCAAGCCCTTGGTGGTTCTAGGCGCATGTTTCATAGGTGGCGATCAGTGAAACTGTGTGCCTCAGGAAACGTGCACTGTGCAGTGTTGACGTGCTTCAGCAATGGGAATTCAGCAGGTCGTAAGGTGTACAGTGGAGAAGTGGTGAGCTATTCGCTTTAGCCCTGATGGTGGTGCGATTCCCGTTGAGGAGGAGTAGCTTGGGGGCGTTGTGTCGGCAGCAGCACAGACGCGAGCGGAGCTGAGCAGTTTGTGGGAAAACTGGCAGCCAGCTCCGAGGGCGGCTGGTGTGTGTAGTCGGAAAGCAGTTTGTGGAGGACGGTCGGAGCAAGCAGAGTGGCGGTGGATTAAGACGGAAAGCAGGGCCAGTTCTGGATGAAAGGCGGGAAGCACACGGAGACGGCCAGGGCAGTTGGCGCGTTAGGTGCCTTTCACCCAGGCTGGGGGAGGGTTTCTCTACAGATGATCTTGAAATTCATGGGGGTCGAGGTAGGATTTGACCAGGAACTTTATGGGTTGTATGGGAACTTTGGAGTTTGGAATTAAGACCCTAAGGGGGGGAAAGGACATTGCCAAATGTACTTAGGGGGTGGTATGGTTGTGTTATAAACTCTGTTTGTGGTGTTTCTCCATGTGATTGCCCATTGATTTTATTCTTCTTATTAAAAGATTCACTACACTCAGACTCCCGTGCTTGCGGAGGGGATGCGAGAGGGGAAGTATTGCCTCCTAGAGGCGCCCAGGAGGGTATGGTATGTAAGTGTCCCAGGTCACTGGGTGGGGGCTTGAGCCGGTTATGCCTTGTGTTATTGAAACGGAACCCCTGGATACTGAACCCGGCCCTTGTTGCTGCCAACTCAGAGGGGCAGAAGGGTACAAAAGTAATAACAGACAGAACTAAGTAAGTCATCCAGCAAAATAAAGCAAAAACACACAAGTCTAAGCCTAATACATTAAAAAACTTATTACAGGTAAATCTCACCCTCAGAGTTGTTCCAATAAGCTTCTTCCACAGACTAGACTCCTTCCTTGTCTGGGTCCAATCCTTTCCCCTGGTACAGTCCTCATTAGTTCCAGCAGGAATCTTAGGTGAAAGGCAAGGGCTTTCTCATGACTGAGAGCCTCTTTGTTCTCTTCCACCACCTTTTATATCTTTGGCACAAGGCAGGAATATTTTGTCTCTCTGGGTTCCCACCCCTCCTTCTAAATGGAAAAGCAGTGGGTTTAAGATGCATTCCAGTATCAGGTGACATGTTCGCATGTCCTTTGAGACCCCCTCCATTCTTCCATGGCTGGTCCGCACATATACTGGAACGCTTGCAGGTAAATAAACTATTTACAACCAATCGTCCTAGTCAATGGGAGCCATCAAGATTCTAAACAACCATTAATGGCCCACACTTTGCATAATTACAATAGAATCTCAGAGGTGTACTTCATATTCCTAGTTTCAGATACAAGAATGATACATTCATACAAATAGAATGAACATATTCAGTAGATTATAAGCCCTGTAATTATACCTTACAAGAGACCTTTTGCATAACGCATATTTCAGTTACATCATACACATTCACACTTATAAACATATTTTTATAAAGCATATGGAGTGCAATGTCACAGATGGAATCTTTTGGGAATTTAGCTGTGGAGTTCTAGGAAATGTCTACTGAGCATGTGTGAACTGCAAATTTTCAAAGCCTAATACTGGGCTAAATTTGGGCAGATTTTCAAAGGGATGCCAACAGGAACATCCCTGAAACAAAGGCCATTCGCTTGCCAAATACAAAGACCTTGCTCCAAAGTATGGAGGTATTCAAGATTCTCAAACAAAAAAACAAAAAAAAAGGCACCAGAGTTTTTTTTAACACAGGCAAAATGTATTTTCCCTTCTACTCATTCTCAGAGTCAGCTAAAGTGTTTTGGCTGACATTTTCCAAAAACACTGAGCGAGAGTCAGACACCTGACATAGAAATTTTCAGCCCAAACTATTAAAGTTTGGGAAAGTTATAAGCAACAGAAAATTGTGTCTTATAATGGGAAGTGTAGGACAACCATAATAGTAGGCAGTGCTACCATAATAACAGATGCTGCTATATTAGGGTATCAGACCCTGACAAAACCTCCTGCCCACCTCACCCTACCTCACCCCTGGGTATACTTCCCTCATCTCTTAAATTCTGACACAATGGTGAGGCTAATTCAGAAGTTCTGTAGAAATTTAAATTTCAAATATCAAGTAACCCAAAAAGTAGCTTGTGTGTGTCGCTCCATTACTCTCCTGGTTCACTTCTAACCAGACCTTGTCACCCTTCTCCAGCTTAAGGACTGTACTCCCTGACATATTTTCATAAGAGTTTAGGGTGGTCTGGTATGATCCTATCACTGCCTGGCTGTTTTTCATTAGCTGAATGATCGTGGTGTTCCGGTATAACTCCACATTGTAGCCAAAGTAATAAACTCCAGGTATTTGGCAAGTGAAAATTCCTGTGGCCTTATCAAAATGTTGCTGATCATTGTATAAAATTTGATGAAATATAATGGGCTGTTTAGGAGCTGGATAGTTTTTGGCGAGTTTCATGGCAAAGGCAGATTTCTGACGCGGTGAGCATTCTCCTGGGCTTCCTTGTGGGCCAGTGGGACCTGGTTGTCCACTTTCACCCTTTGGTCCCATTGGACCTAGTTTTCCTGGAGGGCCCTGTGGCCCACGTGTTCCTGTGGAACCTGAAAAGGATTACAAAAGGATGAGCTAGAAGCAGAAACTTTTCCATTTGTTCTCATCCTGCTCAAATGTGACGCATTTAAAATCCCTCAAAACTTCTTTGTTGACAATGTCTGCAGTGGGTCAGTTAGAGACACTGCCCACTAAGGTGGGATAAACTACAATTTAAAGCATTGCAAACTCCCTAAAGTAAGAGAAATACTCATTCTATACCCATAAACTCTGTTCAAAGTAAAACACTTCAGCTTTAACTCCAGAGAAAACACTCTACTCTTAATTATTGTCCTCTGGAGTGAAAGTGTTTGACTGACACACACTCCTTGTGGTTTATTCCTAATGCTCTGGTGTGTGCCTAAGTGTTTAGGCTCATGAAGTATTCGCAGGTGGGATGTATGTAAACAGGTGTGTATATGGATGAAGAGTGAGGAGAGCTCTGTCTTTAACACTTCTGTGGGTGGATGTTGTCCTCTCTCTGGTGTCTCAGAGGAAGGAGGCAATCATTTATCCTAAAACAATGGAATTCGTCCAGTGCTGAATGTAAGGCAGGGTCAGAGGGGAGGTGATTTGCACAGCCCCTATGCTGGAGCTGCTGAGGGCTGGATTGCCCTCCTGAACAGTTGATATTAGCTCAAGAGTTTTCCTAATAGAGCTGGTCAAAAAATTATCATTTTTTTCTCCCCCGATAGAATTTTTTTTTGACAAAACAAACTTTCAACAACAAAACAAATTATTATTTTTTTGGAGGGGGAGGGGGAAAATCGCAAACTTTGAAGAAAAATTCCACAGGGGAAATTTCCCCCCCAACCTGTCCTATTCCCTGTTTTGTGCCCCCTTAAAGCTTCTATGGCATTGCAAAAGTGGGGAATCACCGGAGGACAGCAATACCCTGGCTCCAACCTTAACATGACCCCTTATCTCCTCAGAACTGCCTGAAACATCTATGCATAGGTACCCAACACCCCCACCACTACCGCCTGAGAATGCTTCATGAGCCTAAACACTAAGACTAACCCAGAGCATTAGGCATAAACGAACCACCAGGAGAGTGTGGCAAACATTTTCACTCCCTTGGGAGGCCATTAAGGTGGGTTGAGAAGTGAGTTGTTGTTTTTTTTTACTTGCCGAAACCCAGTTCAGGATTCTGTATTTCCCTGCAAGGCCTCTCCATGATGAAGCCACTCCTAGCTGGTGTTATCCAAATGTCTCTTACTGCATTTCTCGGGGCTGTACATCTGGTGTCTGATATATACACATACCATATTCCTACCTTCAGAAAAGGCAAACCTCTGATGTTAGGATCATAATTCTATCACTAAGTAACTGTTGCTATGAAATGTTTCTGGTTGTTCCAAATATGCAATGTACTGAATTCTGAATAAGAAACTGGTGAAATGGTGCTATCAAAAGTTGGTATAGCGTGAAATGATTCATTTAAATATGACTTACCTGGTTCCCCTTTGAGTCCCTTCTCCCCTTTCTCCCCATTGAGCCCATTGTGCCCATTATGACCAGGAACTCCATTGTTCCCAGGAGGACCTTGGGGTCCTGGGAGACATGGAGCAAGAGGGTTTTTTTCCTGTACTGCCACAGTGATGGAAACAGCTAAAATCCAGACCCCTGGGAGCAGGAGACAGGGGAAAGCCATTCATTAGAGCTTGCTAACGGTGGTTTTCTACAAGCAAAATACAAAAACAGCCGTATAGATTGGGGTTCCCGGATGTGAACTGCACAATACTTCTCAGCCTGCCACTACTCAAATCATCATTAATCACGTTTATTATGGTAGTACCTAAGGGCCACCCAAGATCAGGGCCCTATTGTGCTAGGCATTCTACAAACACAGGGCAGTAGGCCCCAGAGATCTTACAAATGTGGGACAAAGTCTTAAAATAAGGATGGTCTTGTATCTCAGTACAAAGGATCTGGGGAGAGGGAAAAGATGGGGGAGAGGCAGAGTAGAAGAAAGTTATATAATGGTAGCACTAGCATCTCTAGGCTCCCTAAAAGGTTTGGGTGCCCCCTTTCCACACTGGAGGTGTGAACTCCTGGCCCCACGGAAGTCAGTGGCAGAAATCAGAGTGACTGTGTTGCGGCCAGGGCTGGCTCCAGGCTCCAGCGCTGGCTCCAGGCCCCAGTGCGGCAAGCGCATGCTTGGGGCGGCATGCCATGGGGGGCGCTCTGCCGGTTGCCGAGAGGGCGGCAGGTGGCTCCAGTGGACCTCCCGCAGGCGTCCCTGCAGACGGTCCGCTGGTCCCGTGGCTCCAATGGAGTATCCAAAGGCACGCCTGCGGGAGGTCCACCAGAGCCGCGAGACCAGCGGACCCTCCACAGGGATGCCTGTGGGAGGTCCACTGGAGCCGCAGGACCGGCGAGCAGCAGAGCGCCCCTCGCAGCGTGCCTCCATGTTTGGGGCGGTGAAATGGCTAGAGCCGGCCCTGGTTGCGGCTGGGATTTCACCCCAGATGTCTGACCTAACACAGTTGTACAGCGAGGAACAAATGTTGCACCCTTTCAAAGAATATCGCAGTTGCTACTGAGCTGTTCATGATCTCAGAGCTGCTGTTCCTGCCTCAGGACTGAAGCCTGCAGAATGCCTTTGGAGCCTGCCTTGGTGCAGTGCACAGCCTTCCCCACACAAAGCCACCCTTTCCAGTGCTGGGGTGTTAACAGCCACAATTAAGCCCACTGTATTAATTAGGAGTGTAGGGCCTGATTGCCCTCTCTATCCCAATTATACACTGGGAGAGCTCCGCTGATGCCCAGAGTTACTCCTGATTTTTCCCCAGCATGAGAGGAGAATCAAGCCACATATCTCCACATGAGCGAAACCCACCTGATAAAAACATGCTGTGAGGTTTCTTGTCTTTCCCGTGACGTCCAGGCAGCTGGGAAACAAACTCCTTCGAGAGCCTGTTTCCTGAATCACTGTATTCTGCTCCTCACCCTTCTGCTTAGGACCCTCAAAGACACAGCTATAACTAAACTGCTTCCCTTATCACTGCTTTGTACACAGATGACCTACTGTGACCCTGCCTATTCTAGTACTGACACTCCTCCAACCAACAGGATACATTCCCTGCTTGCTTCCTGTTTTCTCATTGTGATCTCAGGATGTACTGTTGTAAGACTGCTCTGTTCCACTCTGCTGTATCTTTTTTAATAACAGTAATGAAAAATAACAGGCTATATCTAACACCAACATTACTGACTACTGTAATTGCTGTATTTGGGTACTGAGCCAAATTCAGCCCTGCTATAATTCCACTGATGTTAAGACAGTTACACTAAGGGTCAATTTGGCTCATTTCCTTATTTGTTCTGCCAGCTATCGCTGTGGGACATACTTTGGCAGGCTGAATGTGGAACAAAGGGACTATAAGGAAAAAACAGGCTGGTTTAGCCAACTAGAGAATAGACTATTGTTCAGGAATGCAGAGGCCTAGGTTTACATCAGTATACAGGCTGTTTGACCAGCTGTCTTTATTATATTTCCTGTGGGGGGAATAGCTATGTACAAGAAAAAGTGTTGTTGGGACTTTGGGCAAATCTACATTGCAATTGGAGCTGTGATCGAGGATTGAGTCGAGATACCCAAGCTAGCTTTGATCTAGTTGGCACAGGTACCAAGAGCAGAAAAGCTGTGGCAGCGTAGGCTGCAGCTTGGGTTAGCTGCTCAAGTACAAGCCTACCAGCGAGTGCAAGAATGTGCGTGGGTGGCTAGCCTGCAAGTTGCTGTGGCTTCACTATTATTGTAACTTGAGCTAGTTACATTAAAACTCTCTATGGTAGGGCCATACCTACTGCAGTTGCACCTCTGATTGCAACCGTTGCCCTGTCACAAAGCACTCCTATGGATTTCCTTAATGGTGCTCAGCTTTTATTAATGCTTCGGAAACACCACATGTAAATATTGGCCAAGCCTACAGGAGGCATCCTTTAATACTATGACTACTTAACTCTTATATAGAGGATTGAGCAGTAGATACAAGTATGTGGGAGGTAGCTCAGAAATCAAAAAGGCATCTTCCACTCAGACCTGCATATACACCCACACATTCTGTGTAGTCAGTGAGCTGAAGGCTGCAGCTCAACGAGTTCAATTTTACATAATTGGAGACAGCGGGTACCAACCTAACTTATGACAGGGGAATTAACCTGTGTAACTGACCCAGAACAAGTCACTGAGGCCAGAAAATGAAGTCCCAGTGTCTTACCAACACACCAGAGTGTCACGCATCTACTATAATACTGTGGTGTTATTGCTAACCTACGGGGACTGGTCAATTTCTTTGTGCTTGGGGAGGCCACTAAGGGACAGTATTGGATAGAAGAGAGCAGCAAGTCCCAAATGGTGTTACTTCCCCCTGCAGAAAACCCCCTTCCTCCTACTGTGCCACATTGACCTTGGGAGACCCCAGTGCCAACCAGCTGAGGACTCCCCATACTGTAACTCCCATCAGGCCTGACACACTCATTGCCACAACACACTGTTCTCATAATATGTATCTCAAAGGCATCATGTAAAGTATCATAGATAAACTGGTGACACACTGATCCCCAAAATCATTGTGTGATGTACATACGGATGGTGTACAAACAGTTATAGATGTGTGCTGGAAATGTGTTTTTAAAATGTGTTCAGCCTGTCCTAGACAAAGGAATGTGTATTTACTAGGACGGTCAAGTGATTAAAAAAATTAATTGCACTTTTAAACAATACCATTTATTTAAATATTTTGGATGTTTTTTACATTTTCAAATATATTGATTTCAATTAAAACACAGAATACAAAGTGCACAGCGTTCACTTTATATTTATTTTTATTACACATGTGAGCTGTAAAAATGATAAATAAAAGAAATATTTTTCAATTCACCTCGTACAACAGGTATGCATTTTTAGGGAGCCTACTTGTGTAGGGAGGAGATGGGCTGGCAAAGCAAAGATGCCAGCCTATTGGAACAGAAGCCTTTTTCAGTTCCCATTGTGGAGTGGGAGGGAGCCTCATTAGCGAGATAGAAGGGAGCAGGAACTGTCAGAGTGGTGAGTTCCTGCTGATGTTACAACCAAAGGAGAGACACCAGATTGAAGTTGACTCAGCTCTTGCCCCTCAGGTTGAGTATGCTTTTTAACTGACAGGCTTTGGCTGCTTGAGCTTTCTGAAGGAAAAACCAGTGCTACATAGACTTCCTCTCAATAAATCTATCAAGGCATATTCTTGATGTATCCTCTGTATTTTGTGCATAAGATACTGTCAAGAGTGTTAAAATAGGTTAAAAATAAGTCTATCCCACACATCCAGGTGACAAGCATTACTGTGTAAGCTTAAGTAAATGTTCTGACTACCATTGATAATGTAATGCAAGGAACTCTTGACTTTGGAAACAAATTCCCTGAAACAGGTTCTTGGAATTCTAGTGGCCGAACTAAGAATTTGGATTGTGGGTCATCAGCTCAGGGCTTACTATGTCTTGGCTTGTTGCATCCTGGATTTCACAATCTGGGACTCTGTTTTCTGAACTTGGGACTCAGTTCTCAGAGCCCAGATTTAAAAACTCAGTTGTCAGGATGCAGAACCTAGAGTTCCAAACTTGAGATTTGGAACTTGGTTTTGAGATTTGGAATTTGGCTTTGGAAATAAGAATATGGAGCTCAGATTTCAGAACTATTCCTGAAGAACATGGGTTTTGGTTCTTGGCAGTCAGCTTTGGCAAGCCAGCACCTAGATTTTGGATCATAAGATTTTGTGTTTGGGATTCAACTCAATTTTCACACCTTTTTTTAAAAAAATCAGACCATGCAGCACTATTTTCCCATTTCAAGGTTCATAACCCAAGTTTGAGAATGTTTGCTTTGGAATCTTGCCATTTGGAATTTGGCCCTCAAATTGGTTTTCACAATTAGTTTTTCTGCAGTCATAACTATGGCTCAAATTCTCAGAGGTATTTAGGTTCCTAACTTCCATTGCTTTCAATGGTACTCACATATCTAAATACCATTGAAGATTTGGGTAGGTGCTATCAAAACTCAGAAGCCAGGTTTTGGATCTTCGATTTTGGGTTACAGATATCCTGAGTTTCTAATCTCATATTTGATTTTTGGGACTTGTTTTTCAGGATTTTATTTTGGAACTGGGGACCCAGTTATTACAGCTCATTTTATGAGACTTAACAAATTCAGCCTGCTTTTTAGAACTCAGAAGCTAGATTTTGATTTACAGAACCTAGTGTTCACAACCATGAGCTCTGCCTTTTACATCTCAAATTTTGTATTTTGGAACTCTGCTTTGAAAACTTGGCATTCAGAATCCTGCATGCAGAACCTGGTTGTGGCAACCTAGATTTTGGAACGGGAAACTCCATTTTTGATTATGGGAACCCAGATTTCCAGACCCATATTATGGTATTTGGAACTCTGATTCTGAAACTGTTTATTGACTAATATCTACTAAATACAATTGAATCTTTTTGTTCAGTTAGCATTGCTGCTATTTTTGGAGAATGTCTGAGCTTCACATGACTTTTCCGTTACCTCGGTAGAAATTGCTCTGAGATGTATGCTGGGTTTTACCATCTGCCAGCTGGGCCCCTTGCAAAGATCAACAGTTATTGGCTTGGATTTTTAGCTAGCATGAACTACTGGAGCTCCATTGCTATCAATGGAGCAATGCCAATTTATGCCAGCTGAGAATCTGGCTCATGGCCACCTATTTAGTACTTTGTAAAATAGATCTCTTTTTTCTGGAATGGCTGCTGTAAACCATGAAAACTATCACTATTATAAAGTGTAATCCTCCCTGTCACCACTAGATGGTGTGTACAGATCATTTATTCTAGGGCAGTGGTTCTCAAACTTTTTTTTCCTCAGACCACTTGAAAAGTGCTGAGCGCCTCGGTTGACCACTTAATGATCATTCCAAATGTTGTTTGTACCATTAGCTAACTATTGTAATGTGATTTGAATAAAAGCGCTATGTAAATCAAAACTTCAATAATAAACATTTTTTGTTCTACAAAAACCCCACACAACTCACATTTTAATATCAGTAGTCTTACCTTTCTAATGAAATGGATGTGCCCTCTCTCCCCAAACACAACAGCCCCAAAACTGGGGCTGGGAAGGAGGGGGGAGTCTCTCCCTCTCTCCCCTGCCATGGCAGCTCTTGAGCTGAGCTGGGAAGGAGGGCCATCTCTCCCCAGTAGCTGCAGTCCTGGAGCTGGGGAAAGTTGCTTTTTTCTCTGGCTGCTGCAGCCCTGAATGTCCCAAATTCTCCCCACTCACTCTTCTCATCCCCACTGCCCCCTTCAACCTACTCCCTATTCCCCCCAAGGCCACCACCTCACCTTACATGTGTGTCTTCTCCAGGGTCCAGGCACTTAATTAGTGGAGCCATACGGGTGGCCCTTCATTCTCTCATGTGCAGTCACCCAAGTGCGCACCTTAGAGGGAACTATCCCTGGACCACCTGAATGGAGCTCGTGGACCACTGGTGGCCCATGGATCACAGTTTGAGAACCACTATTCTAGGGAGATTAAAACCAAAGAGAAAGGGTAAAGGAACTGTAGTTCCAGAAAACAAATGTACTGTGTCCTTGCACAGTCATGTTTGTTCCAAGGACATGCACATATGAGTTTAGTGCATTCATAGCTCTGAACTCACCCACTCTTTTAACCTCACAATGCTATTCGGTCGACTGGTAAGCCTCATTAAAAGTGTACTAAAATGGTTAAGTAGGACAACATTTTCCTACCAAGTAAGGTTTTCAGATTTCTAATTTGTTTTATTTTGATGAATTTAATAGTCACATTTTGAATGCCCTGCTGTGACAGGATTTAAAAAAATACTGAAAAATGTTATGGCCATCTAAAATATTGAGAGCTGTGCTATGTTAGGATAATCATGAAGTTAATTAAATCTCATGCTTCATGGAGTTGGGAGAGAGTGTGTACGCTTAAAGTAGGACCCCTGTGGCATGAACTACAATCTTATATTTAGTTTGAGTTACTTGTGCTAATAAAAGCTAAGTCCCGGGAAGCAAGGGGTAACATTTGATCTTCTACCAAATGTGCATAACTCCTTGTTGGTGCACAATAGGAAATCCATTATCTTATACCTCGGATAAACATAGTTATCTAGGCAAGTTGCAAGTGGAGATGTGCTCTTTGACTATTGAGGGCCTTGAAAATTAGGACCCAGTGATGATCGGGAAGGATCCTGACTTCTTTATCCCCTTATATCACACTGATCTAAAACCATTTACATGCTAAGTGCAGTAGGTGAGGGAAGGAAGGAAATGGGGTTCACCTAATTCTGGAACAGCAATATTGCTAATTCCAAGCATTCAAAAATCAGGACTCTAGGCCCCCAAATCATTCAATTGGCTATAAATCATGGTGGTTTTAGTTTTTTGAAATATATTTTGGATCCTTTGCCGTTTTGGTTTCTGGGCCGTTAGGTTTCACTCAGGTGGCATTTTCAAGCTTTTCTCCCCAGCCATGACAACTAGACATTTACTTTTCTGTAAAAAGTGAAAGCTGAGTTTCTCAAGTATTCTCATGAATCCAGGAGCTGGGTTTACATCCCATATTGTGAGACTCATGATTTGGCAATACTGCATCATGTACACTACATACTGCCAAAGACACAGTTTCAAAGCAGACAAGCTAATAGGTTGAGCCATTGTGGAAAATCCTGTATTTCCCCAGAACAGGCATTCTTCTCAAACATTTAGGGACAGTTTCTGAGCAAATCCTCATAACTTTAAATTTGGAGTAACTGAAAGCAGTGAGTTTATTCTGGAATTGTACTGGTGCAAATGAAATTGTACTCTTGCCTCCTTGGTATTTAGAATATACATACATTAAACACAAAGTATGAACAGCAGATGATTATTTGGAATAGACTACTTTCACCATACTAGGGTACAGCCTCTCTCTCAGCTTGGATTGTCTCCCATTCTTACCCTCATTTTCATCAGTTTCTTCTGTTGTAAGTAGGCTGCTAAGAATAAATGAGCTTTGTGTTGAAGTGGTGAATGCTTTCACTCCCAGCAGTGTAAGGGGATGGCAAAAATCTCCTGTTGGCCCCACACTGTTAGCAGGTGTTCGAACTTTGGAGCCCTGCGTAGAGCTGCCAGTTAATTACTGCTGACTCCCTGGGGCAGATGTGGCTTGTTAAACTCCACCCTGAATACAGGAGGTGGGAGAGCCCCCTTCTAAGGGGGGAGTTAGTGGTAAGAACTTAATGACATGACCAAAAGTTTGTTTAGTGAGAATTACTTTTGGTATTAAAAGCCATACCCCAGGAAATGGGTTGCTTTTGATCTTACACAAAGTGAGTGCAGCCTTTAGCAGGAATAGGACTGGGAATCTGCTAGTTTATGTCTCTAATGAGCATGGTTTTCTAGGTAGGTTGCAGATAGAAAAGTTGTCACTTGGTCAGTGTGGTCTCAGACTGTGAAGGGCCTTTAAGATTCGGTTTCAGTGGTGAGCTGAGAGTGGTGCTGTGCTGTACTCCTGGTGGCTAGGCCTGCTCAAGAGATGAGCTGCTGTATGGTGTATAAACAGAAGCTTCTCGCTAGTCCTGACTCCTGAGACAAACTCCTTGCAATACGCCCTATCCAGCCCTCTTACTTCTTAAAGGTGCTTCTGGGCTGTAGAAGATTTAGCAAAATTTGGAATAAACTAGGAAGAAAGAATGTCCTAAGGCAAACAGAAGATCTACTAAAAACAACCAACCAACCAAACAAACAAACCCCTTGCATGGGATGTGAGATTTACAAGCTTTGACCTTAGATGTACTTTTCTCTCCATGTGGATTCTGCTATTTATTTCACCTTATTTCTCCTTCCTCAAAGGCTCTGCATCAAAGTGACTCCTGACCACAGAGAGCTGCTTGAAAATTCTTTCACAAGCCATCGGTGTCTTCTTGAGCACTGGAATATCACTGGACTTACAAAGTAAGGAACTTCTTCCCTACTAAACATTTAATGTGTTACTTTCACATATTCTTAGCTTTTGTAAGCTTCATTTGGGCTTGAGACCAAACCTGGCTGCCTTCTGCAGACTCCTGAGACCAATGTATTAAGATATATTTTATAAGTTATGGGTGGAGTTTTGAAGTTGCCTGGCCAGATACCCATAATACTATGCGCCCCCCCCCCCCCCTTGATTCTGGTCACAGGGGCCTCATTAGAACACCGGTGTAACTCCACAGACCCCCCTGGAATGGATCCACTTTCCCCGCTGTGACACTAACCAGTGAGAGGAGGCTGGGGCTGAGCAGGTACTGACCAACGGTAGTTCACAGTTGGACAAGCATTTCAGAACTGACAATAACAGCCTGTCATTCTTTGCTTTCTCTCCAGCCATTGTGCTTCTCATAGGAGCCACTGAAGTGGGCCTCTCATCGATTAATCGCACTGTTAAAAAATAGAATACCAATTGAAATGTATTAAATATTTTTAATGGTTTTCTACATTTTGAAATATATTGATTTCTATTACTACAGCATACAGTGCCCACTTGGTTTATTTTGTTTACAAATATTTGCACTGTAAAAATGATAAATAGTATTTTTCAATTCACCTCATACAAGTACTGCAGTGCAATCTCTTTATTGTGCAAGTGTATCTTACAAATGTAGATTTTTTTTTGCTACATAACTGCACTCAAAAACAAAACAATGTAAAACTTTAGAGCCTAAATGTCCATTCAGTCCTACTTCTTGTTCAGCCAATTGCTAAGACAAACAAGTTTGTTTACATTTATGGGAGACAATGTTGCCTGCTTCTTATTTACAATGTCACCTGAAAGTGAGAACAGGCATTTGTCTGGCACTTTTGTAGCCAGTGTTGCAAGGTATTTACGTGCCAGATATGCTAAACTTCATGCTTCGGCCACCATTCCAGAGGATATGCTTCCATGGTGATGATGCTAATTTAAAAAAAGTGTTAATTAAATTTGTGACTGAACAGTTTGGGGAAGAATTGTATGTCCCCTGCTCTGTTTTACTCTCATTCTGCCAAATATTTCATGTTCTAGTAGTCTTGGATGATGACTCAGCACGTTAGTTTTGAGAACAGTTTGACAGCAGATTGGTACCTTCTTTGTGTTTTGTCAAATGTGAGATTTCTGAAAATAGCTACAGCACTTGATCCAAGGTTTAAGAATCTGAAGTGCTGTCCAAATCTGAGAGGGATGAGGTGTGGAACATGCTTTCAAAAGTCTTAAAAGAGCAACACTCAGATGTGGAAACTACAGAACTTGAACCACCAAAAAAGAAAATCAACCCTCTGCTGGTGACATCTGACTCAGTTGATGAAAATGAACATGAGTCGGTCCACTCTGCTTTGGATCGTTATCAAGCAGAACCCATCATCAGCTGGATATGCATGTTCTATCCTCGGATGGCAGTTGAAGCATGCAGATATATGAATCTTATAGCGTATCTGGCACATAAATATCTTGCAACGCTGGCTCAACAAGTGTCATGGATGTCTGTTCTCATTTTCAGTGACATTATAAACAAGAAGTCAGCATTCTCCTGCAATGTAAACAAACGTTTGTCTGAGCAATTGGACTGAACAATAAGTAGGACTGAGTGGACTTGTAGCTCTAAAGTTTTACATTGTTTTGTTGTTAATGCACTGTTTTTGGTACATAATTCTACATTTGTAAGTTCAACTTTCATAATAAGAGATTGCACTGCAGTACTTGTGTAAGCAGAGTCAGAATGAGTTCTACCTGACATCTGGTGGTGAATTATGGGAGTGTGGAAAGGAATCCCAGGTATTTGAATTGGCAAACCCACCCAGCTGCATAAGCCCACGGCAGCCTGGCTGGTTATTTTGACAGCTCTGGGATCCCAATTCTTTGTTATTGGGCAGGGAAGAAAAAAAAGTGCTGTCACCCTATTATGTGAATGAGGAACTATGAGAGTGCTTTATGACAGAAATGACTCAAACTAAATTAAGTAGTACTTGCTAGACAAGGGACATGAGTTCCAAAACCAGTGAACAGAGAGAGGTTGGGACTGGTGTGTGTACCTGATGTATGGACCCTTTTGGGCCTGGAATACCACTTGCACTCCTCCTCTCTCCACCGTTAAGAGGAGAGCTAATTTTGATTCCTTAGGAGTCCATCTAGAGACTGCTGAGCTGATTCATGTTGGGCCAATGGTGCACCAGGGCTCCCTTCTAAGAGCTGAATCACTAAGAGCTGAGCTGAGATCACTGAGTGCTGTGTTAACTAGTGGGGGGCCTGAAGACCTATCGCTAAGCGGCTGGCAGAGCGGAGCAGTTTGCAGCATGTTGGAGCAGCCCATGGAACAGTGAGCGGAGTGGAGCGGAGCGGTTTGCAGGGATGGCTGGAGTGGCTCACAGGTCAGCTGGAGGAGCGGCACAGCTGGTGTAGTGAGCTGGTTGTGGTGAAGGCTGCAGCAGAACTGCATGGAAGGTGGACAGTTGGCCCTGCATGTAAGGTGCCCCTTAACACCCTGTGGGGCTTCCCCTCCCCCATTTCACCTAGGCTGGGGGCAGGGGGGGGTAAATCTCTGCAGATAAACTTTGCTCTGGGGTGCACTGACCAGAGATTTTTGGGTTGTTGGAATGGGGTGATTGGACTTAAGACCCTAAGGGGGAAAGGACATTGCCAGATGTACTTGGAGGTGGGTTTTTTGCTTATAGTTTGTGTTATAATCCTGTTTGTGGTATTTCTCCAATGTGATGCCACACTGTTTCCCTCCTTTATTAAAAGGATTTTGCTACACTCAGACTCTGCTTGCGAGTGGGGAAGTATTGCCTCCTAGAGGCGCCCAGGGGGGTAGTATGTAAGCGTCCCAGGTCACTGGGTGGGGGCTCGAGCCAGTTATGCATTGTGTTATTGAAACGGAACCCCTGGATACTGAACCCGGCCCTTGTTGCTGCCAACTCAGAGGGGCAGAAGGGTTATACTTGTATTAGGTGAATTGAAAAATACTATTGTTTTTTACAATGCAAACATTTGTAATAAATAAACATAAAGTGAGCACTGTACACTTCGTATTCTGTGTTGTAATTGAAATCAAAGTATTTAAAAATGTAGAAAAACATCCAAAATATTTAAATAGTATTCTATTATTGTTTAACTGAGCGATTATTTGCACTTTTTAAAATTGCATGATTATATGCAATTAATTTTTTTAATCGCTTGACAGCTCTAATCTATATCCATGCCTGTTGACACCCAGAGTGGTTGATGAATTGAGGCAAGATGCTCAAGTACCTGGCAATACTTAAAAAAGGATGTTGGAAAAGCTAGAAAGGGTTCCGAAAAGAGCTACTAGAATGATCTGAGATCTGGAAAACATGCTTTAAACTGAACAAATTGAACTTCTTAAATCTCTCAATATGTTTAACAGAAGGTTAGGACATGACTTGATCATCACCTAGAAGAACCTACATGAGGAAGAAATTGTTGAAAGTAAGATGGCTCTCTAGTCTAGCAGAAAAAAATCATAATGTGATCCAACAGTTGGATGCTGAAGCTAGACAAATTCAGACTAGAAATAAGTGACTAGACTAGAAATAACTGGGAGTAATCAACCACTGGAATAATTTACTTAGGATTGTTATGGATTCTCTGTCACCTGAAGTCTTGATTTGAAGACTAGGTATCTTTCTAAAAGAGAAACTACAGTTTGGCTTGATTTTAGAAATTACTGTGGGGATGGTCTATGGCTTCTTGTTATGGAAGAAGTCAGACTAGATGATTATAATGGTCTTTGGTGGTGTTAATGTCTATGAATTTTAAAAAAAAAGCAGCTAGAAATAGCAAAAGACAAGACTTTCAATTTAGTAACAGGCCCAGCACTGTAACTCCACTCGCTTCCTTGGCTTCATAATAAAAGCCCATCCCGACTATTATGTGAACTGGAAAAGTTTGACCAAACAACTGAGCCTTACACGTAGATATTGACTATATTGTAGCTCATGCACATGTCTGTTTGGTTATATGCTTTAGATTGTATCCTCTTATTAACCATGCTTTTGCCACTAGATGTCCACCTAGGATATGCTACAGGATTTACATTTGATTTTGCAAGCCCCTTTAAGAGTAAACTATACCCAAAGAGTAAAATACTAGGGGGATTCGGCAAAAAATATAGTTTTGAATGTATAGTTTTCTCCTTGTATCTTCCTCTTTGGCTGTAATACATGAGTAAGCCTAGGACTGTGATGTTGCTGGCTCTTTAGCTCCTCTAGAGTAGAGGTTTTCAAACTGTGAGGCGTGCCCCCAAGGGGGGGGCACAGAGGAACATTTGGGGGGCCAACCGCACCCGCTGGGGCTCAGGAGGTGGAAGTGGCGCTCCCTCCCTGACTCATCTTGGTGGGCTGTGGGTCAGGGTCAACATCTGCCATGGCCACCCCAATTTCCATTCCCAGCAGTCTCTGCGCCCGGCGCTGGCTCCACCCCCAGAGACTGTCACATGTGCCTTCCCCTACCCTGAAAACCTGAGGGGGAAGGGGCTGGTATTGTCTATTTTTGTCTGGACTATGGGGGGGCATAACCAAAAATTGTAACAAAGAGGTGGGGGCGCTCAGCTCAAAAAGTCTGAGAACTGGTACTCCACAGTATTCAGCTCATCTGTGCAAGTGGGAGAGGTAAGAGGATTTTATTTTGTTATTCTGTGCAGTCTTGCAAATATTAGTACACTCTATTATATTGAAAAGCAGATACAAATTGCCCACAATTTAAGGAATACTCTGTGGCACCTTATTGCATCAATATAGTCAGCAGAGTGTTTGCACCATCACACAGTAGTAGGAGTGAGTTTAAAGCCCCGTGGTTACCCCCGTGAAAGGAAGAGTCCTGGTGGAATTACTCCTAACTGTTATGCTTTCTCGGAGTACAAAGAATTGTGTCGACCTCTCCCATGAGTGTACACCACACATCCACAGGGCTGAATTGCTATACCTGTGAGTATTCATAGCATATTCATAGTCCAGTTCATACCTTTGTGGTTAAAGGATTACATGGCCTGGTGAGGATGCTATGTTTTACAAACACCATATATATTTTAGTGGTAAAGCTTTTTTCTAAAGCTGTGGTGTTATGCAGAGACTTCAAATGTGTGCAGCACATTGTGAGGCTCCTACAGAGCTGTCACTTCCACCTGATAATGTAGCTGGAGTAAAAGGGCACATATTACTTCTATGCTACTCCGGGGGATGCCCCTGCCTCTGACAGCCCTACGATAACTGTCAGAGTTTAAGGCCAGAAGGGGCCCTCAGATTATGTAATCTGACCTCCTGTATATCACAGGCCACCAACAGTGATCCACACAGTAAACCCAACCACCTCATTGAGATCAAAATATTACAGCTCATAGGAGACTAGACTATTATGTGCCACAGGCAGAGGATAGGAGGGACCAAGGTGCCCCAGCGCCTGAGGCCCCTGCAGTGCCAGAAAAGTGAGAGAGCCAGAAAATCCCAGAAAATGACCTGCACCCCTGTGCTGAAGAGAATAGCAGTGACCTTGGGGATTTTTTTTGCCTATCTGACCTCGGGGGGAATTTTTTCTGACCTCACATATGGCAATCAGTTAGACCCTGAACACGTGAGCAAGAACCAGCCAGCCAAGAACCTGAAAGAGAGAAAATACTTGATGCCACATCAGAGCCCTGGTCCTTCTCATCCAATGTCCCATGTCCAGTCATGGCCATACATGATCTTTCAGAGAAAGATTTAAAAAAAACTAATCTCAGAATATGGTGGGGACAGGAGAAAAATCATTTTTAGCTCAGTTGGCAGCCTTATTTTTTCAGGACAGTGCTCCTTTAACCCCTGGTACAGAGTCCCTATTCCATTTCTTCCAATGAACTTGCGCTAGAGCAGGAGCATTTCCTCCAGTGCACTGGCAGTTGCTAAAAAAGCTAAATGCAATAGCAAAATGCATATCAATAGCTCTGCATTTGCATGCACTTAGGATACTAAATGCAGGAAACCCGTACGATTTCAAGAACAGGGGGGAAAAGGGGACAGTGGAAGGACTGGCTTAAAAGGAGCAATTCATACCCTTTCACAGAAAATGACCCGGCTGTCTGTGGCCACTACATAGAATTGTAGAATATCAGGATGGAAGAGACTTCAGGAGGTCATCTAGTCCAACCCCCTGTGCAAAGCAGGACCAATCCCCAACTGAATCATCCCAGCCAGGGCTTCGTCAAACCTGACCTTAAAAACCTCTAAGGAAGGAGATTCCACCACCTCCCTAGGTAACCAGTTCCAGTGCTTCACCACCCTCCTAGCAAACATTTTTTTCCTAATATCCAACCTAGACCTCCCCCACTGCAACTTGAGACCATTGCTCCTTGTTCATGCCAGGGCCGCCCAGAGGATTCAGGGGGCCTGGGGCAAAGCAATTTCGGGGACCCCTTCTATAAAAAAAGTTGCAATACTACAGAATACTATATTCTTCTGGGGGCCTGGGGCAAATTGCCCCACTTGCGCACCCCCACCCCGGGCGGCCCTGGTTCATGCTCGTGTCAGTTACGTTCCATGTGAATTCTCACCAGAATCACACTGCTCCTTATTGAAGTTATAAACACGGATCCTAGAAATCCAGTTTCTGACTGAAAAACGTGGAATTTGTGTTGTTTTTATTTTACAGAGAATCTTTAGTTTTTATGTTTTGTGAAAAAATAAACACATTAACTAAATTTTACTGAAAGTACTAGAGTCACTTATTCAATGCACACAACTTCTCCCTCTTTTGTGGTTGATTTTTTTGAATGCACTTTAAATTGACAGTGGAACCCCATTTAGTCAATCTAATAGGGACCAGGATCAGATTGGATAATCAAAAATTTGGATAATGAGGAGAACTGGCAAAGAGCTTTCTCTCCCACATTTTAAGATGGCGGCGGGAGCTTGGTCGATCAGCCTCATGTGGCAGTGGCTCAGGCAGCTGGTGGTTCAGTTAATATGGAGGGCTGGATAACGGAGGCTCGGATTAACAGGGCTCTACTGTATACCAATACAACATTGTGTTCAACTGATACTTATATATAGTGTGACTAGAGAAACTAAAGTTCAGTGTTTCATTTTAATCGCAGAAAAATGTGGATTTTTTAAATCAGAGAATTTGGGGGGGGGTTATCTTGGAAAACTAGGTTCCCTTGTTATAAACAAGAAACATAACCAGAAAGCCCAGTAGTATCAGTTCATGATATGGTCCCCATTTCCAAAATGGCCTCTAATTTTGGGCACTTGGGTGCATGACTTGAGTCACCTTGAACCTTTTCCAGAGAGCTGAGCAGCCTCTGGCTCCCACTGATATCAGGAAGGGTTGGTGGCCAAAATTAGGGACCACTTCTAGAAGATGTGGGTCTAAGAGTTCCAGAGAAGTAGCTTGAGAGATGCAAGCCTCTGAAGAGGAGCGGAGGCTTATCTGGAATCCTTGACTCAGTGAAGACTAGGGGAAAGGAAGACCTCTAGGCACCCCAGTTTGAAGAGATGTGGGCAAATAAAAACGTATGTCATCAAGCAGATACTGCACTGCGTGGATTCTCTCTGAACGGACAAACAAATATTGGCAATACTAATAAACCCTAGTGAACAGGCTCTGAGATGCAACTTTGACTGCTCCCCTGTTCACTTAGACCTGAAAATAAGGTAGGGAAACAAGATGGAGAATATACAAAGCTATTGCACGGTGTCGGCACTAGCTATGAGAAACACTTCACAATGAATTATTTTTCTTATTTCTTCCCCTCTCTTCATTCAGCTTGTGAACAAGCTTGGCTACAGTGCCATTTGCAGGTTCCATCCATCCACAGAAATGTCTCTTTGCAGAGACTCTGCTGGCTCTAGGGTATGAATAATGCAGGAGAAGTGCTCTGTTGAAGCTGGCTTCATTGTCACTTTAAGTTGAACATGCATAATTGAGCAAATTTTCTTTTCAGGGACAAGAACAGCTGTCATCTGAGCCACTTAACCCCATTTTGGCTTGCTTCTCTCTGCACCTTCTGAAGGTTCTACATATGGGCTTGCCCTGTATTAATTATATCACATTCAATTTTGGAGTGTGCATTTTTTGGCCAGGGTGTCGCTGATGTCTGTTACATTTGTTAAATTGGCCCAGCTGAGTGCTGTCTACGGAACATACATGTCATTTAATCTCAGATTTTTAACCCTTTTGTTCCTGTGCCGCTGGGTTACCTGGTGTGACTCAATGGCCTAACATTCCATTGCTTCGAGCAGGGCCAGCTCTAGCAATTTCGTTGCCCCAAGCACGGCGGCATGCTGCGGGGAGCACTCTGCCACTCGCCAGTCCCGCGGCTCCGGTGGACCTATCCCAGGTGTTTCTGCGGACGGTCTGCTGGTCCCGCAGCTCCGGTGGAGCTGCCGCAGGTGTGTCTGCGGGAGGTCCACCGGAGCCGTGGGAGCAGCAGACCGTCCACAGCCACACCTGCAGCAGCTCCACCGGAGCAGCCTGCCGCCCTCCCAGCAACTGGCAGAGCTCCACCCGCAGTGTGCTGCCCCAAGCACGCGCTTGGCGCGCTGTGGCCTGGAGCCGGCCCTGGCTTTGAGTGACTTAAAGCTAATCTTAGGTGGGGATGAATAGTGTGAGAAGAGATAGATGGATGATATATGTAAATAGGGCTCTGTAGATTACAGAGTTAATAGTTTATAGATTTAACTGGTAGCAGAGGTGGCTCCAGGCCCCAGCACGCCAAGCGCATGCTTGGGGCGGCAAGCTGCGGGGGGCGCTCTGCCGGCGCCAGGAGGGCAGCAGGCAGGCTACCTTCGGCAGCTTGCCTGCGGAGGGTCCGCTGGTCCTGCGGCTTCGGTGGACCTTGGTGGGCCTGCGGGAGGTCCGCCAAAGCCGCGGGACCAGCAGACCCTCCGCAGGCAAACCGCCGGAGGCAGCCTGCCTGCCATGCTTGGGGCGGCAAAATCCCTAGAGCTGCCCCTGACTGGTAGGCTATATATGTGATCTTCCCATGGAGTTTGAGAATTTCATTCCAGTTAGGGCAACTTCCCTCTCCAGTTCAGTACTACATGACCTGTGCCACTGTTGTATCCTGTGAGCTGTTCTGGAAAACAACTCGTTTGTTCAGTGATAGATGCACTGTCTGCCGTAATTTCTGTGTGCACTGGCAACAGCTTATGCAGAAAAGTTGGGTTTAGTCAGTGATCTAGTCATCAGGTTTTTAACCCAAGGATGTTGTGGAAGTGCTGGTTCAAATCCAGATAAGGTAGATTCAGCTCTCCATCTTTCTCAGCAGATAAATTGAGGCAGCTTACTGTGGGGGTGTCCTTCAGTTGCAAATGTTAGTGATTCACATCCTGTGCACTCCTCCTGATCACTGTGTCTCATGAGCCTCTAACAGTCCAACTTCGCCACGCTATCCTTTGCTAAAACTTCACTTTCCCTCTCTTGTGCAGCTGGCTACTGCCCTCCAACCCTGAGGTGGCTGTGTTTGAGTGGTGCTGTGGCTTGTAAAATGCTTGAGGATCTTCTGTGTGTAAGACGCTACATAAATGTAAAACAGTTACTGCTCCAAAAAAGGTTAGTTTTAAGGAGCTGCAAACCTTGTAAACATACAACACATACTATCCAGTCGATTGGAGGGGGAAGTACTGATTACAGTACCACTGCCCATTTGCAAGAGTGAAATGAAGCCCACCATTATCATTCCTTTTCAGAACTGCCAATGATGGCTGACCCACTGGGTTTAAATACCCATCCCCTGCCATATGCAGAAGGTGAAAATATCTTGGGGTAAAGGGATTGAGCGATCAAGCTCCCAGGTCTGTGGGGAAGAGCTCTCTAGGTGCAGGGCCCACGCTTTACCCGGATGCACAGGTGGGAGGAGCTCGCTCTCTTGAGTGTGTAGGGGGTTGGTTAGGCACCAGTCTCTGGTATGTGTGGGGGGAAGGGGAGGGGAGGATTGCTGTGCAGTTTCCATCCTGGCCTAGCTTGGAGGGAAGTCCCTGGAGGGGAGGAGAGCAAGCCTGCCCCACCCTCCCCCTGGGCAGCAGAGGTTCCTGAACCATGGGGCTGCAGCCAGCTTTCCACTGTGGCCCATTGGCTTTCACTGCTAAGATAAGGCAGCCCCCCCGAAGGCAACAGAACTATGTTAGTTTGACAATGTTGCCAGTAGTTTTTGCCTCCAAGAGTTTACAATGGCTTCAGAGGAGTGGGAGAAGGAGATTTAAAATATGGGATGGATTGTTTTAGAGAGAGCTAACATGATGTGTGCGTACTAGAACAACTTCAAAATCCAGAGCTGGTCATTATTCTGGTTGGTATGAGATCCAGATTCAGATCTAGGTCCCAGTCTTTTACCTCCAGGTTGGGAAGCACCAGATGAAAAATGGCTTGATCCAGACATGCTTTTAAACTTGATCAGCAGAAGTAGGTAAGGGCTCCAGCAGCCAGCGTGAGAGCACAAAGAAAGGGTTCAGATCTCTACTAACGAATGGGGATGGAAGAGTTGCTCTGAATGCTGTCCTTGGTCGCTAATTATTTGTCTGGATGGAGACAGGTGCCTGTCGGGTGCATCTGATGATACATCTCACAGCAGTTGGGTTGCTCAAATGAAACACTGGCAAATGATAATGAAAATGATTTGTTTACAGTTTAAGACAATATTTACCATCTTAACTCCTGGAAGTGCTGTAGAAATGCTATTAATTCTCACAGCACTTCTGCGAGATAAGCTAGAGCTCTTAGCAGAGCTGGTGGGGGAAAATGCCAATTATCTCTTTACAGGAAATGTGGAGGAAAAAACAGCTTTTCTAAATTTCCCATGAGAACAGTTTCCTTTGTCAACAACCAAAAAGGGAGTTGGGGTGGGGGAAGCCTATGAAAAATACCTGAGTATAAAACATTTTGGTGATTTTTGGTAACTGAAGATATTTCTGTTTTTTTCCCATTGAAAAGCAAGAAAATATTGATCAAAATGAGGATTTTATACAAATGTAATTTTGGTCCAAGAGCATTCTTTGTTGGAAAAAAATCAATTAATCCATTTGATAGATGTGGAGAGAGACAGGTGAAGGCTCTTGCCTGAGGCCATGCTGCAAATTAGTGGACAGAAATAAAATCAGAACATGGGGGTTCCAGACCTGTGTTCACTGTTCTAGCTCTCATGGACTCCCTGATTAACTGAGCAGATGGAGACAGACAAAGCAGGAATTCAGCTGATGATGTGTAATAGATATCAGAAAATGGCTCTGGGTGGTTTAAGAGTTCAATAGAAGCCTAAAAGTGAATTACAGGAATTGAACTGCCTCCTTCACCCATCGCTGGAAGTAAAAATAGGCAAAAAATATTTCATTAACAGTCTTTGTGAAGAAACAGCCTGGTTCTGGGTCACCTGGCATTCGGGGGATGTTCAAAGTGCCACATGGCTGAATACTAAGAGAGTACTTTGTTTGCTTTACCTGAATCTATGCGGTTTCCGTACAATATAGCTAACTAAAGACTTCATCTTGCAGTGGTATTAACAGAATAAACTCAGCTGTGACAAAACACCTCCTCTGAGAGGTGATGCTTTACTCTTCAGAGAGATACTTCATTGGACTATGGGCAGTACAGTGTGAATTACACTAGACTGTTACCTATGATACATGTCCATTTGCAGACCTGCTGCAGTTTAGCATAATCACTGTTTGTGACATGTTCAGCAGGAGCTGCTTTCAAGCATGAAAATCCCAATTTGTGTTGGGGAGAAATAGAAATGTGACATGCATCATGACAACTGGAGATGTTGCAATGTGACTATCACATTTCTTTTATGCCACAGGATACACTTCCAAAGGGGAAATTAATGCAGAGTAGCTAAAATCACCAGAAAACAAAGTGTAGGAGGGAGGTATAACTAATTGTAAGGATATATATTTCTTCACTACTTTGAATAAATTTGGATATGTACTAGTCTTTTTAGCAAACGGGGTAGGAGTGAATATGTAAAATAAGATTCCAGGATTGTCACTCTGATATCCAGAATGTCTGTTGAGGGAATGTCTGTCAGAGGGAAGCAATGGAAACTGCTCCAGGCACTGCTGAAAGCTCTTTGTTAAGAATATCACCAGCCTCACTCATCACTGGGATTCATGAGCTGTTACAGTCCAATTTTTAAGTTCTCATTCATTTTGACTTCACAAATTACAATCATGCAGTGTACAGCTACAGTGAAGCACAGGGGTGTTGGAACAGTTTGCCTAGTTGGTGTACTGAAAGCCATTGAATCACACTGTAAACCCTGGATATGATGGAAACCACTTCAAGCGAGGGGGTGCTGCAGCACGCTCTGCACCCCTAGTTCCAGCACCTATGTTGAAGCATGTATCTGTATCCTAGACCATGGTGACATCAGAGTTAACTCAATCAATTACCCCCTTACTCTACTGCTAATTTGCCTGAATCGGTTTCATTGGCTGTATGAGGGAGATTGCACAGATGGTGCATTACATGGTCCAATTGCCACACCCATGAGATTGCTTGATTTTCAGCTACTAGTAGTCTTATAACAGCAAAACTGAAAACTCTCAAAATTCACCTACCACAAAACTCATTTTCTTCTGCAGCCCTGCTCACGTGCTATGCATGTGACTAGGGGCTTGGCTACACGTGAGAGTTGCAGCGCTGGTAGTGCCTTTACAGCACTGCAACTCACTCACCGTCCACACTGGCGAGGCATATACAGTGCTGTATCTCCCTGGCTACTGTGCTGGTTGTACTCCACCTCGACAAGAGGTATGAAGACTATAGCGCTGCTGATACAGCGCTGCCCCGCCAGTGTGGTCACCAAAAGCACTGTTATTGGCCTGCAGAAGTATTCGGAGGTATCCCAGAATGCTTATTCTAGCCATTCTGCTCATCAGTTCGAACTCTACTGCCCTGGCCTCAGGTGACCAACCGTCAGACCGGCCCTTTAAATTCCTCGGGAATTTTAAAAATCCCCTTCCTGTTTGCTCAGACAGGTGTGGAGTGCAATCAGTGAATCTTTCCAGGTGACCATGCCTCCACACGGCAAACGAGCCCCAGCATGGAGCAATGGCGAGTTGCTGGACCTCATCAGTGTTTGAGGGGAGGAAGCTGTGCAGTTCCAGCTGTGCTCCAGCCGTAGGAATTACGATACCTTTGGGCAGGTATCAAGGGCCATGATGGAAAGGGGCCATGACTGGGACACGCTGCAATGCAGGGTTAAAGTGAAGGAGCTGCGGAGTGCCTACTGCAAAGCACCACTCCAGTGCTGCCCCCATGACCTGTCGTTTCTACAAAGAGCTGGACACAATACTTGGGAGTGACCCCACCTCCACTCTGAGGACCACCATGGACACTTCAGAGCGGGAGGAGGAGTAGGAGGAGGAAAGCAAGAGTGAGGGTACTGGGGTGGTGGGAGACACCCTGGAGTCCCTGGAGGCATGCAGCCAGGAGCTCGTCTCAAGCCAGGAGGAAGGTAGCCAGTCGCAGGAGCCGGTAGTTGGTGGAGGACAAACAGAGGAGCGAGTTCCTGGTAAGCAGCTTTTATTTTCAGGATGGAAATTTTTCAGGAGAGGAGGGAGGGTTAGGGCTGCATGTATGCATGCCTAGATGTGGAATAGCACATTGATGTGGTCTATCACGTCATGGTAATCGGCCTCGGTAATCTCTTCAGAAGTCTCATCCAGAGCATGGGCAATGCACTTGTGCAGGTTTATTGGGAGAGCCACTGTGGTCTTTGTCCCCGTTAGGCTAACGCATCCACGCCACTGTGCCATGAGGGGTGGGGGAACATTACTGCACACAGGCAAGCTGCACAGGGGCCAGGGCGGAATCCGCATTGCAGTAGAAAATGCTTCCCAGGTGATCCGCGCAGCGAGATATCTTCCAGGATAAACTCCTGTGGAAAATATTGGGATAATATTCAGTGTAGGTGCCCCCTTGCAGCTGTTTGCTCTCCCCAACGTACAGAAACCCAGAGGACATTGCAGCCCTGAAACAATCAGTCCCCCTTGCTCACCATTTCGGGGCTCCCGTGGGTTAGGTGCGCTCTCTTTGGGATGGGAAAATTATGCTATTATATGTGCCCTCCTTTAGTGCGGGGAAATTACTCTATCTGGTATAAACAGTGCTGCCTCTGTTAAGTGTTGCATTTTGCCTTTACAGATGCAACCTTGAGATCTCAGCTGTCCGTGTTATCACCAGCTGAGAGACTACAAAACCTCCAGAAGAGACAGCGAAAAAGCAAAGACGACATGTTGCATGAAGTGATGCACCAATCTCTCACAGAGAATCAAAAAGCGCAGGAGTGGAGGGAGAGGGAAAGCAGGATCCACAAGGAAAATGCAGCGCACAGGAAGCAAAGCACGGAGCGGCTGATAAGCATCCTGGAGCGCCAAGCGGACTCTATCCAGGTGCTCGTAGCCATGCAGGCGGAGCACTACTGCCCCCGCTCCGCCCCTCCCCGCACCCTTTGTCCCAAAGCTCTTTCCCTTGTGCCCCCATGTCAGCTCCAAACCTCCTTCCCCAACATCCGGGTTCTTACCACCACCAGCTGCCTCCAACACCTGTATGTTCACCAACCATCCCTGAGAACTATGACCCTTACCCTCTGCACTCAACCCCCATCACCATGCAGTATAGCCATCCTGAAGTGCAGCAGTCATTGCACTCCAGAAAGGACATATGCAAATCTGTGATAGTACAGTTCCCCACCCCACCCCCTTGCCCTTTCAGATTCCAAAAAAGTTGTGTGTCTTTCAATACAGTAATTTTCTTTTCAATAAATGAATTTTTGGCTTTCAAAACAGTCTTTATTATTGCAGAAAGTTAAAGATACCTTAGCCCAGGAAAGAAACAGGCACTGCAAATCAGCTTAGCAAACACAGATTCCTACTAACATTGTAACCACTGCACTTCACTCCTGTGCAAGGCACCAAACATTACTGTTGGTTTTCAGCCTCAAATTCCTCCCTCAAGGCATCCTAATCCTTGAAGCCCTGTGCTGGGCCTCTCTAGTAGCCCTGTTCTCTGGCTGTGCAAATTCAGCCTCCAGGAGCTGAACTTCGGCGGTCCACCCCTGACTGAATCTTTCACCCTTCCCTTCACAAATATTATGGAGGGTACAGCACGCGGATATAACCGCATGGATGCTGCTTTCCACCAAGTCCAGCTTCCCATACAGAGATCGCCAATGGCCCTTTAAACGGCCAAAAGCACACCCCACAGTCATTCAGCACCGGCTCAGCCTATAGTTGAACCATTCCTTGCTGCTGTTAAGGCTCCCTGTGTAGGGTTTCATGAGCCATGGCATTAAGGGGTATGCAGGGTCTCCAAGGATCACAATGGGCATTTCGACGTCCCCTACTGTGATCTTCTGCTCTGGGAAAAAACGTCCCAGCCTGCAGCTTCCTGAACAGGCCAGTGTTCCGAAAGATGCATGCATCATGCACCTTTCCAGGCCAGCCTGCATTAATGTCAATGAAATGCCCACAGTGATCCACAAGCACCTGGAGAACCATAGAGAAATACCCCTTCTGATTAACATACTTGGATGCTAGGTGAGGTGGTGCCAGAATAGGAATATGCGTCCCAGCTATCGCCCCTCCACAGTTAGGGAAACCCATTTGCGCAAAACCATCCACAATGTCCTGCACGTTCCCCAGAGTCACAGTTCTTCTTAGCAGGATGCGATTAATGGCCCTGCAAACTTGCATTAACATGATTCCAACGGTTGACTTTCCCACTCCAAACTGGTTCACGACCGATCGGTAGCTGTCAGGAGTTGCCAGCTTCCAGACTGCAATAGCCACCCGCTTCTCCACCGGCAGGGCAGCTCTCAATCTCGTATCCTTGCGCCACAGGGTGGGGGCGAGCTCAGCATACATTCCTATGAAAATGGCTTTTCTCATCCGAAAGTTCTGCAGCCGCTGCTCATCATCCCAGACTTCCCTGATGATGTGATCCTACCACTCAGTGCTTGTTTCCCGAGCCCAAAAGCGGCATTCCATGGTGTTGAGCATGTCTGTGAATGCCACAAGCAATTTCATGTTGTACGCATTACGCAACTCGCTATCATCGTCGGACTCCTCACTGTCACTTTGGATCTTAAGGAATAGCTCAACTGCCAAACGTGATGTGCTGGCAAGACTCGTCAGCATACTCCTCAGCAGTTCAGGCTCCATTTCCAGCAGACCGAACCAGAACACAGAATTGCACTGCACAGAAACCATGGAAAGATGGCACCAAATGTGGACGGAAACACAGGGATTGCTGGGATGTGAAGCAATGCATCATGGGGCATTGGGATAGGAACCAGAATGACCCACACCCTCTGCCCCCTTCCCACAACCCACGGCGCCAGAATGGGAAGAGGTGCTCTGTGGGATAGTTGCCCATAATGCACCACTCCCAACATCACTACAAATGTGGCCACACTGCAGCGCTGGTAGCTGTCAGTGTGGCCACACTGTAGCGCTTTCCCTACACAGCTGTACAAAAACAGGTTTAACTCCCAGCGCCGTATAGCTGCAAGTGTAGCAAACCCTAGGTCTGGCCTATGCTGCAATAGAGGGGATGGTTACAAGCTGGTACAATACTTGTGGGTGAAAGCAAAATTCACATTTATTTGATGCAAACCTACTTTATGGAAAAGAATGTACTACCTGAAATCATGAATGAAACAGAATAAATGAATTCATAAGATCCTTATTTATCTTTCGAGCAAGAAGCTCTGAGAGGTAGCAAAAAAGCAGTAAGGTGAGACTGAAAGAAACCAAAAAGAATGCTGACTGGAAGGCCTCTTCTTGTTCCTAGAACTTATTTGAGGTTATAGGTTTGGGTGTGTTTTGAAGGGAAAGTAAAGTGAGTGTTAGTGAGAGGTTCCAGACTGAGTTTCCTGTACCCTGAGGTACTCTATTTACAGCACAGGAAGAGAAATGTAATATTCTACATGTTGCCCTATTAATAAATCTGCACCCTGACATACAGATCACCTCCAGGGTAGTTCAATCCTTAGTCTCTGCTGAGGCTGCCAGCAAGGAGACGGCTGGTGATAGTACTCACGGTCTATGGTATGTATGATTGTCCAATTGGAATTCTGATTCAAAGAATTTAAGACCTAAAGGAACCATTAGATCTAGTCTGACCTCCTGCATCTTACAGGCCTGAGAATTTCATATAGCTAAACTGAGACTTTAACTGATTTCATATGAACCACAAAGCAGCCGTCTGATAATTGATTCAGATGTCTCAGGCAGCTACCTAGAAGTAAAAGGAACTTTATCCCATCCCAGGGCTATCCGGGCCCAGCCTCTCTGCTGTGCTTTTCATGACAGAAGTTGTACCAGCAGCTGACAGTGCATGTGCTCTTAGCCTGCAGGAGGTTGCGTGGGTGCTGCTAGGAACAAGCAGTATTCAAGGTCTCACTGCCACCTCATTCAACAACAGCATCAACTGATTGACTCTGACAGCCTGCCAACCATTTTTGTTCAAGCCCACATCCTTGGAGTCCTTTCGCATGTATTTGTTTTCAGTTTGCCTAGGTTTCTTGGCTTGGGGGAAAAAGAAAATATGATGCATGACTGGCTGTATTTCCTTAATGATGAAGCTTCTGACTTCAAAATAGAAAGCTGGGGCATTATATCAGACCAGTGAGAGATTGGTATTAAATCTGGGGTTTACAGATGTTACTTCAGAGGTTACAAGGTAATGTAACAATATATTGTTTAGAGAGCAAAGCTCTCCAGCCATATCCCTAAAGTGCAAAATGCTCCAAGCATGTTTACAAGAGCTATTCTGTGTCAAGTTATAGATCTGCTCTCAATCTTCTCACTATCTTTAAGATAAGAAAGGTGGTGGTGGCCAGAAAAGGGACTCTGTGTGTGTTTTCCATCTACAATACAGGGCGAGAGAGAGAAACCTAAAGTTGTATCCTGGGGTGGGATCATCAGGTGCCAATAGCAGAGCAGCAGAACTGCAACAATCACAAAAGGCCATGTCACTGTGATGATTCTGGTAATTCTCAGGACCGAGAGTCACCTTGTTAGCCCCTGCCTCCAGCGTAAGGGAGTCTTGCTTATGCTTAATTGCATGTCTGCTCCCTGAAACCACCGCCCTGTTACCCACCTGAGCACTCTCCTCTGGGCTGTGTCAGTCCTTACTTTGCCTTGCAGGTTCACACAAGATGTACCCAGTCCCTGAGTCCCTTGGAAGCATTCATTTGTACGGTCCAGACTCTTTTCTTCTGAACACTCATGGAAATATCAAGTCTGCTGTCCCAAAAGGAACAGTCACCACACCAGCTGGTCAGATTCTGCTCAAGGCTAGCACTTTGCTTAACATCACAGCACTGAGATATGTTCACAGTGAAAACAAGAATAAGTGTATTATCAAAGAATAGAGATTCAGGAGATAGTGAGAGAGTATATTGGAAACAACTGGTTACATATAAAACAAAATCATAACATGCTTTCTAGAGACTAAACTTAACTTTGATTGAGATAAAACTTCTGTAGATGAGAGGTTAACCCGATAGTTTACTTCAGTGTTTTCAAACGAGATTGACTGAGATCCTGTTTTCATAAATGGAAATGCTCTGTCCACTTACTTGCTAGGTTCAGGATGAGGGGAGGGGTCTCTTCTATGCCTTCTACATATACCTGCAAAGTTCATTGTCTGTACTCAAAGATAGGATAACTACTTATGGCTTGTTTTTCCAGTGCTACTTCCCTGTTGGCTTCATATCTCTTCATTAGCATTTGACTTTGTATGTAAATAGACATCAACTGTGTTAGCTTACAATGTTTCATTTACATCCTGACAGAGAGAGAGACACATTTCTTACCCTGTCTGGAGCAAAACCTGTTTTTCACTTCTGCTGGTGAGCAATACCTTATACAGACTAAAACCCCATATTTTCAGTATGCATACATAGCTTCTCACAGAGTATCTGTACATATTTTTCACAACTATATTAATAACCATTATGACCCTGGCTTTCATTTAAGACCTCACATGTTATTCTTTGGTTAACCAGAATCTGGATATTCCTTTAACTATCTTGCCAGCTGGCATTAAGGGGTTCTTGGGTCACAGTTGCCCTTTACCTGCCATGAGCAGGAATTTGAGTTTGGAGAAAGGCTACCTCCTTGGAGAAGAATTTCCTTCCTTTCCATGGCCCCAAGGCAGCCTCTCAGTATCTGCTCCAGGAGGCTTGTGTTCTTCAGGACTGGAGAAACAGTTGTTTTTCCTCCAACCACTGTTCCCTCCCCCTGCTACTTAACAAGGAAGGTAGACCCTGATCCAGCAATGCATTTCAGCATGTGCTTAACTTAAAGCAGGTGAGTAGTTTCACTGAGTTCAGTAGGACTACTCACCTGCTTGAAGTTAAACATGTGCATTAGTGCTTTGCTGGTTGTGGGTTTTCAGGCTGACCTTATTTTAATGCACTTGCTTGCCCCTCCTATTAAGTTTCAGCAAGTTGAGAGAAATGCAAAAATTATATAAACTGCATCAACGGCAACAAGTAAACTAGGCTGAAACGGGAATATAAATGGACAGCATTTATATTAATAACAGAGGTAAAGAAATTTGTTTTAAAAATTATTTAATGTGACAGCTTTCCATTAATGAGCAAATGACTTGTTGAAGTAAATGCTGGTGTTTTCATAATAAATAGTGGCCTCTCCTAAGAACTGTGACAAGTACTGATTACTGAGCTGGGAGGAAGGGAGCATGTAGTGAGGCGGCGTGGCTCCCCTCCACCCCGGAGGAGGAAGAGCCCAGCTGGAGGCCAGAATGGGCAGAGCTAGGGAGCTCTGAGCCTGCCTCTCAAAGGGTCAGGCAGCGACCCAGAACTATAAAGATCAGTCCTCAGAGCTCAGTAGGGCCCCAGCCACTGGAGAGAGCAGACGTTCCTAAGGGAGCTCGAGACTGAAAAGCTCCTGTGGCCCAAGGCAGCCGCCCAGACTGGCCGGAGCTACCGTGCGCCCGCTACCTGGAGGAGCTGCCGGAGCTTCCCTGCGCCCACTACCCAGAGGAGCTGCCGGACCTGTCAACCAGCCCCGGCCATGACGAACCCATGCTCCTGGACCCTGCAGAGGCCGACGTCAGAACCCAGGTGGGGCCTGTGGGGAAGTACGGAAGTAGCCTGGGGGCAGCCGACCCCAGTCTGGCTGCAGTATTACCGGAGCCTATGTCATTGTGTTGCGGCCAGGATCCCCAATGACTAAGCAGCGGATCATCAGCCGCTGCTAGGGCCCTGGGCTGGGACCCAGTGGAGTGAGAAGGCCTGCATCCCCCCTTGCCACCCCATTCCTGGGTGGCAGACTCTCCCTCTCCCTGGCCTGAGGAGGCCGAAGCCTGTTACTGTTGCTCAGCCCTGCCTAAGGGCCTGAGCCTCCTGACTCAGTGGTTGCTGCCTGCCCTGACCTAGGGCCGGGCCTTAAACTGTTACTGTTGCTCAGCCCTGCCTGAGGGCCTGAGCAGTCTGACTCAGCGTTTGTTGCTCCGCCTGGACCCAGGGCTGGGCTTAAACTATCATTACCGCTCAGCCCTGCCTGAGGGCCTGAGCACTCTGACTCAGTGTTTGTTGCCCCACCCAGACCTAGGGCCAGGGCTCATAACTGTTGTTATGGCTCAGGCGTGCCTGAGGGCCTGAGCCTCCTGACCCAGTGGTTGTTGCCCCGCCAGAGCCGGGGCCAGACGTAACCACAGTGCAGTCGACTACCGCAAGGGCTACCGAGGGAGACCCCCTGGCCGGACTATTTCCCTGGACCCATTGGTGTATAGTGAGCCGGCATGGCTCCCCTCCACCCTGGAGAGGGTCGAGCCTCAGTGAACTCTTGTACAGAGCAGCTCTATGAAATCCACTCAGTGTTCAGTTAATGCAGTGCAGCTCATCATCGTGGTACAGACCGTCAATCTGAGTCCAGAATCACAGGGAAGGGAAAAGAATTCCCCAAAGACAAACTGAAAGATTTCAGTTCCACCAAGGGCTCACTTCTAGCTGGGAGATAATTGTCCCTAATGGGCTCCATAGAGACACAGGCACCAAAACAATGAATGTACCTGTCAGCTCTCTGACACATCTGTCAGTAACCGCATTTCCATTGCAAACACGGGAAAGTGAGAAGCTGGAACTCTCACAGTCCTCCCTACCCCCTCTTCTGGTGAAGCATGGTCACAAGGTCTGGTACTGAGTGGAAAATGGAGCTATTTTCTTCTACTCTGATTGGTTTCAGTGGTGATGAAGAAGACTCCCAGGAGATGAAAGAAAGATGGGAATAGAAAATCTTTAAATTTTTGGTAAATATGGTGTATAAGAAGAAGCCGTATTGATTAGCTGTTGGTGGGCAATTTACATGCTTTCATCACATAGCTCTCCCTACCAGTTAACCATCCGACCTGACCTGCAATATCCTCTGTTATATTAATCTCCCTTACTTCAGAAGCTCTTTCCCGGCAATTCAGTCCTGACCTGAAGTACCCCTATGCCAAAATGGGCCTTGACTCTTCCCTTTTTGCCAATGCCTTATAACAGGTGTTAGTTCAGAGGCCCCAGTCCTGCAAACAGCTACACGCATGCTTAAGCACGTGAGTCCCTTTGACTTTCAATAGAGTTTTTGTTCCTAACTCACTTAGGACATCTTATCCCCTGGCATTTATTTGCATTTATTTTGTATCCTGAGAGAGACCAAAGTTGGTCAGTACTTTTTGTAAATAGAAGAAAGAGAAGTATCTCTTCCTTGGTCCCTTAGTATACAACTGCTCCAGCATGTTACTAGAAGACTTCATAACCAATACAAAAAGCAGAGGAGACGCTGGCTACTACTGAAATTCAGTAGCCCCGTTTGAAAGAGAAATCATGAGATAACATTTACCACTGGAGAGAGCTTCAGCTTGTGGAGCACAGTATAGCATATTAATCTGATTTATGAAGTTAAGACCAAGGAGAAAACCAACCAGAATCTCAAATAGAAATTTCCATGGGAGTCAAAAGCTTTATTCCACTTTGAGTGAAAAGACAGGCAGGGACTTCGTATGCATACAACATACCGTATTAAAACTTTCTGTATTTGCAACAGCTTCTCCCTTCTACCAAATCAGACTGATCTGAATATGTACTATAATGGGAACCACCACTTCCAGTCTCATCTGAAGCTGTTTTTCAAAGGGTACATAGGTTTAATGTCAAGATATTGTTGAAGGGCCCTCACTCTGCTGTATCTTTGTGTATTTTAAGAGTAAGTTCATAGATCATTTGGGAGAGATGATCCATAGGGTAGGATTTTTTAAATGTCTAAGGGAGTTTGAGCCTAGATCCTCAGAAGATGCCTAACTCACAGTGGGAGTTAAGTACCTAAATACTTTTTGAGGATCTGGACCTAGATCCCTAGATCCTATTTCATTAGGCACTTTGAAAATCCCACCCTATGTGGAGAAAGGAATTTTTTAATTATTCCCAGTACTAGGGTCAAGCACAGACTACACTTTTGTAAAACTCTGCTGGATACCCATCTATGCCTAGTGACTTCCCAGAGTGCAACAGTTTAGGGCTTTCATCTACTTCTCTCCTCACTAATAACAGTATTGGTCATATATCTCTGTATGCTTATGTCCTATATCATCTCTCAGGCTGGTGACAGAAGATTATATTTGTCTTTGGGGTTGTTTTATAGTTTATATTTTTTAGCATATTGCTAAAATATTCTTAGCCTCAACTCTGTGGGCATAATTCTGTCTGGTCTGCTGAATTGATTTTTCTACTTTGGAAGTTTGAAGTACAGCCAGCTTCCCTCAGACTGTCTGCAATTTATGTTCTGCCCCTTTTGTGCATGTTTTATGGGCTGTGTACTATTTACAAATTGCTGCATAAGATCATGTTGATCTCCATGTTTAACTCTCTTCAGATGTATCAGAGAGGTAGCCGTGTTAGTCTGGATCTGTAAAAGCAGCAAAGAGTCCAGTGGCACCTTATAGATTAACAGATGTATTGGACCATGAGCTTTCATGGGTGAATACCCACTTTGTCGGATGCATGACACACGATGCAGATGGAATGAGAATGAAATGCATTCTGCCCTGTTAGCTGCTTTAAGGGTTTCCCATCTAAGGGTACGTCTACACTGCACGATTATTTCGAATTAGCTTAAACCGATATTACAAAACAGATCTAATAAAATCGGTTTAGCGCGTCCACAGTGGGATCC
>NC_133769.1:103123480-103142465 GCF_003597395.2 Chelonoidis abingdonii
CAAGAGAAGAGATTAAGAGGCCAATAATGTCGATTTCTGTCCCACATCGAACCCTAATCTAGTTATCACTATCGAATTTAGCGCTACTTCTCTCGTCTGGGAGGAGTTCCGAAATCAATTTAAGGAGCCATTTAACTTGATATTAATGACGACGTCGTGTGAACGGGTACAGCGTTAAATCGGTATATCGGCCATTAAACCGATTTAAAGTCGCAGTGTAGACCTGGCCTAAGAGACTGTGCATATTCCTTATTGGGATAGAAAGAAAAAGGAGAGAACTGATCCAAGTCTTGAAGCTATTACTACAAGAGAATATGTTCCATACTTTTACCGCTACACAAAGGTATTGTCTACATTTGGGAATATTCTTGACTCAGAAAATGGCATCCTAATTTAATCCACTTCAAAATGGGAAAATACCACTTCTGATTCTGAAGCACAGACAAAGGCAAGCCAAGAGTTTGCACTGATTTAGCTCAGTTGATGCCAGCCCTAGGTTGCCTTTGTCTCTACACTGAAGGGTCAGGAGTGGTGCAGCTACATGAACTGCTGGTGACCAGTTGCTGAATTAAGACTATTATTCCTAAGAGTCAATTAAGCCTAGGGCTTCATAAATTAGTTGCTGTGCTGTATATTGTTCCCTCTGCAGAGGGAACTTAATGTCATCTAAGCAACTTCAATAGTAGAAGGTGGTTACTTCATCTGAAGAGGATTTGGAGGACTTTTATATCCACACGGAGAGTAACTGGGTGATTTGAGCGGAATTGGAACAGAAAGCTTCTTGGGGGTAAGATTTTCAAAAGTGCCCGAGTCCCGTTTTTTGAAAGTGGAAAGTAAAGATAGATGTTTTGAAACTTTGATTCCCTCTTGTTAGACCTACATTTGATGTCAAATTTCTATAGCCTTTATCTGCAACATCATACAGTCTTCTAATGTACAGGCTTCTAGAAATACCTAGCTAAGTGACTTTATTAAAAGCTATCCAGAATTATCCATTCATGTAAGTAGGGGGCAAGGGCTGCACTGGGATCATCTAATAAATCAGTGTGAGTCTTTTGAGGGGCATGCACATTCACAAGCACTAATCAAGACTTTTATTCATCGTGTTCTAAGCCAAGTAAGCATCTTTACTAACTGCATTCCCTGCAATGGATTTATCTGATCTTCAGGCACCTTTTTTGGAGAATGCATGTGCTGGTTGTGCCAGTGAGAGCCAAATATTCACTCTAGAGTTTAGCCAAGTATTAAGTTATCAATATTTCTTGTCAAGGGACAAAATAAATTACCATGGAATTCATGACCCTGCTGTTTTCTGATCCTATCTTCCCATTTGCTTAATGAGTATAGCTGTGTTATATTATCTTGCTAATTAATAAAAAAGCTTTGTAGTTTGTGAGCGGCTTTCCAGAAAATCAGTTGTACCTGTGGGAAGCACTTGTTACTGCCCTACTTCATGTTGCAGGCAGATTTGTTACAGTAAAAGTTGTATTGATGTTGCACATTGTGGCATGTTGTGACATACTGCAGGGAGACTTTGGTGTTCATAATTTCTGCCAACTATTGTGTGACTACATTTTGGCCTATGGATAGCTCATGAACTGCTTGCTGTGGATATTCCTCTCAGTTTAAGATTCAGTATTTGTGCTGTGACATTAATCACCTAAATTATTTTTAGTTTTGTCCTATGACTGCGTGACCTATCTTTTATACGCAGGGGGGGCTGATTAACTCTTTGAGGCTTTTGATTCTCTTGGGGAGAGAGAGGGGAGCACTTCAGAGGAAAAGGGACAGTAGGAGACAAGTAGGCCTAGGGAATTCTGGAATATTTTAACATATTCCTTACCTGTTTAAGTACCTGGCTTCCTTCTTGATTTTAGCCGAGAGGAAAAGGGAAGTCCAGTTTACTAGTTGTTTAGCAAACGTTATATTCAATTCTCTTTTCGTAGTCTCACAAAATAAATATGGCTGATGTACAAATGAGGCCTTTGAGGGGTGCACTATGGCTTGTCTCATCTAATTGTTTTGGTGCTAGTAGTGTGGCCAGGAAGGGATTGGGAACTGCCGTGTATTGCTAAATGTCCCCTCCTAATCTCATATGTAAAATACTTCATCTCTATTAAGTGCATTGATTGAACTCACTGGCCTTCCTTTTGCGTCATGCTGTTGTCATTCACTGCAGTAATGACTGAGTCAAATGTGTACTTAGTCCTAGATGCAATGTATGATTACACATCTCAGTTTCTTGATTGACTACGTTAGTGCAGAGTCTGGGATTTTGGGAACAACGCAGTCCCTTTTGTGCTATGGTGGCTAAACACTCTTCCCTCCCATATACAACACACTTATGACATTTTCCAGTCTCCATTTTCTGGCACTTACCACTACAGTCAGTGTCACAGATAATTTAATAGGAATTCATGCTTCATCCCATTTCCTCTCCATACTCATTCCCTGCCATCTTCATTACTACTGGAAAAACTCCTGTAGGTTACAGTGGGGTTAGGATTTGTCCCTAGGTTGCTTACCCCGTATTCCCAAGTACACACATCACCCAGCTCAGCTCTTCCCCACATTCTTAGTTTGTCATGTCAAACAACACAAGATACATTGTGTCAGTGAGTTCCATCATTAATCACTGAGGCCAAGAACTTAGTAGCATTCAGAAGAGATAAGACATTTACATTGAAAATGAAATCTTCCACAGGTACACTAGACAGGACAAAACAATTTTCAGTAAGATATATACTAGTTCATACGTTGGGGCATAAACTAACCATTAACTGAGGGACAGTAGGAAGAAACTTCCCCTATGGGGAGTATATTCTATAATTGGCTATGACATCTAATACTGGCAGGACACAGGGCTTGATTTAATATGTCAATTGCTAAATTCCTGTGGACAATGTTGTGGCAGATAATCCACCAGTACAACTAGTGCTGTTTCCATAATGTACACAAGCTAAAAACCAGGTTGGCAGGGGTCAAAGAGGCCTGAGGAATGCAGATACTGCTGGACTTATTTCATGGATTCATCGACTTTTTAGGGCCAGGAAGGACCCTTAGATCATGTAGTTTGACTTTCTGCATATCCTAGGTGATTAAATTTCACTCAGTTTGACTAAAGCATAAGTTCCAGAAACGCATCAGGTCTTGATCTGAAGACATTGAGAGATGGCGAATCCACCACTTCTGTTAATAGTTTGTTCCAATGGTTAATCCCGCTCTCCGTTAAAAATGTGTGTCTAATTTCTAAGCTGAATTTGTCAGCTTCGAGCTGTTGGTTCTTGGTGTGGCTTTCTCTGCTACATTAAAGAGCTGTTTAGTACCCAGTATTTTCTACCCTATGAATGTACTCATACGTTTTACTCATGCCACCTCTCAAACTTCTTTTTGGTAAACTAAACACAACCTTCTTCATAATCTACTTCCCACAAACTTAATACTTTATGCATCTTGTATGTAGGAAGGTCATCATTCTCTAAGACCATAGTTTGATGAAACTGAGCACCTTGGACAGTGAAACTACAGTAAGTTGGAAGCTGCAGTATGGAAAGTAACAAGGGGTATATCTATACTGAAATTGAATTCTTACAGCTGGTCTGTGTCAGCTGAGTTGGGCTTGCAGGACTCAGGCTAAAGGGCTGTTTAACTGTGGTGTAGATGCTCACACTTGGGCTGAAGCCTGGGCTCTAGGACCCTGCAAGATGGGAGGTCCCGGAGCTTGGGCTGCAGCCTGAGCCCAAACATCTACACTGCAATTAAGCAGCCCCTTAGCCTGAGAGTCCAAGTCAGCCAACATGGGCCAGCTGTAGGTGTCTAATTGCAGTGCAGATATGCCCTTGAGGATTTAGGGTCCAGAGCGTGACTCCATCTCCCTTTATGATGGCCTGGAATTTTCCATAATTACACTGGCATTGATGCCACCTGTGTAAACTGGGATATAACACATCGGAGGGAACATTACCAGAAGAACCCACAAAGAACCTATGCTGAGGTGTACATGAATAGCTCTGGTGTGCTTGGCATAGCAGGCACTGCCAGGAATTTAAGAGCAAGATTCCAAGTAGCAGAATAAGTTGATGTTGCTTCATCATGCAGCCCATTAAACAAAACCGTTGAGAGCTACAGTTAATTTTACTAGTTGCTGCTGCTCAGGAGTCTAATTAGAACTAATGCTGCTCATTTTGTAGTGTCTTTTAACTAAAAGCATTTGTGTGCAAGGTGCGTAGGTGTCCCTCCTCTCACTTATTCTCTTGCCAATTTAAATGGAGTAAGCATGTAACAAAGAGGGGGACAAAGACAAACACCTGTTTCATACAAGCTTTCAGCAAACTGTCTCCTGTTCAGGCGTAAGAACAGAATGTGAAAGGTGCCTACTGTGTTTCCATCCTGCAATCTGGAGACCTTACATTCAAATTCAAGATCTTTGTTATTCATGCAGAACAGAATTTTATGAAGTCAGTTCCTCCGTTAATCCTTATAATAGTCAAAACAGCATTAGTTTAGTATGGAAGTTGTTGTTTTTAAACAATCTTTGTAGTATGGGCTTCCCCCACAATACTAATGTTGCAAGTAATCATTTAACAGGATGGCCAGTCCAGTTTCTAGGCTCAGAGCTGCCAATTGTAGTTAACAGTTTCTTCAAATCTGTTTCCTAAGATATTCCTGTCGATGAGTACTTTTTACCTTCTGAGCTTTCTGATTGCTAGGATGAGCAAAATAAAATGGGATTTTTCTTTAGAAGAACCACATCTTCTAGGCTTCAAAACAGATTGTGTCTGATGTGTGAAACACACAACACTTTTCTTACAGAGCTGATCAGAAAATGAGGTAGGGATTTTGGCAGAAAATTTTAATTAAAATGGAACAAAATTTTCAGCAGAAAACTGAAGGCTTCCACTGGGAAAATTAAAATGACATAGATCATGTTTGGTGGACCCAAATGAAAACATTTTGGCTTGTTGTTGTTTTTGTTTTATTTGTTTATTTTTTGTTTTAGGACAGTTCAGTGTTAAATATGTCCACCTGAGCTGTTGCGGTGCCTTGTGAGACTTGTAAGTTTGGCGCCTCATGTCCCCATTCTCTCATATGGGCTGGTCTCCCTGGTCAAACTATATCTCCCATGATGCACCACAATCTCACCTGTTGCTGACCATTGTGGTGCATCATGGGAGATGTAGTGTGGCTGAGACCTTGGCCCACAGAGAACAGGGCATGAGGCATCCAAATTATGACTCCCATAAACCACCATGGTAATTCAGGTGGACACCATTTAATGTCAAATCAAACCAAGTTGAAAGATTGCAAAATATTTTGTTTTGATCAAAAATTTCAAAACAAAATATTTCAGCACTTCCAAAGGGAAATGTTTCTAGGTTTGGTCGAACATTTTCTGGTTTTAGCCAAAACCACGAAACTTTTTCAGTCTACAATGAAAAGTTGAATTTTTTTGCAGGAAGTGACATTTTTTGCAAAAAAATTTGTTGTTAAATTCAATTTTCCATTGGAAAACAATTTTTTGATGGTAAATTTTCAACCAACCTTCCATCCTGGTTTATTTTGTTTTATTGTAGTACATACTATGCTGTGTGATAGTACTGCCCATTGATGAAGGAGTGTTACAGGGAACCCCTCTGTGATGATTCACAGAAGATATGAGTTGTTACAGCCCCTGGCTATAGAGCTTTGGCTCTTCAGCTTGTGCTTTTAACTTTGGAGGTCCCTGGTTTTAAGCCTTTGTGTCAGCCAACGTGGTGGCCATCAGAGTAGTACTCTCTGGGAAGGAATATTATGGGGCTAGGGCCAACAAGCAAATGCCACTTTAGATTGGAATCCCGCAAAACAAGTCTATCTTAAACTGGTCAGGATTATTTTTGTTAGGAAATGAGGAAGGAAGTAGAGTCTCTCCATCGACTCACCCACTTGAGGCTGTCTCTGATCCATGATAAAGTGTGAAATGTCTAATGTTAAAGCTAACAATGCAAACCTTGTCATCTTGTATAATATTGGGCTGCAGAACTATGTACCTGAATAGCATAGATCAAAAAGGAATCATTATCCAACATAGCTATGTGATTTTAATGACAAATGAGGGACAACAGCCAAAATGTACAGTATACTCATTCTTTTCCTCTCCCCTGCATACTGCAGCGTGGAAGACGGGTGTTGATTCTTTGTTTTCCCAGCCAGACTAGCTTGGACTGTATAATTAGGGCTGCATCACATCTCTCATGCCAACTTTATGCCGCACTAATGTAATTTACCGTCCATGTAATGTTAGGGAAGGATGACACAATTTAGAAAAGAATACCAGCTCCTTTTTAATCCCGCATCTGAAACACTGTTTCTTTCAAAATGAAATTAAAAGCCATTTAGATGTGTTGCTTTGAGCAATAAGAAACTTAATGCAGTGGGAGGTAGTCGCCTAGCAGGAATACCCTTCCCTTGTAGTAGATATGATAACGGTGCCTCAAGGTGACAGAGATGCTATGTGGAGCACAATATTGAGGCAGCACAAGATCTATTTTTTTTAATGGGCACGTTTGCAGCAGGAGCCTAATAATTCTCTGTGGTTGGCTGGAGTTCTACCATGCAGCATATTGACCACTGGATATGTTCACTGCTCCCCTCTGTAAGAGAGGTAGTGTGTGCCATCCAGCACATAGTAACATAAGAACTCCTACACTGGAATAGGTAAATGGTCCATCTTATGCAGTTGCTAGAGCTTGATGCTTCAGAGGAAGGTATAAAACATCCATAATGTATCTAATTGTGCAGTATTCTACTGAGGGGTCATCTACCTAAACCTCGCTAATGATCACTTTCTAACTTAAAGAAGGGGGAACGATAGGCCCTTCATTTTTCTTCTAGCTAATGTAACTGAAGTTGCTGTTCCTATTCATTATGGGGGTGTGATACAAAGCTCATTCGAGTTCATGGAAAGTCCCTTGTCTATTTGTCTACTGGACTTTGGAACAGGCCTTAAATGTTCATCCTTTTTTTGTAATTTACGAAGTTTTTTGTCTCAATATTGTCTTGCAGCAGTAAGTTCCACAGGTTAATCGAACACATGTTAAATAGAAATAGGAGTTGCTACCATCTGACCAGTAAGATCTTGTTTCAAGTGCCAGTCTTGCCATATATTCCAGACTTTCTCATACGACACACAAAATTCAAACAGCACACACAGAAGTCTGCTTATTAGCTATGTCTGGCCACCAGCTGGCACCACCGCACCTTCTAGTAGACCATTAGGGACTGTGATAGACCCAGGCCAGTTGGGTACAGCAGAATAGCAGAAGGCAGGTATACTGGCCACTGGTTAACAGTTTTCTGTTCCCTGACTGACCAGAGCAGGGGCTCCAGGCTAATGAGAACACCTGACTCCAATTAACCTGCAAAGAGTCAGGTGAGGCCATTCAGTTAATGTGACCACCTGACTCTAATTAAGGCCCTGCTGATAATATAGAAAGGGATCACTTCAGTCAGACAGGGAGGAGCCAGGGGCGAGGAAGTGCAGCTGAAGGACCGGTTACTGAAGACACCCTCAGACCATCGTTAAAGGAGCCCTAAGGTAAGGGTGAAGAAGGGAGAAGCAGGAGAGCTGCGGGACAGTGGCCCAGGGAAATGTAGCAACTCTGGCAGTGAAAGGTTGGCTGCCAACAGCTGCTACCATTAGGGTCCCTGGGCCGGAACCCGGAGTAGAGGGTGGGCCAGGGTTCCCCCCAACCCACCACTACAAGAACATCTCCTAGGAGGGGAAGTCAGGCCCCTGTCAGGACATAGACTGTGGGAGTTCTCTCACCAACCTCCTTGCAGGCCTATGATGTAAAGGGCTATGTACAGACTGTAACCCTGGTCCTAGAGAGACAAGGGCTATGTGGAGGGTCACAGTGAGCCACTGAGGCTAGCATAAACCACCTAGAAGCGCAGGACCCATGGAAGCAAGGTCAGAGCTTTGCCACAAGACTTTGTGTGTGTGTTGCTATCCCTTTAAAAAGTTTGGTGTATTCAGATGGCCCTGAACTGTGGGAGGCAGCCACATGGAGACTTTGAGTAGAGCAGATTAGGAGGGGTAAGTATATGAACACATGATCCACATGCCAATAGTGAGCAAGAGCATGAGTGTCAAGAAATAGTTTTTCTGTGGGATATTTCCTACCTAAAGGGAGAGGGGCATTAACTACCAGTGGATCCTATACCTCTCTCTCTGATTTCAGTAGCCAGTAAAGGCATGGGTCCAGGGCAGTGGGTAACTCTACCCCCTTCCACTCTTCCCTCACTTCTGTTCAGTTTAATAATTCAAGCATGGGAGACTGGAAGGCTTGGGCAATAGGATTTAAAGGTTGTTACTTTGGGACAAACTGGGTTCAGTTCCATCGCAGGTAGATAGTAACAAAAGCCATTGTCTGTATCATATCAGAGCTGTTCACTGACCTATATGCAATGAGATTCTGTCCAGTTTCTAGGAGATAAGTGTGCACATCGCACAAAGCACCATCGCTACTGGCACTAAAGCACTCATCAGTAGTCTGAAGAGAGAGGCCTTGGGCTAAATTGACATGGAGACTAAACTCCTCTCTCCTCGCAGTGGTGCCATCTCCAAGTGAGATTGAGCCAATTATGATGGTCATAAGACAAGCCATTTTCACTGCTGCTCCAGCTGTTCAGGGGAGTGTTCTTCATTTTTATAGTCAAACTGGCCCATTTCCCCACCTCCATGTTTATTTTAAAATGTTAAAAAGGTGATTCAGAAAATGTGTAGAATTTAATCTTTGAGGCTGATTTCAAACTTCCATTATGAGGGGGGTGCATGTATATAATGTACACACATTCTTTAAAAAAAACTATTTAAATGAGCAAATATTGTTTGATAGATGCTTTATCCTCTTTAAAGCCTTGTTAGAAAAGGCAAGTGCAAAAATACCAGCATATTAAGCACATGCCAACTGATAATTCCAGTCTCTCTACAGTGAAGAAGGCATTTGGTCTCCAGTAAAAAAGGATCCATGAATGCCATATCAAAATGAAGGCTGCCTGGCAGGCTGCTATAATCTCTGGGAAGATTACCAACTGTTCTGCTTCAGTGACATGAAAAATACATCCTTTCAATTTTAGCAGCAATAACTAGAGCTGCTGTGATGTCAGGCAGGTTCTGAGTCAAAAGAGCACATGGCACAGCAGAACTGATAGCTGTGGCAACTGTCAAGTCATCTGTCATTTCTGGTTTAAAATAAACTCTTTGTCTGATGTCAGACAGCTTAATATGATGCAGTATATTGTGTACTTGGGGTTAAGTGACCTAATAATGGAACGGAGTTCATTCCAGTTTCTATCTCTCTATGAGAATAAGTGGTTTCAGCTCTCTTTCATAGAGTCATAGAAGATTAGGGTTGGAAGTGACCTCAGGAGGTCATCTAATCCAATCCCCTACTCAAAGCAGGACCAACCCCAACTAAATCATCCCAGCCAGGGCTTTGTCAAGCCTGGCCGTAAAAACCTCTAAGGATGGACATTCCACCACCACCCTAGGGAACCCATTCCAGTGCTTCACCACCCTCCTAGTGAAATAGCTATTCCTAATATCCAACCTAGACCTCCCCCACTGCAACTTGAGACCATTGCTTCCTGTTCTGTCATCTGCCACCACTGAGATCAGCCAAGCTCAATCCTCTTTGGAACCCCCCTTTGGGTAGTTGAAGGCTGCTATCAAATCCCCTCTCACTTCTCTTCTGCAGACTAAATAAGCCCAGTTCCCTCAGCCTCTTCCTCATAAGTCAATGTACCCCAGCCCTCTAATCATTTTCATTGCCCTCTCTGGACTCTCTCCAATTTGTCCACATCCTTTCTCTAGTGGGGAGCCCAAAACTGGATACAATACTTCAGATGTGGCCTCACCAGTACTGAATAGAGGGGAATAATCACTTCCCTCGATCTGCTAGCAATGCTCCTACTAATGCAGCCCAATATGCCATTAGCCTTTTTGGCAACAAGGGCCACTGACGACTCATATCCAGCTTCTTGTCCACTGTAATTCCCCAGGTCCTTTTCTGCAGAACTGCTGCTTAGTCAGTTAGTCCCCAGCCTGTTAGCAGTGCATCGGGATTCTTCCATCTAAGTGCAGGACTCCTGCCTTGTCCTCGTTGAACCTCATTCGATTTCTTTTAACCCAATCTCCCAATTTGTTTAGGTCACTCTGGACCTATCCCTACCCTCCAGTGTACCTACCTCTCCCCCCAGTTAGTGTCATCTGCAAACTTGCTGAGGGTGCAGTCCATCCCATCATCCAGATCATTAATAGAAGATGTTGGATGAAACCGGCCCCAAGACAGACCCCTGGGGCACTCTGCTTGATACCAGCTATCAACTACATATCAAGCTGTTATCCACTACAAATGAGCCCGACGATTAGCCAGCTTTCTATCCACCTTATAGTCATTCATCCAATCCATACTGTTTTAACTTTGCTGGTAAGAATACCCTGGAGGCCGTATCAAAGCTTGGTAAAGTCAAGATATATCACATCCACCGCTTTTCCCATATCCACAGAACCAGTTATCTCATCATAGAAGGCAATCAGGTTGTCAGGCATGACTTGCCCTTGGTGAATCCATGTTGACTGTTTCTGATCACCTCCTCTCTCCCAAATACTTCAAACGAATTCTTTGAGGACCTGCTCCATGATTTTTCCAGGGACTGAGATGAGGCTGACCAACTGTAGTTTCTCAGATTCTCCTTCTTCCCTTTTTTAAAAATAAGCACTATTTTGCCTTTTTCCAACCATCTGGGATCCCCCCGATGCTGCGAGTTTTCAAAGTAATGGCCAATGGCTCTACAAATCACATCAGCCAGCTCCCTCAGCATCCTCAGATGCATTAGATCTGTCCCCATGGGCTTGTGCATGTTCAGCTTTTCTAATAGTCCCTTAACCTGTTCTTTCACCACTGAGGGCTGCCCACCTCCTCCCCATACTGTGCTGCCCAGTGCAGCAGTGTGGGAGCTGACCTTCTTCTGAGACAGAGGCAAAAAAAAGCATTGAGTATTTCAGTTTTTCCAAATCATCTGTCACTAAGTTGCCTTCCCATTCGGTAGGGTCCACACTTTCCCTGACCTTTTTGTTGCTAACATACCTGTAGAAACCCTTCTTGTTACCCTTCACATCCCTGCTAGCTGCAACTTCAAATTGTGCTTTGGCCTTCCTGATTACTCCCCTGCATGCTCAAGCCAATATTTTTTACTCCTCCCTATCATCTGTCCAAGTTTCCACTTCTTGTAAGCTTCCTTTTTGTGTTTAAGCTCACCGAAGATTTCTTTGTTAAGCCAAGCTGGTCGCCTGCCATATTTGCTATTTTTCTACACATTGGGATGGTTTGTTTCTTCACCCTCAAGGCTTCGTTAAAATACAGCCCACTCTCCAGGACCCCTTTCCCTCTCATATTAGCCTCCCAGGGGATCCTGCCCATCGGTTCCCTGAGGGAATCAAAGTCTGATTTTCTAAAGTCCAGTGTCTGTGTTCCGCTGCTCTCCTTTCTTCCTTTTGTCCTAAACTCGACCATCTCACGGTCACTGCTGCCCAGGTTGCCACCCATTTCTACTTCCCCTACTAATTGCTTCCTATTTGTGAGCAGCAGGTCAAGAGGAGCACAGGTTGGTTCCTCCAACACTTGCAGTAGGAAGTTGTCCCCAACACTCTCCAAAAACTTCCTGGATTGTCTGTGCACTGCTGTATTGATCTCCCAGCTGATGGTCAGGATGATTAAAGTCCCCCATGAGAAGCAGGACCTGTATTCTGGAAGCTTCTGTTAGTTGTCCAAAAAAAGCCTCGTCTACCTCATCCTCCTGGTCTGGTGGTCTATAGTAGATGCCAACCACGACATTACCCTTGTTGTTCTTGCCTCTAAACTTAACCCAAAGACTCTCAACAGGCCTTTCTCCAGTTTCATACTGGAGTGCTGAGCAATCATAGTACTCCCTTACATACAGTGCAGCTGCTCCAACTTTTCTCCTCCTCCTATCCTTCCTGAATAGTTTATACCCATCCATGACAGTGCTCCAGTTTATGTGAGTTACCCCACCAAGTCTCTGTTATTCCAATCACATCATAGTTCCTTGACTGTGCTAGGACTTCCTATTCTTCCTGTTTGTTTCCCAGGCTTCTTGCATTCATGTACAGGCCCCTAAGATAACTAGCCAATTGTCCTACTTTCTCAGTATGAACCAGGAGGCCTTCCCTGTTGCACCCTTCTTGTGTTTCCTCCTGGTATCCAGGGCCACCCGGGGGGGGGGGCAAGTGGGGCAATTTGCCCCAGGCCCCAGGCTCCACAGGGGCCCCCACGAGAATGGCTGAGGCTCCCTCCCCGGCCCCACCCAACCCCGTCTCTGCCCCTCTCCTGGAATCTCAGCCCATCCAGCAGCGTTCCGGACAGCTGCAGCATGGCTCCAGTGGGGCCCCTGAGCTCCACCCTGCTCAGAGCCGTGTGGTCAGGGGGCGAGGCTGCGAGCTCCAGGCTGAGCTGAGATGCCTCTGCTTTACATGGAGCTTGCAGCCCCGCCCCCTGACCACCCAACACTGAGCGGGGCAAGCTCAGGAGTCCCGACGGAGCCACGCTACAGCTGTTGAGTGAAGCTCCTGGATGTGCTGAGGCTCCGGGTGAGTGGGGAGCCGGGAGTAAGGGGCCGGGGCTGGGGGGGTTGGATAAGGGGCAGGGAGTCCCAGAGACAGTCAGGGCACAGAGAGGGGGCAGAGGTTGGGAGGGTGGTCGGGGGACAGGGAATGGGGGGGTTGGACTGTGGGCATTCTGATGGTCTGTCAGGACTCAGCAGGGGGGTGAATAGGGGTTGGGGTAGTCAGGGAACAGGAAGCAAGGGTCAGGTCCCAAGGTGGTGGTTGGGAGGCTGGAGGCAAAGCGGGGTTTGAGGTGGAGGCTGACAGCTCGTGACCCCCAGTAATAACCTTGTGACCCCCTGTTGGGTCCTGACCCCCCCTAGTTTGAGAATACCTGGGTTAATTTAATTTTAGCATCCTGTGTCCATTCACATGCATGTGCTATTTTGAGCATTTAAGTTTTCACAGCATAGGCTCACCTCAGATTCTGGAACAAGCTCAAATGCTCGGTTCGTGGAGTATGTACATAGTCTATACTAAAGATAAACCCACTGTAACTGTCTCCAGTTTGTGAGGGACCCCATAGAGCCAGTCTCTAGGAAACAGATAAATTCATGGAAACGTCTGGAAATAGAATTTTCATCTCCCAAGGAATTTCAACATTATGAATCAGAACAGAAAGTTTGAGGTAGCAAAAAACTTTGCAGGAAGATTTCCAACATGGTTTCTAACAAAAAGTATTGACATTTTTGATTGAAAGAGTTTGTTTTTTATTTAATGTCCAAAAATGACAACTTTCATTTCTTTGAAACAATTTTTTCATTTTGAATTTCCTGATCAGAAAATTGAAAAAAATTTCTCAAATTCAAAATTTCCTCAGGAAAATTTTAGTTTTTGACAACCACATTTTGTGATAGAAATGCTTTTACTCTAAAATGTAGGTTAGGTCAACTGTATTACTCAGTTATTCCTTGTAATTTGTGGTGAGACAGATCTGTAAACCAAGGCTGAAGTTATAAATGGAAGCAAAGGGGAAGTTTGTTTGGTAGGTAGGTTCTAGCCCTTGTATTGTCTTGTGTAAAACAGAGGACTTCCGTTCCCAATGCTTTAGCGCTAATCACCTTTTTCAGCAGGAGGCTGCAATGGGTTGGCGTGTTTACATTCCAGACCAGAGTTCTAACACACATTAAGTTCTAGAGGAAATGATGTTCATTTCAACCTGTTCTCTCCACCCTCACTTCTCTATTGTGCCAAACCACCACCAGCTTCAGCACAGCTGGTATTATTTCAGGCTCAGGAAAAGCTGTGGACTGAAATACTGGGGGAAGAGATTTCTGTTCAGGATTGAAGTGAATTGATTAAGTTGTAGGTGTCCCAGAATTGGAACAGCAGCAATAAGCTGCAAATTGACAGTGAGGTTCATTAAAAGAGACTGTACTCATGTAAAAATAAATAAATGAAGACACAGCTTCCTTTCCAGAATGAGGCAGAAAGCGTTCACTTGGGGGACCAGATTCTGTGCAGTGCATTGCCGAAGGTGCAGCAAAAGAGGATCCCAGCAAGTAAGTGTAGAGCACATTGGTGCTTGCACCTTTCAGATTCTGGGGTGGTTCTGGGGGTTCTGGTCCCCCAGCATTAGTAAAAGAGAGAAGCCCTCCACATCTGCCTTTGCCCCTGCATTGGGGGTTCTGTCAGGGAAGAGTGGCATAAGGTTGCCTGTGCTAGCTCTTTGCTGTTCCTGTGCCATGGTCATTCCTCAGGGGCTGTTACACTGGCTTTGAGACCCCCTTTACAGCAAACTAGACCTTTTGTCTAAAAACTTCCGTACATAAAGAAGTGAGGTTGCCTTATAGCTTGGTCTGCCCAGCTCAGTCTGTTTCACTCCCACCAACATGTTTCCTTGTTATTGTAATGTTATCAGCGGTGTGACTTTCACAGCTTGACAAGTTTCTGTACAAAGGCTCTGATCCATCAAATAGAAGCAACTCATGACCCACAATAGACCTTTAATTTCACCATATGCCTGCTTGTTCCCATATTATGAGAGAAGGTAAAATAGAAGGCTAATTTTCACTGTGCAGTTCAGATGCTGAATGGCATCAAGAGGTTCCACTGTAGGAATCACGAATGGGAGAGCTTTTAATAAAACAGAAAAACGAGCATTATGTGCAGTTCTCCCTAGCTTAACCCTGACTGTGTCTGAGCTAGAAAGCCTGTTTTCAATGAAAGTTTGAGAATAGTGAATTTGAAATACTGGTACAGTTGTGTGGAATCTCTGGAGTCAGAGAGAAAAATTTGGATTATTCAGACACATGAGAGACAGGCCTAGGAAGAGAGACAGATTTGGAAAGTGGATAGGAACTGCTTGGATAGAAAGGAGTTAATTGGTGCATGACTGATGGCCTCTCCCGTCCATTACAAATAATGAGATTTCCAAAGTCTTGGTGGAAAAGAGCTATTATTGTTATGATCTATAACAAATGGCCAGAATTAATCACCTTTGGTAACCTGGAAACTATTAATGTTGATTGGAACAATGGCTGGAAATTGATCAGGCTGCTCTGTGTTTACTAAGTTGTCATCTCCTCTGTTCATTAACTTGATGGCTTTGTTTACTATACATGTAAATATACTGCATTGTCCTCAGGCAAATCCATGTTCCTTTGGCTAGGCTTTGCCAGGGTTGGTGTATGCATTGCCTCCCAAACACATTTTAAGAACACATTTCCAGCGCGCGCGCACACAGCTTTATACACAACCCATACATATCATGTAATGATTTTTGGGACCACCGTGTCACCAGTTTACATATGATACCTTACATTCTCCCTTTTAGATATATATTATGACAACTGTGTGTTGGAGTTAGTGAGTGTGTCGAGCCTGATATGAGTTACAGTATGGTGGATCCTCTGCCAGTTTTCTTTGAAGGCCTCCCATGGTTACTGCCCACCTTTGAACTTTACCACAGTGTTAGTGCATTCAGCCAGGATGTGGAAGTCCCAGGTTCAATTTCTCCCTCTGACATAGGTGGGGAGCGGATTTGAACAGGGCTGTCCCACCTCTCAGGAGAGTGTCTAACCACTGAGCTATGGGATATTCTGATTGGGTTTGGGGGATTCCCTCAATCTCTCCTGTTGAAGCTGTTCCACTGTGGATAACTATGAAAGAGTGACAAGCAGGGGGAATGGCCCCTAGGTCTCCTACCTCCCAGATGGGTTCCCTCACCACTGGACTACAGTCATTCCCATTCTTCATTGTCCCAATGACTATTTAAGTATTTATCCAAAGTGGAACCGTCAATGAACAAGACAGAGAAAGAGTGAAACAGTGTGGGAATGACTCTGTAGTGATTAGGGCATCTCCTGGGAGCTGAGTGACCCTGGGTCTGGTCCACCACTCCAATCACTCATTCATTATTTATCTACAGAGGAATAGCTTCAACAGGAGAGACTGAGGGAGTCCCACACCAGAATATCCCAGAGCTTAGTGGTTAGGTGGGAGATAAGCATCTGGACACTTACATTGAGGCAGCAGAATGCCTGCTCAGAGGCAGAACTTTTAGATTCATAGGCTTTAAGGTCAGAAGGGACCATCATGATCATTTAGTCTGATCTGCGCATTGCAGGCCACAAAATCTTGCCCACCCACTCCTGTAATAGACCCTTAACCTCTGGCTGAGTTACTAAAGTCCTCAAATCATGATTTAAAGACTTCAAGTTACAGAGAATCCACCATTTACACTAACATAAACCTGCAAGTGACCAAGGCCCCATGCTGCAGAGGAAGGACAACCCCCCCCGGGGGTTTACTCTGAAAAGCTTAGGTACCCAGTAAATTTAGGCATCTAGAGGGTTCAGTGGGAGTTTCATGGATCCCTCCCTTCGTCTCTCTATGCCTTAGTCCCCAGTCTGCAAAAGGGAGATAATAGCACTGCCCTGCCTCACAGTGAGGGTGTTGTGAAGATAAATGTATTGAAGATTGAAGTGCTCAAATAATATTATGATGGGATGGGGGCCATGAACGCACCTAAGATATCTAGAAAGGGTGTAACTTAAGAAAATGATGATTCTAAAAAAGAATAAGTTAAGGGCAAAATTCAGAGGGTGTCACTTGCTGAGAGCTATGCACTTGGAGTCCATGGGCCAAATTCATCAGGCTAGTAGAGTTACACTAGGGGTAAGTTTGGCTTAGTGTGTGTGTCTGGCTCATTGTGCTCTGCAACAGACACTGAGACGGGGAAGCTATGTTGAGACACTTCCCCTCATGCACATCCTGGAAGAATCAATATGGCCTTAGCTCAGAAAAATTATAATGACTTGGTGGTGGAGGGGGACCCTGTCACCGAGTCAGCAACATGTTGCGGGGGGGAGAGATCAAAGATATAAATAATAGTGTGAAGAGGTGGAGCACCACTCGAGATGGAGTTTTAGAATTTTGGGGGTTGCCCATAGAACTGTCTCCTTTGCAGCCTGCCTCCAGGCAGCAAATATGCCACATATAGTAGTGGCAGGCCTGGACTGTGTGAAAGAGTGAATGAATCCTTTAAGAAAATGATTCATAAAATGCCACTGTCCAGCACTGCAACTTTGCACAGCATCATTCACATCTCTCACTCACACAAAAGCTGCTCTTTCTGTGTGAGGGAAGTATAGGCAAATGGGGATTCTGATGGAAAGATCTTCAGTCTTCTTGTCTTGGGCTGAGAGGTATGCGTGACCTCAAATGATACAGGTCATTGTGAAATCAAATGTGAGTTACTGGAGAATAATCAGTGTTCTATATACACAGCACACAGCCATGGATTGCTTTCAGTGGTGTCACTGAACGATCTGCTGATATTGTAAGTTGCAAACACCAATAGAATTGGAGACCATGACTTGCATACTTGGGGGATGAGCTTGGGTACTGCAGAAATACCATAGATTGATTGAATTTTTACTCACTCCAGGGCCCTGTATTGTCAGAAAATATAAGCGGTTCAAAAAAGCCCATGCTATTGCTCTCTGGAAGCTGTTTATACCGAGTTATATGTCTATTGTGACAAAGTTCCTCCTCTACCTTGGTGGGCTTGTGCGAAGTCATTAAATTATAGGCTGTGCTGCTGATGCCAAATGATGGAAGGGGCGTGAGTGGGTCAGCGAGAGCTTCAGTCCAGAGGCAGGAGAGTCAAAGGTGAGGAAACAGCCAGCGGCGACGGTGGTGGAGGGGCACCGATGGTAGTCGGGGCGAAATCGGGGAAACAGATGGACGGGAGGCTTCCCGCCACACCCCCGGATGTCCCACAGAACCAGTCCAACCCCACACAAGCAACCGCGTTGAAAAAGGACTCAGTCCAGGAATCCCCTCACAGTGGTTCTTCACGTGCGCTCACCAGCAGCGCGGTCTCTCCTTCCTTTTCTTCACCTCTCGGGGCATCCAACAGTCGCCGAGCTGCCCAGTATCCCAGCAGCTCCAGGTGCGAGTGGTTGGTTCTGGTGTCCCAGGCGGGGAGACCCCGCTCCAGACAGGTGTCCCTCAGCAACAAGAGGTGGGTCCCCTCACACCCCCCTTCTGGGAGAGGGCCCAGCAGCCCCCGCCCCTCAGGCTTGGTTGAGCACAAGAGGACTGGGCGGTCAGGTGGGAAATCTACTGCGCCGCAGTGATTAGCAGGGAGAGGTGCGGTGTGTCGTCTCGCCCGCCAGGCGAACGAGCCCGAAGCGGACAGCAGCAGCCGCAGCCGCACCGCACCGCGCCGCGCAGGGCCAGCGGCACACGCGCAGCAGCAGCCTCTGCCCACTTTCCTCCACACGAGCAGGCGCGGTCAAAGGAGAGCGGAGCTACGACCTGCCCAGGAAGAAGCGGTTTCTGTTCCCTCACAGGTTGTTAAGCCCCAGGTAACAAATCCCTAGACACTGGTACCAATGGCGCTTGATCCGGTTTAATCAACGGGCACTGGACCATTAAGATCTTTCAGAGGCGTGAGATTAGCTACTTTATCTAGACACCTGCCGCCATACAAGAGCAGGCTAATCGGGCACTGGGTTTAAAGGCGAGTCAACTCAGTAGGGGGGGGGAAACCGAGGAGCGGGCATTTCGAGGGGCTGGGAGCAAAAGGCAGGAGCCGGAGCGTGAGAGAATGTCTGCTGGAGGATTGGGGGACAGTGTTATCAGACACCGGAGGAAAGTCTGTCGGTTGAGGAAAGAAGTGTTTTGGGAGCGAGGCCATCGGGGAAGTTAGCCCGGGCTTAACTTTCAGTGCAGCTGTACACGGCACGGCACTATTATTAAGATTTCCCCCAATTCCCATCCTGATCGACACAGGGAGGGCCGTGACCGCTGTGGGTTCCCAAGAGGGGAAGATCACTGAGGTGAACAAATCGCCAATAGCGCAGCCTGCAC
>NC_133769.1:103142565-103431433 GCF_003597395.2 Chelonoidis abingdonii
TCGAGGCGGGGAGTGGGCAAGGGTGCGCCCCTCTCTGACCAGCGTACGCCTGGCGATCGAGCCCTCTGTCTCCTCGGAGAGGTTTGACGGGTTGGTGCTTCGGGACCGGAGCTGCGGCTGTCCTGTCGCGAGTACGCTGACGTAATTCTCCCTCGTGTCCAAGGACCCGGGCATCTGGCGCGGGCTTGGCGGCTTGCCAGGCTGTCTACTTCGCGGGCCTCCTCACGCCGGTTAACTGTACGAGCTCTGCCTGGTGGACGGGTACGGGTGGCAGGCGAGCCCTCCCAGCCCGCGCTTGCAGCATCCGGTGGAGCGCGGGTCCGCGTCTATCTCGCGTTACCTCTCTGCACCATTCGTCTCCGGCCGGAGAACTGGCACGTTTGGAGGGCAGGGTGGGGGGCGGCTCGGAATGGATGGACGATCGTGCCCCATTCCCTTCGCGGGGCGGACTGTGCTTAATCCAACTGGTCTCGTGCACTGTACCTGCTCAACCATCTCGGTCCCGCCCCGATTTCCTGACCATACTTCCGAGCGCGACTTCCGGCGTCTTTTGGCAGGGACGCCACCCGGGTCCTCTGCAGTGGTCCTCCACCTGCCCTGGAAGGACAGGCGGGCAGGGCCTAAGGCCTTCGCTCAGCGTCGTGTCTTCGCTCCCAGGCCCTGCCAGATAGGGGCTCTGTTCAGGTCGCGGCATCGCGCGTGGACGTCTCTGGCGACGCCAGCTCCTCCGCCGCTCCCCGATGGGCTCCGATACGCACCGCGCAACTCTTTTACCCTCATCCGGAGGTCTCTTCCGCGAGACTCTCCGGGCTGCCGGTCTCTACCACGACCTCCTCCGACTGGAAGCTCTTTTCCGAACCCAGGTCCGTGGCCGGCCACCGTCGGGGCGCCCGACTGCTCGGCGAGCCCCTGCTACACACATCCCCAGTTGGTGTGCAGGTTGCGAGTCCCCCGCGTGCGCCGAGGCCTGGTCTTGGGCAGTCTACCAGGGTCGGAGGACCTCGCGTCGCCTGAAGCTGTGGCCTGGACTCCCTGAAACCTTCGACCGGCAGGGGCTCTCGCAGACCTCATACTCAGACCGTACTATAAGGAGGTGGGGCCGCGTTGCTGCTGCTGTGCGGGCTTACAGAATCTCCGAAACGGCAGTCGTATCGAGAGGGACGCCCTCGCACCCTCCACCCAGGCCCAAGGACATTTTTATAGGCCCCTGCCTCGTGACAATCGCTCCTTCTGCCTCCGTCCGCTTTCTCTGGCACAGTCCGGTTCTGTTCAGACGCGACGGAACATCTGTACGCGTCGTGCTTACCTCTTTCACTACTCACCCTCTTGCAGTCCGCCCGATAACCAAATGGCGGGACCTCCGCACTCTCGAGGGTGAGAGCCTGGTGGGCCAGCTTGACTCTGCCCTAGTCGCGCCCGCCCTGGGGATGTCAGTTGGCGGCTCCTTCATGGGCCGGAGCACGGGTGTGTAACTTGGCGCGTTCACCCTAGTCCCCGCACCATGCCTCTGTGGCGTGAAGGAGACCTTGGCGCCGTTACTTGGACTGCGCCAGGTTGCAGCCCTGTTCCGGACTCCTCCTGAATATCTTTTTTTGCGTTCTTGTTTGGCAACCTTTCCCCTCACTCTTAGCTATGCATCCCCATTCCGTTGGCCTCCACGAGTCGCGATCTTCCCTTCTCGAACCTCCCTTGGCCGCTGGCCAAACTAGCATCTACAACCCGGGAAGAGAGGTGTCCGACGGGATGCTGTCCTGCGACGATAGGGCCTATTTCGTTCTCTACCGTCTGTTTCAACAGGTGCATCGGGCGCTGAGTTCTCTGGGCGTGTCCACGCTCCCTTGACGCTTTTTGAGGAGCAGTGAGGTGTTGGTCCGGGTTCTTGGTCGGGCCCATCCGGTTCCCGAGTTAAGCCTATGATCTATCCTGTCCTGTTTTTTTTCATTCGTTCGCCCCCAGACTCACTTGGTATTCTAGCCCTGTGGATCCTCCCCTTAGGCTGGGGGGAGGTCCTTTAGAAGTGGGCGGGCTTTGCCCGCCCACCCCTGGGATGCCAATAGGCTAACATACCTGTTTCTCAGTACTTTACTGTAGCCATCTGGCCTTGCCCCATCACACTATGTATTACAGCAAATACCCCTGGCCTTCTGCTGTTCCCTAGTTCCAGAAATAGTTCCTTGCTTATTTCATGATTACATCATTAAGGCCCCAGTTCATCAAAATACTTAATCTTGTGCTTAAATGCTTTGCTGCTTCAGGGCCATGTGGATGGGAGAGTTGCGGGGGTGGGAGGTTAGAGTACAAAGTGGACCCCGTCATGCACAAATGGCACTAAGAGATACAGCAATAATGGATCAAAGGCTGACTGAACTCAGTCCAAGTTCCATTGTCATCCCTATGGCAATGATTGGGTTGGCTTTTCTTTCCACTCCCTTTCTAAAGGTTCCATTACTCTAATAAGAAGAGAAGGGGTCAACCCACTTACTGAAGATCTATTGCACAGCTCAGTGGCAAAAACCCACCTCTTGGTTAAAAATGTCATGGACCCAATCAGGGAGAAGTTTGCTAGCTGGCATATGTCCGTATTACATTTTCATATGCACAACTGATCCAGGAAGGGGGTAGGTGCAACAATATGGGAGATATGGGAGTTCACAACACAATGAATATAGGAGGGAATTGGGAACTCTCCATTGTTAATTAGACATTTTTATGCAGACTATCATATCTTTTATTAGGGATGCATTTCATTGAAATCAGTATTACCAACCCCAAGTGTTCAAAAAATCATGAGTTAGGCTCATCAAAAATCAGGAGATTATGTAAAAATAATATAGTGTTCTTTTTATTTGTCTTCTGCTTTTTGAGCCTTTAGGGTGCATTGGGGTCACATTTTTGAAGTTTTCTTCACAGCCATAAGGGCTAGAAACCTACTTTTTCTTTAGGAATGCAGGCTGAAATCATCTCATATTCACTTGACTCCAGGAGCTGGGACTTTAAGGAAAACGATACTTATAATGAGATTCATGACAAAAATCATTAGAGTTGCCAACACTGTGAAATTAAAGTTCTTGAGTTTCCTATCTCTTTGGCATCTTCACAGCCCGACACTAGTGGTGATGAATAGAAACCAACAATTAAATCACCTCTGATGCCCAATGAATAACTTAAAAACCCATTGTGTCATTTTTTTTTTTGTCATTTTTGCTCTCTGAGAAGTAGCTAGAGGAATTTGCCTTGAAAACTTGGACCACTGCTTCATGGGAGTTCATCAGCTCCTGCTGATCATTCCCCAGCTGTAACATTTAAATGGAGCTCATGCTTTAAATGGTCCGAACATCAGGGACCTGATTCTCTTCTCTTTTCACATCAGCTTTTCCTTACTGCAACTCTACTGACATACAGTGGAGTTACTTCTGATTTGCACTGTGTGAAAGGAGTCCCTGAAACCACATGTTCAGAATCTGTCTGACTCACCCATTCTTCCAAGACAGCCAATTTGAGTGGCATACTGTTTATTCTGTGTGGGCCTTTCAGATGAGGCCTTATTCAACCTTAATAAAATTTCAGAAAACCCTGCACTCTCAGCCTAGCTATTTAAAAACTCTGTTGACTAAATATATGCTGGCTAGCATATATACATAGCATATGAATATGTATTATCCATGCCATATATACATTAGCATGTAGTAACCAAAACTGCATTAAGCACAAATGTTATAGAAGTTATATAACCTAAATTTGTCTGTGATTTTTATGTAACCCCATGTAATTAAAAGCACCTGGAATTCACACCCTATACACCATTGTAATCTGTGTAAAAATATGCCTTATGAGGTATCATTTGAAAATGAATAACTTGTTGGTTGGTGTGGTATATCCACTCCCTGTCCCCCTTTGGGGTGGGGCAGGGTGGTCATATCACCATGGTTGATCTCCCTGGCGGCCCTCGGGGCAACCACAGTACAAGCCAGAGGCCAGGGTTACAGCCTAATGGTCAGAGTCAATATGCAGGGAAAGGTGGGGGCTCCACCGGGGGGGTGACTGCCTGGGTAGGGGGGCCCAGGCCCACCCAACTACACTGGACCCCGACCGAGGCCCTAACAGCGACAGAACAGTCCATCACTGGGTCTGCATGGAATCCCACCGAAACACACTGACCTCACTTGGGTGGGAGATACCACTCGGTCACCCTTCCTGAGTCACTTCTTACCTTAGTTCCAGACACTGCTGTCCATGGGGCATCAGGGCCTCCGAGTTTCTCAGCGTGGGTGGTCCTCCAGCGCCCCAGGCTTCCAATCTGTCTCAGAGGGTCTCTGGCTCTTGCAGGCAAGGGCTGTGGTAGCTCTTCAGCTGGAGTTTTAGCCAAAGGTTCTTCCCCTCTGGCAATCAGCCCAGAATGAGATTGGCTACTCCCTTTTATACTGAGGCAGCAGTTGGAACATGCCCAGCATGGTCCAGGGGGTGGGACTTCTGCTGCCCATAGTGTGGGGTGAACCCTTTCTTTCCCAATGCAGGGTATGCACACGGTCACATTGGTCAATGATATTATGGTGAAATGTACAGAGCAACGTTACATGTAAAGTTATGAAATCTCCCTGTATGATAATATTAGCACATGTTCAAAACCACACAGCTCTGCCTGGCAAAGGTTGTTAAAACTGGTCTTTCCTAACCAAAGGAGTGTGTGTTTACCTCCATTTACATTTAAACTGAGTCCTGGAGACAGCAGGGGGAGGAAATGTCAGGAGACCAAAGCAAAATTTGCATGTCAGCAGACACAGTGTGGAAGAAAGAACATGGAGCCTCCTTTACCACCAGAGTCCATGTTACCACCTTTACTGTTTGAATAAACTTTGCTTTGAGGGGTAACCCTCAAATGAATCGACTTCACTTGACTGAAAAAGAAAGGGGCAGAGAACCCCAAACATCTTTTTCTCCCCCTCCCAACCTCTGAAGACAAAGATACCAGCACCTTTGGGCCCCAGGAGAGATCCCGACTGAGGAAAGGATCATTCACCATCTTGCAGAAAGACACTGGGTGAGAGAGGCCATCTTAAACAAAGGCTTGCACCAAAACTTGCTAAATTGAGCTTTAGAATTTTAGATGCATGTTTTCACTTTTGATGGTGCATAACTATTTCTAACTATTTACTTTACTTTACTCCTGTATTTGAATTCACTTTCAAATCTGGTCTTATTTTTTTGTTACACTTGTTTTATTTTTTAATCTAAACCAATTCAGTGCTGTGTTTAAACTGAACTGTTTGGTAGCTCCAGTTAAAGTAAAAAACCATCCACGAGAGGGCTGAACAGTGCAGGACACATGTTTTAGAAAAAATTTGGGCTGGGGAGTGTGGTGAGGGTCACCATGCAAGTAGCAGCCAAGGCTGGTTGAAGCCAGCATGTGACTGGAGTGTTGCTGTCAGGTTGCTGAGGTCAGAATTGCTGGACCAGGACTGTAGCTATACACAGACGCACAGGGTGTGACGTGCAGGCTGTTACGCTGTTTCTGAGCCCAAGCTGGGAGTACAACAGCAAAATATTATAAGGCACCCAAGGTTGTAGGGAAGATGGTGACACAACTCCACTCTAGTCTGGATTGCACCTCAGAATGTGACACCCTGATCACATATGCTAAGAATCCCAGAACTCCTAGCATTCACAGTTTTGATTGAGCACAGGGGCGGCTCCAGACACCAGCACGCCAAGTGCGTGCTTGGGGCAGCAAGCTGCGAGGGGTGCTCTGCCAGTCGCCGCGAGGGCAGCAGGCAGACTGCCTTCGGCGGCATGCCTGCGGAGGGTCTGCTGGTCCCGCAGCTTCGGCAGACCTCCTGCAGGCTGCTGCTGAATTCGCGGGACTGGGGACCTCCCGCAGGCAAGCCACTGAAGGCAGCCTGCCTGCCATGCTTCGGGCGGCAAAATGCCTAGAGCTGTCCCTGCTTGAGCAAATAGGGAAGCTGTCAAAATCAGGATCGATGGTTGATTTTACCATAGCAACAGAAAGGAAGTTACTCTCACAGGCCTGTACTGGAGTGTCCCAAAGGAAGAGGAAAAGATATTGGATTGTTTTACCCTAGTACAAATCTAGGAGGTGGCTTCATGACCTTTAGTACCTTTGTTCAGAACAAAGAGGTAAGGGGTACTCCATGATACCAGGAAAAACCAAGTAGAAAGCTGATTGGTTAAATCTAGTTTCAGATGATGTATATGGTACCTGTTTACTTATGAACATGTAGGTATAAAAAGATGTGTTTATGGATGTCACTTTTGGATCACACCTTCTGCATAAGGTGAATGTAACATCACTGCACAGGACAGCTTCCCAGAAACTAGTAGTGTATAGAACCATTTCCTTGTATCATATTTTTATTGGCTTATAGCAATAAACCTGACTGACATTGATTATTTGGTCTCTTGAATATATTTCATAATGAACCAAAGTGTGGTCAAGCAACTGACTATATAATTTATCAACAACCCCGCTGCTCTTTCAATAAGTGTAGGGCTTGCCACAATGTCATTGAACAAACTTTTCCCTCCCTGTGATGCATGCTATGTGCCAGTTGGTTGCCACCATCCCTCTAGACTTGCTTCATTTCAGTGATGTTACACAGCCTGTAAGCATCTTTTGGAAAGAAAAATGCTAACTAAGACATCAGTGTTGTTCCTTAATCTTGATATCACAGCTGATAACTTCGGCAGCGATTGTGGTGGATATTAATTTCTTACTTGGAGCTCGACACATGTGGGAAATTTAATGTGACTATTGTGTCACATTGTTTGGAAAACAGTTGCTCTGGTCATAGTTGTGTCATGTTTGTGTTTGCTCCTCTATTTGGGCGATCAGATTTCACTAGCATGACTGTTCAGAATGCTAATTTCAAAGTCACATGCGCAAGTGAATTGGAACTTTAAATGTGCATGTGTGAGCATTCACACTGGGAGTATTTGCACACTCATCCACTCAAGGTGTGTGATTGTCTTGTCTCATCACACCTAAGTAAAGCATTGTGGCTATTGAATACTTGCAGAGAACTGTTCACATACAAGCTGCGGAGTTGACAATATTCACTCAAACGTTTTTGAATCAATGAACAACTATTTCTTGAGCCGAAAAAGCTAAATCCATTTTCTAAATGAGATGCTGTGATTTATTCACTCAGTGTTATTAATATTATAAAACAGGAGAAGAGAGATACAGGCATTACATATTATAACTGGCACAAAGTCATGCTGAGAACTGAACAGTATTGCCCAAAATATGTTCAACTTGAGCAGAAGAACAAAGGAGAGGGGAAGCCAGGACTCAATCTCTGGAATATCACTCCTTCTATAGTTAGCATTATGCCCCCTCTTTGTATTTCAAAATCGTGTCTGTGTAAGCTAGCATGCACAGAGTGAGCAAATCCAATTCTCCTGCCGTCTGCTCTCCCGCATAAATAATTAGCAGAGGAAGCAATCCCAGCTCAGAGACACAAGCTGAAGGACGGCTCTAGAAGGAAAAACTCCTAACAAAATAAGTGGCAGGGAAGAGTGGGCAAGGATGGATTATCCACCCACCCAGGAAACTTCAGCAGATCAGTGAGACTGCTTGCCTCACTGGGGTAAGGTGGGGAGGGGTTGTGTGGAGAGCATAAAATGCAGATTCCAATTACAGCTGTCCCAGCAAATGGACGTGGCCAAAAAGTTCCATAAGGACTAACCTAATTGGTTGAAAAGATATTTTTTTAGGAGATTGTGCCAACCCCTGGGTTCTATGTGACACCTAGAGATGCTCTAAAACCAAAAAGTTCCCTTTTGGTTGTGGCTTTTAGGATTTCCTTTGACATTAAGTTTCTCTAGGAGAGCCCTGTTCCTCCACTGTGAGGTGTTACTTCACTCATTCCCAGGCCCCACTCCTAGTCAGTTCCTCCTCTACTGCAGTTATGAACTATCAAGTTATCTCTCAGAGAGAGGCTTCCACACCCTGGGACATCAGGAACCATACACTCGAGCCAGGCTTGCTAAAACATGCTTTCCCTCTCTAATATCAACCCATTCATACAGCCGGAAATGCGAGAAGCACTGAAGGAGACTGAGTCACCCCTGCAACTCAGGTTCATATACTTCTTGGCTAGTAGAAAAGTTTAGAGAGCACCTGGGACTCTTATGAACTGTGACATCATTGTTGTCATCATCTCCTTCAAGAAGAAAAATCTACCTCCCAGCCTAGAGAACACCATCAGCTTCCTAATCCTTAAACCATCACTCAGCATAACTGACCCCTTTATCTAGCACCTGCTATCTAATCTATGACAGAGCCAGCTAAATGATAAATTGACCACAGTTAATTTCAAATTCCACCTAGATCCAATATCCTGGATTCTTCCCAGACAGACTTCAAGACAGGACATGAAAGAGAAATGGCACTGATCTGTCTCATGCATCCACACTCATTTCATCTCATCTGCAGCACGGGAGACAGAGTGGGTGAAGTAATATTCCACCTTGTCCCTCTAATATCCTGGGACTGGCATGGCTACAACTCCACTGCTTACAACACTGGAGACCACTGACTATGGAATACTGTCCTCTGGCTTCGCATGTGGAAGGGGGTAATAGATGCAAGGCAGTGAAAAATCAGGCCTTCTGTCCATAAGGTCAGTGGCAATGGAGGGTTACTTTCTAGCCACCAGACTGCAGGAGGCGGAAGAACAACAAGGAGCTACATACCCATACCCATCCGATGCAGTCACCAACTTCTTTCCCTTGACATGGGGAGTGACAGAGTGGCCGCGCTGCTTCCATCCTAGCTGTGCAGACATGCACGCACAAATTTTATAACATTTTCTTTTTAAAATCAAACATTTTTTTCTATTTTCTTTTCATCCCAGCAGCAAAGATGAAAGGACTCCTTAGCCCTGTCATTCATGGTTTCCACAGCTATTTTCCATTAAACTTTTCCCCTTCAGAGCATGGAAATAGAAATCCTACACCAGGGAAAACAGCTTCATGTTTTTATCCTTTTAGCAAAATCTTCTCCCACCTCTCTAGTTGTACTTCAGTTGTTGGACATGCATGTACTCCAGCACAAGTGCCACTATTCTGAGTATAGATCTCTCCATGAGTGTAAATATAGTCATTGCTTTATTTTGCCCTTCCTTTTTACTTACTATCACTGAGTGAGTAGGGTTTGGAGTTATTTATTCTGAGGAAAGGTCTCCATAAATTAACTCGTTCTCCCCTGAGATCTATCCCCTTCCATGTATCATAGAACCATAGGTTTGAAGAGACACCAAGGGTCCTCTAGTCTATCCCTCTGCCAAAATGTAGGATTTGTTGTGTCTAAACCATCCAAGACTGACAGTGATCGAGCCTCCCTTTGAAAACTGCCTCCCAAGTCAGTCTATTCCATTGTTCTATTGTTCGTACAGTTAGGAAGCTTTTCCTGAGATTTAATGTAAATCTGCTATGCTAAAGTGTGAATCCATTGCTTCTTGTCCTGCCCTCTGTGGCAAAAGAGAGCAATTTTTCTCCATCTTTTTAATGGTAGCCTTTCAAGTAGCTGAAGACTGTTATCATGTCCTCCCTTAATCTCCTCTTTTCCAAACTAAACATACCTAGTTCCCTCAGCCTTTGCTCATGTGGCTTGCATTCCATCCCTTTGATCATCTTTGTTGCTTGCCTCTGGCTGCTTTCCAGTTTCTCTACATTCTTTCTATATATAGGTGACCAAAATTGGACTCAGTACTCCAGCTGAGGCCTGACCAGCCCCAAGTAGACTAGTACTATCACCTCCCATGACTTTCATGTGTTGCCTTTGTTAGCACAACCTAAATTGCATTTGCTTTCTTTCCTCCCGCAACAGCATTGCATTGCCGACTCATATTGAGGTTGTGATCTACCACACATTTGGTTTTTCTTCCCTAAGTGTAGGACCTTATTTGTCTTTGTTGAATTTCATTTTGTTGTCTGTAGCTCAGTTCTCCAATTTATCAAGATCCCCCTGAATTTTAGTTCTATTCTCCAAAGAATTCCACCCCCCCCCCCCGTAGCTTTGTCATCTGTAAACTTGATTGATAGGCTCTCTATGCCTACATCCAGGTCATTAATAAAAATGTTAAACAACACTCACCCAGAACAGATCCCCGTGGAACCCCACTTGAGATCTGCTTCCAATCCAACATCATTCCATTAATAGTTACGCTTTGTTTGTTTTTAGTTGTTTAACCAATTATGTATGCACTTAATGGTAGTTCTGTTGAGCCTGCAGTTCTTCAGCTTACTTATCAGAATGTCATGTCAAAAACCTTGCTGAAGTTCAGGTATATTATGTCCAGGACATTGTCCCTATCCACCAAACCAGTTACCTTTGTCAAAGAAGGAAATTAAACTGATTTGGCATGATTCGTTCCTGGTAAATCCAGGCTGCCGGCTAGAGATTACCCCTTCAATCTCCAGGTATTTGCAAATTGAATGTTTTATACATTGCTCTAGTAGCTTCCCAGGTACTGAAGTCAGGCTGACTGGTCTATAGTTCCCCAGCTCCAACTTTTTTCCTTTTTTACAAATGGGCATCTTATCAATGACAGCAGTGTTCCTCTTGGTCTAATCACTTAAAGGCCTAGGGGTTGACTTGTGCATCACAAATAATTAATGCATCGACTTTATCTCCCCTCCTCTCCCCTTGACTTTGCCCCTGTGGTTCCTGTTGATATTTTAACCTTCACTTCATGCAGTAATGAGTATTTCAATCAAATGAATTCCAGGGTTTCTTTTCTCCTTAATTAATGCAGGAAATCTTTGATGTTCAAAGAGGTTCTGCGTCTTTCAGATTTCACACATCGCTGTAACAGGATCTTTAAATACTGTAAACAAACATGAGTCCTCCATCCAAACTAAACAAAAGGTAACACAGCAGAGTGGTATAATTCTGCTCCAGTGCAGCTGTCCCTTCTGGCAGGTGAGCTGGAGAAACTGTGTTCTGGAGATGACATTGCTGACTTCCTGTTCTGTTGCCACTTTCTGATTAAGATGTGCATCTGTAAGCCTAGAGTATCACCTCTGGATAAGTGCTGTCTCATCCGGTGCTCTGCCTACATCCCTTGCGATTTGTTTGTCCACTTCATGTAGACTCCAAACAAAAGACTTATTTTCCTTCATTCCCTGGAGCTGAAAGTTTTTTCCCTTTCACAAGTGAGGGCCCATCTAAGGGACACAGCCTAGGACAGCTTCTCTCTCTCCAGTGACCAGCAGTGAACTTCCTTTTACTACAATCACTTGGAAGTTTAGAGGGCTTGCTAGCATGTCTCCACTCATTAAATGTAGAGGATTTATCCCCCACAGTGCTTCCTGCTGTTCTTTTAGCTTTCACTTCCTATAATTTCAGTAAGGAAACCTTAGGTTTCTTCCTTCCTTCCTTAATTAATACAAAAGGACAGGGTTTCTCAGCAAGGTTCTACGTCAGTTGGATTTCACACTCTGCTTAATCTGTGTAAACCGATCCACTAAAAAAATATATGGAGAAGTCCCAGTCCAAATATTTCATTGCAGTATTTGTAAAAAACTTAGTGATTGTCTGCGCTGGGCACAAGGCTGGAAAATGTGGACTCTTTCTAACTTTGTGACCTTAATTAATGAAGGCCCTATATTGTTTCTTATCTTTGAGAGCTACAAGGGGAGAGATTGGTGCAACAATGTTCATAGTAAGAGAAGCAGGTGTTATTGTCTGACCCATAGTCTCAGAATTCTGGTCCTCCTCTATTAGGTGATGGCCTGTTCCTCTCAGGAGGTTTAAGTTTCCTGTTTAGAAAGTGTGAGGCAATGAACTTCAAAGATCCACGTGGAACCAGAGAAAGGGAAACTGATGTGGCGGGAACTGCATTTAAGAGAAGTGCTTGTGGGCTTCTGAGCAGGCTACAGAAGACCTGAATCCTGTAGTTATAGGCTGGAGAGGAAGACACATACATAAGAGATGAGGGAACCTAGAGACAAAAGGAAAGAGAGAGAGAGTCCATCCCATCAAACAGTATTTTGTCAGTCAGACTGTAGCTGCTGCCTTCAGAAGAGCTGATTCAAGCAGTGGAACGTGTTGGAGCAATAGCGAAGAGACAAAGCACCTGACTTCAGGTAGAAAAATAAATACAGATTCAAATATAACCAAAAAGGGAGCTTTCTCCCTGAAACTGTGGGTCGGACCAAACTTTCATGTGCTTTTGAGGGGATCATGACATTGCATCATACAATACTGTGATACGCATTATCTCAAGATGCAACATGATATGATTATTTATTTTTTCCTCAGTCATAACAAGTAGGTGGAAATCCATCACGTTTGTTTGAATGTCAGGTGCATCTGAAATTCAAAATCTGAAGAAGGGAGTTTGGATGGCTGAGAGAAGTTCTATTGAAATCTTTGTCATTAGTGGAATTCAGCCTGGGTCAGTGGTGGCCAACAGTGCTAGTTACAATTGACTGATTGCTCAGTGACTTCTGTGAAATGAGTCAGAATAATAGAAATAGATCTGCTAGATCCTCTAGCCCATCCTTGTGACCAGTGTTCCCTCTGTTCTGTTTCCTAGTGCTTTGTTCAGTCAGTCTACTCCTAAAATTCTAAGCATCCACGCCTTCCTTTCGAAAGTCATTACAAAATTCAGTAGAAATTGCCAAATTTTCCTCTCTGAATTTCATCTCATTACTTCTAATGATACATCCCACTCCTGAACCACAATAAATAATTCCTCTTCCTCTTTCGTGTTTATATCATTCAAATATTATCACATCCCCTGTCAGTTGCCACCCAGCAAAATAATATGTTTAATTATTTTAATCCTTCCCCAAAGTTAGTTAGCCCTGTACATAATTTTAGTGCTCTTCCATGAACTCCTTTCAATTTAAAAATGTTCTGGTACTGAGGTGTCCAGAACTTACTACAGTATTCCAGGTAAGAAATCAGTCCAGGTCCCATCTACATTGCATAACCTGCTGCCACAGATGGCACTTATTGGCAGCCTTGGCAAAGGCCAGGGGTTCAATGGGCTATAGACACAGACCTACCCTCTCCTTGCCAGGGGTGTTTCCTTCGGAGATGTGTTGAAGCACATTTGTGGGGCAATGTGGAAGAAACTGTCCCTGCGATTGCCTGAGCTGTGCCTGCTCTCTGGGTATTATAAAGGGACAGTGTAAGTCTTCAAAGCTGTACATCTCATAACTTTTTTGTCTGCACCATTCTCACTAAAAACAGATTTGCAGTGTTATAGGAAGGTAAGAAATGTTAGGAACATGAAAAGGCCATCCAGTCCTATATATTTTTTGGGGGTTGCCTAAATACCAGTGTTTTCTCCAGAAATAAATTAAATAGACCTGTTCCTCCATTGCGCTATGCCTTGTGCAGTCGTTTACAACATTACAAAGCAGGTGCTAAACACCATTGAATAGGAATGTTTTAACAGCCACAGTGCACTCACTTTGTACTGGTAACTCCGTACGCACATGGTGGCAGAGAATTAGGCCCATTATCTCTTGAATTCATTTATGCTCTTTGCTTCTGTATCTATCCCCCATAATACACTTTGAGAAAGGCTTTTAGCCAAAATGTTAGTGAGTGTTTTGGCTCTTACCAGTCAATGAGTATTTCTTAATTAAAACATGACTTTGCTGTTCATACTTTTTGTGGTTTGTTTTACTGTCTTATGAATGGTTTTGATCCCTATACTCTTGCGTATTTGCATACAGTAGTTACTCACTCTCTGCTGACTATTTAGAAAGCTTCTGCAGAGTTAGGATAGATACACTCTTGAATCTTTGGAAACCAGAGGTCTAATCCAAGCAAATGAAGTGTATCTGGTGGTCACACACATGGTGCTCTATACATACCGCGGTAGGTGTGTCTGTTTCCTAACACCCTCCCTGTGGAGCCAGGCATAGTATTTGAAGAGGACTACATTAATGTGGCCTTGGGACCTTTAAATTTGCATCCACATGGGAGAGTTACATAGTGCAGCACTTTGGTGTACTGCTATTCATACCCCTGTAAATTGAACTGTGGACCAGTGTAGACATGCCCTAAGTCTTGGTGGCAGACTGGTCTGAGTGGGTTTTCCTTGAGGAGGAGGTGTCAAAGTGCTGACACCTCCAGTAGGAGGCAGAAAAGACCTGATAGACCGTGTGTTGTACATGCTTATACCATGGTACTCATTTTGACTTGTGCTATCTCTTACTAAACCAGTACCTTGTTCCTGCTCAAAAGCATCCGTTGCTATTACAGATTCAGACTGCCAATTGTACCAGAGTATCCTGCAATCTTGTGATGCAATCAAACCTATAGTAGAGGGTGCCTCTGGACAACAGTTGTCTAAAGTTCTGATTGGCTGGTTGGGCCTTTTTGGTGATGTCACAAACTTTGATCAGTTCTTAACTGCGCAGTCAGCGCCTCCTCACCACAAGGAAAAATATATCCCTATCCTCTCATTTTGGGAAAAAAAGGAAATAGGCAACACTTTTATATCTTTCTCTCATTTTCTAGTTTTTAAAACAATTTTCTAAAGCTGGAAGAGGGATGTTAACATGTCATTAGCTTTAGCTACCAAAGTCCATAACCCCAATCCTACCCTTCAAAGTCCCACTGCAGTGATGGCACTAACAATAGGATAAAAAAGTATAGCCACTTACCCAGCTCAGACACTGCACATGGCTGCACTAGAGAAGTCGCTGCACTGTTCTGTAATGGCTCCTGACTTTAGGGAACTGATGTAAGAGAAGTGTCGAGGCTTCTATTTCACTTTCTTGACTCAGATTCCAAGATTAAGAGAAGGCTGGGACAAGGAGATGGCAGCAACAAAAGCAGGGAAAGTCACTTCACAAGTCCAGCTGTTCTATTTTAGCCACTTTCAGCTTCCATTTTCTATGACAAGAAGTATACTGGGATTATTAAGTGACCGTAGTTATGTTTCCCACTTAGATTTTGTAACTGTATGTGGAAGATAAATACCCTCATTTGATCTTTGGACCACATATTTCAGCAAAAATGGCAGCCAGACTGTGATTTGGAAAGACCACAGGGGGGCAGGGAACTGAGAGGAGACAAAGTTGCCCAACTACATTAAACTGCTGGAGCAGAACAGAACCTAAGCAGAAACTCTCAGCCTATGGCTGATTAAGGTAGGACATTTGAAATTTGCACCCAGAAGTCTGAATGAGGCTGTGGCGAAGAGGACCCGTCCTTTCAGGCCTTCAAAGAGGAACCTCATGGTCATGAAACATTCCATTGCCAACAAGGGGAAAGTTCATTGAAACAAGCAGTGATACAGAAGGAAGCAGAGGAGTGCTTCCTTTCAGCTCAGGGAGGCAACTGGTCCTTTTGAGGCTGTGTCATAAACAGATAGTTAAGGGTTAATACCTCTTTTACCTGTAAAGGGTTAAGAAGCTCAGTAAACCTGGTTGACACCTGACCAGAGGACCAATAGGGGGACAAGATACTTTCAAATCTTGGCGGGGGGAAGTCTTTGTTTGTGTTCTTTGTTTTGGGGGTTGTTCGCTCTTGGTACTAAGAGTGACCAGACGTCAATCCAGGCTCTCCAAATCTTTCTGAATCAATCTCTCATGTTTCAAACTTGTAAGTAATAGCCAGGCAAGGTGTGGTAGTCTTATTTTTGTTTTCTCAACTTGTAAATGTTACCTTTTTGCTGAGAGGATTTTACCTCTGTTTGCTGTAACTTTGAACCTAAGGCTAGAGGGGGTTCCGCTGGGCTATATGAATCTGATTACCCTGTAAAGTATTTTCCGAGTGATTTTGTTACTTTTTTTCTTTCATTAAGCTTTCTTTTAAGACCTATTTAAACGATTTTTTCTTGTTTTAGATCCAAGGGGATGGATCTGATCAGCAGGGATGGTGGGGGGAAGGGAGGGGAATGGTTAATTTTCTCATGTTAAAGATCCGGGAATTGGGATCTGTGTTCACAGGGAAATGGTGATCTCAGGACCCAGGGAGGGGAAAGTTTTGCAGGGGACGAGAGTGCTCCAGACACTGGAATTCTGGATGGTAGCAGTGTACCAGAACTAAGCTAGTAATTAAGCTTAGGAGTGTCCTTGCAGGTCCCCACATCTGTACCCTAAAGTTCAGAGTAGGGAAGAAACCTTGACAAGCTGGGTTACTTACCTCCACTGCAATTTATTTATAATCAAGGGGGTTTTAAGGAAAGGGCAAACCTTCCCTCAAAGAGGAAAGAACTAGGGAAATAATTGGGCTAGGGGGAAAATTAGCCCTTAAGTCCTGGGGGACTTGGGGTAAGTAGCTAGGCTGCATTTTTGGGAAGTCTCCGTTCTACACTATATGTTTGTGTTTGTTATTTAGCCTATGGAATCCAGGTTGTTTCAGGGTACAGGACACTAACTGTTTTAACTTTATATTGAACCTTAGACCAAAAATAAATAAATAAATAAAATAAGGCAGCTACTTGGCAAGGGTGTGCTGTTCTGCAGATAACTCACTGGCATGATTGTGCACACCAAAACCAGGCCTTGTCTATGGGAACCAATGCAGCAGTAAGTCAATGGGAAAACATCTGTCTAGAAAGCTGAAAGACCAAGGAGTCCACTATGTGTCTGAGAAAGAGAGAGGGATATTAGTGTGGGAAGATCAAGACATGCAGTTGGCCTGATTTTTTTTTTAAAGGTGCACTGGGATTCTGTTAGATCTAGGCCCATTTAGGCTTAAACAGGTTGAAGTGGCTTAAGAGAAGTTTAGGCATGATTTGAAAAGAAGTTCATAGGTGTGTACATTGACCTACACATATTTGGGGATCTACTTCGCTGCCTATGTTTTGTGGATGCCACCAATTTTTAGGCTGTATTGTGTTTTCAAATGAACTTTTCCCCACAAAACTGATGATCCTCTCTTAAAGCCCCATTTTCCTATTCTTACTTTTACTCTTCGTGCCTATATCACAGTAGAATTCCCTCAAGATGAGAACGGTGGGCAGGATAGACCATTCCCTGAGCTGGCTAGAAGACTCCATAAAGAGTAATGCAAGGCATTCTGTTTTTCAGTTCTTTGAAGCTGAGCCTGCTGCCCTGACCCACTAGAGAACCTTAGTGTCTGTCTAAAAGCAAGATCTAAATGGTGGTCCCTGTGCGTATTGCAAACAACGAACTGCTCCTACGTGCTAAATTCAGACATAACGCTGGGGCTGACGTAAGGAGTACATCATGCTGATGACCATCAAGGCTACTAGATTGTCAGGGTTGGTTCTGCCCAGTCCCCTTCAAACCTAGCTAGGAGTAGCAACAGTGGAGGGGCAAGTAGACACCATGTCCATGCAGCCCCTGTCAGGCTACCCCTTCCCTGTGGTGCTGGGTTAGCTTTTGGGGTGGAGTATGCCCCTGTAAAGGTGGCACATGCACGCTAGCATTATAATCTATGGGATCAACACAGCTCCAGCCTGATCCTCCCTGCACCTCCCCATCAGTCAGGGCTGAGAGGCAGTGGCTAAGACTGAGACACATACTGATTCCCACATCTGGACCCCCAAGGCAGTCCCAGCCCAGCTATCTTTCTCATTCTCCTCATAGTCTTTACAGCTTTGGGGTGAGTCAAGCTTGTCTAGCACCAGCCCTGTATAACAGTCGTTCAGCCAACATTGTTTGGTTAGCACCAGGATCAAATAGCTGTGATCAGCTGCTGCCTTCTCTGGCGCTATGAATAGGGCTACATTATGACAGGCATGGGGGCGGGGGGAGGAAGGATAGCTCAGTAGTTTGAGCATCAGCCTGCTAAACTCTGGTTTGTAAATTCAATCCCTGAAGGGGCCATTTGAGGCAAAAATCTGTCTGGGGATTGGTCCTGCTTTGAGCAGGGAGTTGGACTAGATGACCTCCTGAGGTCCCTTTCCAACCCCAATATTCTATACAGAGTGAGTATTTTGCATTATGCTGTGGTAAAGCTTGGGGGATAGTTCGTATTTCACAGTTCTCCCTCTTGAAATTACTGATTTGCTGCTTCCTTAACTGACTCAGGATAGCTGAGCCTCTTGCAAGCCAGGAGCAGGTTCAGTGTCTGTGGGAGACACTGTCTATGTACTATCTTAATTGCTGTCATTGTAAAACAATGATTCACTGAGAGATGGCCCCTTCCAGCCCAAGGCCACTTTATTCCTGTGTTTTTAAAGGAGGGGAAGAAAACAGAAACCCAAGCAATGTACTACTTGGCGGATTCCTCTCTCATACACTGGGGCTTTTTGTAGTTTCCAGGCAACCAGTTGAGGGAGGAAGTGTCAACAATTGTGTAGAGGGACCTGAAGAACTGATGGAACATGTCAGCAGCAGTGTCTGAGTAGATTCTTTGTAGCAAGTCAGTTGACTGAATCCATGTTGTTTTTGCCTCTTTCACAGCATTCAGCCTGGGCAGTACCACTGAGCTGCAGTGTCCTTGTCTAGATGTCAGTCCTGTACTGTTGTTTATTATTTGTGTTACCATGTTGCCTAGGAACTCCAGTTGTGGACCAGGACCCCATTGTGTTAGGTGCTGTACAAACGAGGTGAGGAGCCTCATTATTCTTTAATTTATGATGTTTTGATGCCAATGCAATTCCACTGACTTCTGTGGAGTCATCCCCAAGTCTGACGGGTATCAGTGAGCTACGAATCAGGTCCAGTACACGCATAGGGCCCTTTTGTAGCTTTTGACGTGCTCCATCAAAATTGAGTGATGCCCCTGTGATTCAAACAAGCCAAACCAGAGTTCAGCTCAGCATGTCCATTCTTAAGTCTTGATGTTTGGCAGGCACCAAATGGGTTCCAGCAGGGGTCAGCAAGCACAGTAAATGCACTAATGTACCAAATACACTTTCCAATAAAAAAGCAGCATGCTTTTCCCAGGACAGTGCTTGTCTACCTACCAGTGCCTAGAGCATGATACCAATGCTAAAGTTGCCACTTGTCCTAAAAACCTAATCTTGGATGGATAAACGTACTCAATATATCTGATATTCTGGTGAATGGAGATAAGTTTTTGAGCCTCTTCTCACAAGTCAATTTAAATTGCCTGCAACAAAACCATCACAGAAGCTGCTCCAGCAACTGGCACTAGTTGGCTCAGGAGTAATAATTGCTAGTTGTTGAGTGCTGATAGTCCCTGCAGTGGTAAGCAAAATAGAAAGATCTTGCTCTGCTAAGTGTTTATAAATTGAAGTGGAGAGACTAGTCAGTCATAATAAATCTCAGTCACAAAATATGCCAAGTGACCAGATGAAGGAGCGGAAGTAATATATATGTGATTCTATGGTGGATTATCATTGAAAAGCTTCATGGAATTGTGGGGGTGTGGGGGGTTTTTCCCCCAGAAAGGGCTTGAATGAAGACAGTGAGATTGGTCCTTGTGTAAAGGGTGTTGTGTTAAAATCTACCTTCTTTAAGATCCTATATTGCTAAGATAGCTGAGAGATGACAAAAAGCCATTTCAATTCGCAAACTGGTTATAGAAAGATGTTATTGAAATGCACACACAATAGCCTCAAAAAAGTGTGAATGGATGGATTCTCCTTAGATTGAAAATGTGATAGTTTGATGGTATCCAAGGACTTTTATGAGGTCACATGTTGCTATGGTAATGGAATGGAAGTTTCTGGAGCACTGTGCAGGAACATAATAGGTGTTGACCCATCTGGGAGTCAAGAGGCCATTCCCTTCCTGCTATGCCCTGGATGACACCCTGACCTGAACAGGCCAAGTGAGTCAACTCATCCCAAGGCACTTCATGTGTGAAAATGGTGTCTTAGATCCCTGCAAAATATTATTCCTCACCCTGGTGTGTATCAGTCCTTCCTTTCTTTTGAACCCCTCACTCTGTCTTCTATTTCTCAATTTTACTACTTCTGGACTTATCACTTTGGTGTTGTTACTGCTTTCCAGAAGGGGATGTGTGTGTTTGTGTGGCATTGGCAGCTGTGACAGAGGAAGCCACAAAGATCTCAGTATGAAAAGAGTCCACTTGTTCCAGTGACCTGATCCCATCCTAACCCATCTTCTGTGTTCCCTCACTTGCACACTCATGCCTTTCTCTTTAACCTCACACTCTCCTCCGGTTCTTCCCCTCCCTATGTTTACATGCATTAGTCTCTCCCATCTTAACTGCCCCATCCATCCCCCCCAAAATCACACCCTTAACAGCCACTGCCTCATCTCCCCTTTAAGTCTAAGCTCATTGAACATACCATCAACAATCATTGCCTGGAGTTCCTCTCCTCCAGTCTGGCTTCTTGGAACTCCACTGAATGACTCTTATCAAAATTTCTAATGACTGGAGCTGGTTGGAAACTGTTTTTCTGTGGATAATTTCAATGAAAAACAAAGAACCCCCAGACCCTGCTTTCAATGAAATTGTTCACAGAAATTTTAGTCTGTTTGGCTAAAAACTAGAAAGCCAAAAGATTTCAGCTGAAAACCAAAACGTTCCTCTGCTGGAAAGTTTTTCAGCAAAAAACTGAACCTGTTTGCAGAAAGCAGACTATTGTCACAAAAGTTATTTGAAAATCCAGTTTTCCACTGAAAAACAGTTTTGACAGAAAACTGTCCTACTAATGATCTCTGCCTGGTCAAAGCTCAGAATCAGTATTCCATCCTCCTCCTCAACCTGTCAGCTGCTCTTGACTGCACTGACTATGCTTTTCTTGTTCTCCTCTTACCTTAATCACTCCTTCAGCATTCTCCTCCTCCACATCTCCTCTCCAATTTTCTGTGGGGGTTCCACAGTGCTCTGGCCTTTGCTCCTTTTTCTTCTTCCTCTGTGCCTTGCAATCTCGTTCACAAACACTAATTGAACTGCCATCTCAACGCTGATGACTCACAAATCTACCTTTTCTTCAGGTCGGTCCTCCTGTGCAAACTGGATTCTTGACCTGTCCTTCTGACACCTCCTTGTGGCTGTCCAGCTGGCAGCTTAAGATCAACAAGGCTAAATCATAGTTCCTAATCTTCCCTCCTCCTATCATCCCCCTCCCACCATTTTTTGATCACCGTGCACAAACAGGCTCATCCTCCCTGTCACTCAGGCCTTTAATCTTCATCTTGACCTTTCCTTAAGTCCTAACATGCAGGCTGAGTCTGAATCTAGTTACCAGTCCTCCTTGTGTGGCATCTCTAAGATGCAGCCTTTCCTGTCCATCCACACAGCCTGTCCACCCACAAAGGCTCTCATCATCTCATGTCTTGATTACTGCATCATCATCCTCTCTAGCCTTAATAAATGCAATGTTGCCCCACTGGTATTCATTCAGAATGCAGCTGCAAAGATTATTCTCCTAGCTTATCACTTTGCCAATGTCACCACTGTCTTTGCACCCTCAGCTGGCTCCTCCTTTCTCTATCATATCAAGCATAAACTACTTGTCTTAACTTTCGAGGCCCTTCAAAGCCGTCTCCACTTTGCCTACCTTCTCTCCCATTCTGTCAGGATGTCAGATCCCACCTCCAATCAGCCAGCGATGGCAGCCTCCATCCCCCCCTTGTTACATTTTCAAACAAGCACCTTTGTGCTTTCTCCCAGGCTGCCCCTCATACACAGGAGACGTTCCCCATAAATATCTGCAAAACTTACTCATTATCCTCCTTCAAATCCCTCCTTACAACTCTCCTTTGCAGTGATGCCTACAAAGAACTTGACAGTGGTTAGGCAATTGGTGTGGTGAGGCTGCTCCCTATCTTGCTGACCCATGTTGTCTCACTATTGGCGTGTGCCCCTTGCTTTGTCTGTCCATCCCCTCCTGTTGTCGCTTGTTTTATACTCTGGTTGTAAACTCTTTGGGGCAGGGACCATCACTTCATCCTGTGTTTGTACAGCACCTAGCACAGTGGGGTCCTGGTCCATGACTGGGACTCCTGGGTGCTACCATAATACAAATAATAATGACTGGCAGCCTTTGGGGGTGTGGTGGAGCTACAGAATGATAACATTATTATAGCATTTTGTGAATCACTTTAGAGACTTTGAGAATTATAGTCCAATATAAAAAAATGGATAGAATATCATAGATAAGTATATCCAGTAAGCTTTTAGAGTAACCTCTATAGAGTTCTGTTCATGTTGTATAGAACCCTCTTGATTTAATCATTATTAGTTTGTTTAGGACTCTTTTTCATGAGGGAGGAATGCAGTGCCAGTAGGAACTGCAAATTGGGTATCGCTGAAGATATCCCTAGGTGCTCATCTAAGACACAGCCTTGAACCACAACCCACATTTATGGCCTTGATGCAGAAATTACTGGGTACAGTTCTAGGGCCTGTGTTGTGCTGGAGATCAAACTAGGTGCTCGCAATGGACTCTTCTAGACTTAAAACCTATGAACCCTGCAGTGAGCTCTGTGTAGCTAGACCCTTTTATCCCCACAGTGCTCTGATGAAGAGATTGGGGCTCCACATGGATGCAGATATCGGTGTGAGTGGAGCAGCTTGCAGGATCAAGGCCCTAGTTGGGAAAGATTAGGCAAGTCTCCGGTTCCAAAATCCTGACCCTGCTGTGTCTAAAGCCAGTCAGAAAGAGTTCTTCTTTTCTGTTTCCTACTTTCCCTGACCCCTTTCTGTCCCTGTCTAATGTCTTTGTATTATTGTTTGTGATGTTGCTGTAAAATCTTCAAAAGAGGGACTACTTTCTCTGGAGGGTTTTTGCCACTGTGCTTAGCATAATGGAGCCATGACTGCAGCCTTGGGGCTCCACTGTAGTTGCACATTAAATAACGATTATGATAGACAGAAAGTTAATCATGACTAGGGGCTCAGTGTCTGTAATGGAGGCTGTGGAAGTCATGGATTCCATGAATTTCCATGACTTCTGCAGCAGCCAGTGTGACAGACCCCAGAACCAGCTGCTCAGGCAGCTCCAGGGATAGCCACACCGGCCACTGCTGGAGCAGCTCTGCAGCTAGCCATTCGGGCTGCCCTGCAGCCAGCTGTACTGGCTGTGGCTAGGGAGGCCCTGCAGGCCACTGGCCATGGGAACCTCCCCAGCTGCGGCTGGTGCAGCTGGCCCTGAGGACTGCTTGAGCATCAGTGACACTGCTGCGCCATCCCCTCAGTTTAGTCAGAGGTATTTATAGTATGTCTGGTACAGCTCATGGGCCATGAATTTTACTAAAAATACCTTTGACTAAATTGTAGCCTGAATCATGACCTTTTACTCAGAAAGGAAAAAGCCTACAGCAAAATGCTTTCTGGGGTGTTCTCCCTAAAGAGACTTTATCTCATTACAAAAGGGGAATATGGAATCTCTTTAGAATGAATGTTAATTTAATTTCTGATCTTTTAAGTATTTTAGCCTTTTGTTTTTCTTCTCTGGTTGCTCCTCAGGAAGCAGGGCAGAGTCCTTTGGCAAGAAGCCAGATACCTTAACTGAAATGTCTAATGTGAAAAGACACATCCATCACCATCATGTTTCAAAGTGTAACTATTCGAGCCAATCTGAAAAGGGGTTTAAACCTCTTGTCAAAAAACAGGAAAACTATGGCAGGAGGTTGACTTTCTGATGAAAATCAATTTTATTTTTTTTTGTTTTGTTTTGAGGAAAGTTGAGACTTTCTATGGGACAAAAGGTTTTGTAGAAAATCTAATATTCTGTCAAAAAAAATGTTTTGATGTAAAACTTTTGTCCAGCCCTACTATTCTTTATCTAGGGGCAGCATGCAGAAGGCACAAAGGCCAGAGTTTTGAAAGGTTCTTGCATTCACAGGTGAGGCCTGATTTTTCAGAATTGCTCAGCATGCTAGTTATTGAGCTCCTCTATAAATCTACCTCTCCAGCTATGTCTACACTGCAAAACCCAATAGGTATGTCTACACTGCAAGCAGGGGTGTTAATTTGCAGCCTTAATCTAGCTAGCTCAGGTACCAGTTATGGTGAGGAAGCAGCAGCGTGGGCTGTTTAAGTCCACCCCCCCCCCGCCCCCTTCCCACTCCTGCACTCCTTCGGGTTTGTACTGGCATTCCTAGACAATGTTGAAGCCAGCGCCGCTCCATCTTCAGCACTACATTTAAAGAGCTAGCTAGATGAAAGCTAGTGCAAGTATGCTTATCCAGGCTACAAATTACACCTCCAGTTGCAGTGTGATGTAGCCTTTTTTTTTCAGGTCCCTAAATGAGAGTTGAACTCTTCTGAAAATTTGACCTCACTTGTGAGTGCTGAGCACTGGAAAATCAAGCCCTGAAGCCTTCTGGAAGCTTGGTCTTGCAATGAGAACAGGAGAAGATGTGGGAAAGGGTGTGACTAACAGGGAGGCGTGGATGGAGTAAGGGAGTAGGATGAAATGACAGTAGATGTAACAGGATTGTGCAATGGCCAGTGGTGAGTGGGCAGGTCATTCTCAAGGCCCTAGTACTGCTCCCATATAAGTCAGTGACAAAACTCTCCTTGACTTCAGTGGGGCAGCAACAAGCCCCCCAAAGACGTGATCTCTTCAAGGCAGGGTTAAGACACATGGCAGGGAACAGCAGGAACAGAAATTTTGCACTGCGGCTGCCTGTCGTGTGCTTGTTCAGTGACTAAAGAGAGCCTTTCACCCTTCCTGGCTGCCAGTCCAGCACCTTTCTCCAGGACTAAATTCACATCAGAAGTAGAGGAGCCTGCTTATACTCTTCCTAACCAAAGCCCTACTCCTAATTATTAAACGCCTCATCAGGGAGGCTTTGATACTGGGGATTAACTTGAAAAGGATTTAATAACCAAGGGCCATAAGCATCCCTCAGCCCTCAGCAGAGCTCCCCATTGAAGTGCCTCCCCCTATGAGCATCTCCTGAATTTTGAGCAGGTTTCTCCAGTAGCCATGGCAACAGCCTAAATCTAACTCCCTTTTTGTGATTTAGGCAAGCATTATTTAAAATCTCTTAAATAAATGATCTAAAATATCCTGAGTTTTGCGAGCAACATTGGGCAGCTCATCATGTGGGTTAATTTAATCGCTCTACAGCTCCCACTAAGTACATAATTCAAGATCTCCACTTTAGAAAAAAGTCTTTGAAATCTCTGAAGGGGGTAAAGAAGAGAGGAATTGTCTTGGCACAAATCCTCTGAGCGAATCATTTCTGGGGAGGGAAGAGTGGATTCTCTTTTGTCAAAAAACCCAAAAAGTTAAAAACAAAGCAAACCCTTTAAAACTTGTGTAAGACTTCCCATCTCGCAGCCCTCAGAGCTCATTGCAGTCAGTGGCAGCCATTCCGGAGACTTAAGGGCCCTGCTCTGCTGTTTTAAGAATTGTGACTTTCCTTCCTCAGTTGGGTCTCCTATCTTAGGGTGGGGATTGCTGTGTAGGTACTGTGCTCAGTTCCTGGGTGATGGCATATGCCTTTTGTCACTCAGCTGTCCCGTCTAGCGTTCCTTCACCAGAAGGGAAATGGCAGTGATGGGGGTCACTGAGAGAGAGAGAGAGACCGCTTTCTGGAAACGTCCTCTGTGGTAGGGATGCTGGAACAATTTTTATAGTGGGGGTGCTGATGATCAAGCCAACCAGTGTGGTAGCACCCCTGGTCCCTCTAGTTCAGTGGGTCTCAAACTTTTTTACTGGCAGTCCCTTTCACATCGCAAGCCTCCATGTGCGACCCCCTCCCAATAAATTAAACACATTGTTTACTATATTTAACACCGTTATAAATGCTGGAAGCAAAGCGGGATTTGGGGTGGAGGTTGACAGCTCACAACTCCCCATGTAATGACCTCACAGCCCTCTGAGGGGTCGCAGCCCCCAGTTTGAGAACCCCTGCTCGAGTTCCAGCAGCACTGCTCTGTGGAGTAAATATTAATGCCTATTGGGGGAGCAGAGTCAAGAGGGGCATTCCTGGGGCCTGTAGTTAGTGATCTCATAGAACAGGGGAAAAAAGGGCTTCCTTATTTCACCTGTTTGGTTTTTAAGCCAATCACAGCACAAAGGTGGTATTTGTTTATATGCAGGACCTACAGTATAGTGTAGTGGTAATTATTTGTTTTCTCCCCTCCCCCGCAAAATTACCCTTGTGTTGCTGTGATCACTTATGAAAGGAAAAACCTGGACGGCCTAATAGCATGCAGGCGGGAGGGGGGCCCCTACTGCTTAACAATTTGCAGGTTCTGCAATGTATAGCTTTTCAAATGAGTGGGGCTTGAGGTTCGAGCAAGTTGGCTGTCACCCTTTAGGGGCCATTGCACTGCTCCATAGCTTTGCAACTGCAGCCTTGTCAATCACAAAGGCAGAGAGGCAATGCTCAGTCATGCCCAAACTGCTTCCTCGTGCGGGGAGGAGGAGGAGTGAGGGATGTGGGGGGGAGAGAAATGTTTTTAGTTCTTGCCCTAAATCACTGGCAAAAATGAAATGATTACTTTTGCAGGAGACAGCTCCATTTCACCAAAGGCAAACTTCCATCTGGGGTTCAGTAATGAGAATTCACAATTTTGCACATTCATTAACGAGATGTCCAGCCCCACGTATCTCTGTGGAGGGTGGCGTTCTCACCTCAGTACTGTACTGTCAGGCTGTCACTCATATGAGAGGCAAATCCTGCCGTTCTCTCTCTCTCTCTCTCTCTCTCTGTTTCTAGTAGGGCTGAATTCTGTGCAGACATTTACTTTTCTGAACTATCTTATCTGCCTTCACAGGTGTAAATAAATATCACAAGACCCCAGCACATCCCTCAAATGTCTGAACTGGCAGGACGCTGACGTGTGACTGTTTGAATAGAAGAGCTCGCAGTGTAAAGCAATCTCTCTTTTTCCATGTGTTCTGCCCCTTCTGCAGAACAGTTCTTTTTTTCATAACATATTTGTATCAAGGGAGGATGGGAGACATTTGATATTTTGCTGTATTGATTTATCTGGACAGAAATTGACTTTAGTGCTTTACTTCTTCCCATACAGTGCGATGGTATGGCCAATCTGGAGGGGAATATTATGTTTTGGGTTAGGGAGGGTTGCACAAAAGAAGCAGTGGAGACCACCAGGTTGTGGGGAAGTGAGGGAGTTTACAAGTGGAGAATCCTTGGTTCCCTTTCCTCTGTGTTTACTGGAGGCTTTTGACTAAGAGAGTGACAAGTCTGGGGAGTTTGCCCTCCCCTTTCTCAGTGAGAGGCGTAAGGGAAAAGCCTGCGGGTGGAGGCAGAAATCTCTGACATCCGAGCCTGCACATCAGTTGTTTTACTAAATTATTCATCCTGCTCCTGTGATAATATAGTTATAAGGAGGAGCCTAATTAAATTTACTAGCTGGCTTCAGCCAATAGGATGGTAAGGATCCAGGACTATGAGATGACGATGAATCCTGCCAGTGTGCTGTGAATGCGAAGCAGAAGAAGGGGCTTGCAATTTGTGTGCAGGAGGGGAAGAGAACAAGTCGAGGGCCTCTGGATTAGCAGACTGAGGAAAGGTAAGGAAGTGAGTGGAAATGGGATTCACCTGTATAATACAGGGCCTGTCTGTGAGCTTTTTTAAAAAATATAACCTATGTGGACTATTTTCCTGGGGAGTTTGGGAGAGAGAAGGAATTGTGTGTATGTGTGTACACACTCACACAAGACATGTAGTGATTGTCTTTGTCTATATATACACATTGCATATGTGTTCATGTATAATATATACACACACACACACAATGCCCATGTGCATGTATTTGGAGTGTTTGTGTTATATATGAATGCAGCAGTGATCTATAAAGTGTGTATACTATAAATGTAATTAGAAAAGGTGAGATACAGAAACAGCCTGATGAGCTAAAGAAATCTGGATAAACCTAGTAGTGTACATAGCTGATTTGAGGAAAATGGGACTGCATGGGTTGCCAGTCAGATATTTGAAATTAAACGGAGCAGGGATGAGAAAACTGGTGTGTGTTAATCTATGAAACCTGCAGTGAGATGTGGGAATGGGAAAGGAGACGGCAAATTAGAGCATTTGTCACAGCAGGTGGAGATAAACAGCAGTCTATAACTGGATTCTCTAACATGGGAAAGAAAGTGTGAATGACTAGAAAAGGCAATTATTTCTATCTGCTGCTGATCTACCTGAACCTATCGGGGGTGGGGGGAGTTGAGAAATCAGGAGCGCCTAGACAGCTGATTAGAAAGTATCAACTGATTATACCTTCTCATAAACCTGTCGCCTAAATAACATTCTACTGAGGTGTATCCACAGACTTTAATTTTCTCTTCTAATTACATGGGATGGGATGGGCAGCTCTCAGAGGGTGAGACTTTGAACTGGAACCCACAGATTCATGTTGTTTGGAATAGCAGGTGTATGCAAATTAACACAGGCAATTAGGATCGGCACCACCTTTATGTACCATCCCCTTTCCCCTGTTAATGGGAGGCTACCTAGGTTGGGTGGTGGTAGTTCTGTCAAGAATGGGTTTCTTTAGGATGACCGTCACTAGGTAATGTAGCGCTGAGACATAGAGGGGTGTTTGTGGTGATGATGCTAAGATGCCAATTTTGTAACGTACAACATCCTTTCAACTAGTTAACAGAGGGTTGTCCCACTGTCTAAAGCCTAAATCCATTTAATTTAATGAGTTAGTCCTATATCCCAATATATGGAACCCAAGGCCTTATCCCTCATTCTGTTTTTATTCCCCTCACCTCCCCTTCTCTGTTACTGGGCTCCAGAGGAAAGCATTTTTCCTCCCCTGCTCTCCATAAACTTGCAGGCCAGATGGAACAATATATCTCACTGACCATGTTTTACATCAGTTGGAACTTTATAGACCCTTCCAATGAGTTCCAGGGAAAACAGAATCTCTGCTCAGAGACCATCAGACACTGACTCTGGGGGACATCAAGTCTCCCTACAAAGAGAGCAGGCAGACAGACGTAAAAGGAGACGTGTGTGGAATGACTGCCTCAGAACCTGGATTGATCACACTGGTTCAGTTAAAGTAAGAACTGATCTGATTCCTTGGCATTCCCTGATACCAAACCTTTTATAAGTTTAGTTCACTTGCCCCCACTCCCAAATATCTCCCCCTCTCCTGGCTTCCTCTCGGGGCCAGGAGATGGGGGAAGTCTGAACATGTCTGATATTCCATCCATAATATACCAATTCCCTTGCTTATCTTTACATTATTCTTGCAATATGGCCTGGCTGTTCTAGAAGTCTCTGGTGGGATATTGGGGGGATAATCCTAAGTCTCATTCTCCACTGCCTTCCAGCATTTACATCTGTGCACTCTGAGAACCAAAGTGGCTGTAAAACCACTCCCATGCTGATCTGGAAGCACCCACTTTTCATAGGTGTAAATGACTTCACGTTAGAGGGAAAATGTTGAATTGGGCCCCTTGTGTGATTTGAAGCACCCTGCACTGCGTACAATGTTTATATTCAGTGACGCAGGACCAGCAAAGAAACTGCCGAAGATAATAAGCTATAGCCCCTATTCAGGACTGAATAGCAGTGTCTTCACTTCATCTGAAAAAGCTAGGCTGACTTGAGTGGGTGTTTAACGTAGGGTATATTTTTGTCATTAGCTGTTCTCTTGCATGTGCATTTTGCTCCTTTTTTGTGACCCTAAGTAGAACAAAGCCGCAATTATATCTGAGTTTGAGTCCAACTTTCAAAATATCCACAACAGCCAAGTGAGCTGAGATTGAAGCAAAACAAGTTTGTCCATCCCTAAATAAAACCCGCTTCAACTTGGGGACCAGAGATGCCACTGCTATAGCTGAGTAGGAATAATTTAGTCGCCTACATATTCACATAATGAGATTGTCAGCCTCCATGCAAAGAGAGCTCACAGTTTAAAAAAGGATGCTCTACCTAGGCAGCTCATCCTTGTGTTTAAAAGGAGGCTCTCTCTGCCTATTGTTGCTGGACTGTTGTGTGCTGCTCCTGGAGAGCGGCACATAGGGAATTCAGTGAGCGGGGTGAGGGAAGCGTTTCTGGTGACACCACAGCAGTTGTAGGCTGGGATTCGGTTGCAGCATTTATCCCTGGTTGGGTGAATACATTGTTTGCTTCTGCCTCAGTGTCAGCAGTGTGGTTCAGAGGTGGGCAAAATGCCAGGTTCTTCCCAAGGAAGCTAACGTCATTGTCAGTTCACTGGTGGCAGAGACCATGCTTTGAAATCTGAGGTCACTCTCCCTGTTAATTGCTGAGATGATTAATTAATGCAATGATATCATTTTCCTGGGCTGAGGTTATGAATTGTAATAATGAGGGGCATGGAGGGATACAAGACTTTTGCTCATTTTAATGTTGTTAGAATTATTACTATGCTAGCTACTCCTCCTCCAAACAGTGGCCTCCTGTCCCTTTGATGATACTGGCCTGGCCGCCTTGTCAACTCTCCCCCTTGGCAAAATGGGCTCTAGTGTAATGCAGGCCAGATGCGCCCTGGGGGACTGCAGTCTGAATGTGGATGATGAGTGAGGGGCCCTAACCTGCCCCACACTAGTTATGGGAACAATGAGTTCTAATCCATATTTCAGATTATATGTGAAACAGAGTGTCTACTGGGTACATTTCCTTAATCTGGGTGTCCAGGCCAAATTGTGTTCTGCCTCCCTAAAATTCCCCTTTCACTTTCATCTGGATGAAATAATTCTCCCCCTCCTTTTTTTATTTTTTTAAAAAAGGGTGAAAAGTAGTTGTGTTGCACAATGGCTGCTGCATTCCACACCAGAGGTGGTTGCATTTCAGAGGCTGATGAATGACCAATGTTTACTCCATCTATAATCCCTCAGGAGTAAAGGTGCTGCAAAAAGGTCAGTTGTTGATATAGAAGTATAGTAAGGGTGAGATCTGTGTCTGAGGTAATAACTATATCCTAGGCTGAATATCTCCTTTTCTGTCTCCTGTTGTCCTAGTATCTAAGCAAATAAACTCAGCAACTGAAAGACAAGGTGATTATAGTAAATAAACCCTTTTTGGTTTTGAGCTTTGGAGTTTGTTAGCCCCGGGCATGATTAGTAGCCAATAAATTAGAGTTGTCCTGAAGTTATTGCAATACTGAAATTCTTAATTGAAAATGTAAATAAAAGTGAAGGGAAACAATACAGAGGGCTGTCAAACTGCTCCTCCTTGCTCACTCCACATTTTTCCTGCTCCCCTCTGCCATCTCCTTTTTCACTGACATCCCTTCCCGATGGTCCGCAAGCCTCTTGTCTTATATTTTCAAAGCTGAATAGGTGGGGAGGGGGTGAGATCCTTCCAATTTAAAGACAAATGTTGGGGCAAAATGGGTTGCTTTCCATTTAAGCAGTGCGGCAGCTTGGCTTTCTCTTCATCCTAGAGTACCCCACCCCACCACCTGCTCTTGATATTAAAGTTGCCATTTTCTTGCTTTGCTTTATGGGAGTGAGAAGCCAAGGTGACGTTTTTGTTGCTGACAAACAATTAGAAAACTCTAGTTGCCACGAATCCTCTTTGACAATTGGCTTCTTATTCAATCAGGGTTCAGGTTTGCATATTTACAATACAGTTATCAAGGAATAACCATGCGGTGATTACGCAGATCTCTATACTGTATCTAATAATGACTAGGAGCCAGTTTGCAGAGAATTGCATATTGTATAGTTAGTGAGACATAACCACACAATGATTGTGCAGCTCAGAGTGCAGTATAACATTGCTACTATTAATAACAGGTTGACAGTGGCCAGGAGGAGGGTGAAATATCCCCAGAAGCTGTGCTTATAATTTAAATCTTGCTTAAAGGGAACAAACAAAAAGGAGGCCCTTGTAAATGACATTTTACTGTGAAATGACCTGCAGGCTGGGTATGGCTTGTGTCCCAAATAAACTGCTCTGCATACACCTGTTGATAAGGGCCAGATTCTCCATTGTTGAGAGTGAGAAGGCGGGGTGGTTTGGGAGGCTTTCCACTTACTAAAGTCCTCTCTAGTCTGGCTGTGGGATACTTCGGGTGGAGATGTGCTGAAACAAAGGCAGCAAGGATAGGTGACACAGAGTACCACTTCTCCAGGAAAGTGGGAGTGTTGCCTCTAAATGAACTCTGAAGGCAATCGCCTGTTGTTTAACAGGATTGTTTTATTTTCACCAGTAACTCTTATTATTTCTCTATTCCACTGTCAGGTTTCATTGAACGGGCCTTTTCCCTTAGCAGAGTCCTCCTAAGAAGGTGCTCAGATACTACAGCGATGGGGGCCATCTGAGTGCCCAGCTCAATTTAAAATCAATTGACTGACTGTATGTTAAGTGCTGCAGTAAACAGAAGAAGCATTTACTTTATTTTTAAATGTGTCTACCAACGCTCTTGGATTGCACCCCTTCTCTAGGATTATTTAAAATACCTGGCTAACAGTACTGCGAGACTCTTAAAAATGTCACTTCTGAAAGTTATCCAGCTATTTTAAGTACCTGTGACCCCACCATCACCACTGCCTCACAATCTTTAATGTGTTTATTCTCAGAGCACTCCTGTGAGGTGAGGAAGTGCTATTATTCCCAGTGTACAGATGGGAACTGAGGCACACAGAGACTCGTGGGTATGCAAACATACCCAAACTAAGTTTAATCTAGGTAGCTGAGGTCCATGGAGCAGTGATGGTGCAGCAGCATGGGCTGGCCCCGCAAGTAAAGTTACCCAGGGTTCCAGGTGGGCTTGCTGCTTTAATGCCCAAGCTAGCTAGAATACAGCTAGCTTGGGTATGTGTCACACCTCATGTATTCTGAGCAATGTACCCAAGTGAGTCTGACAGAGCAGAGACTAGAACCCATGTCTCTCCAGTCTCAGGCTAACCCTAGCCCCTAGACCGTTCTTCCTCGCTGACTGATTTTTTTAGGTCAAAAAGTAATTGGAATTAAGTAATTTACTTATTTTGGCAATTTTGTCCTGACTGTGAATGCTAGTGTCATGTTACCTATTGAGATTTACAGGCTCCCTGTCCAATCCAGAAGCACCATGAAGAACTATGGATTAGTTCAGATTATTTTATGATATGAACAGCAGCCTACTCAGTAATATCACTTCTTTGTAGGTTCAGTAACTGGGAAGAGATTGCTGTTTCATTGTAACAGCCTTGCACATACATGGCTAAACTGGGAAGGCTGAAGGTGTGTCATAGCCCATCCGAATTGCTTTTCATCACTCTGTCCCTGTAATAAATGGCTTCCTTCTTTGCAAAATGAAGTATTTTGCTGCCAATTTGCATACCACTTTCATGCAGTTTCTCAGGTAACCATGAAGTTATTCCCATGGATCTTTATTCCAGCTAATTTACTAATATATAGTTTTAAAAAAATAACATGAAGGCCAAACTTAGGGGTGATTCAAAGGTGCTTTGTAAGTTAGATGCTTGGGAGACCAAGATGGTGCAACTTACACCACTGTACACCTTCTAGCTTCTCCATGGATAAGGTGGAATAGGACATAGGCTATGTTCTTCCACACTTTTGTTTGTTGCTTTTCTTGCTACATTTCTCTCGTCTGGCCCCTCAGCCTGTCAGTTACCACCATTTAAATTAAATCTGATGGGCTTTGGGATAGTTTGGCTAGTTGGGAGTCATGGTGTGAACAGGAAAATTCCAATGGCAAACAGAAGAAATAATTATAAATATGGGTTTGCTGCAACCAAGCTGATTAGAGCATGGGTAAAATGGGCAATTACTATATGTAGTATTAAGTGATACGGTAGAGAGAGTCAGCCGATGTTAGTGCCTGGACACTGTAAAAAGCAGCAAAGATATCCTGTGGCCACCGTTATGAGACTAACAGCACGTTTTGGAGCATGCAGGTGCCGCCACTTCGTGGGTGAATACTCACTTTCCGTCAGATCATTGGTAATGGATCATTTCCAGGAGCAGGAATTATATATACGCAAGCAACCCGTTTAGAGATAACTGAGGTATAGTTCAAGTCAGGGAGGATGGGCCTGTTCTAGCAGTTGAGATGTGAAAACCAGGGCAGGAGAACCTGGCGTTTTGGTAGTTCGGCTAAGCCATTCACAGTCCTTTGTTTTAATCCTGAGACTGATGGTGCTGTCAAAGCTTTGCGCCATGAACTGAAGCTCAGCAGTTTCTTCTTTCTTGAAGTCTCCGGCCCTAGTCTTTTTTTTGCTCGGCAGCGTGCCCCACCTTAAAATCCTGCTATTGGAACATTCCAGGAAAGCCAAATATACAAAACCTGTACGGAGAACACTTCAACGATCCCTGGCACATTCATGCAGATCTTAAAGGTGGCCCATCCTGCAGCAAAAAAACTCGACCAGCCACTCAAAGAGAAAACTGCGGTCGGACTTCAGTTCCATCTGTCAAAATTTGAATTACCATCAGCTCTAAGAGATTATATTTACGAACAGACTGTGAATTGGCTTGAACCAATCTTACAAAACTCAGTTTCTCTCCCTTCCCGTGGTTGGCACATTACCTTGTGCGACACTGCCCTAGAACAGGGCCTCATTCTCCCTGATTGAACTAACCTCGTTATCTCTAGCTTGCTTGCATATATATACCTGCCCCTGGAAATTTCCACCACATGCATCTGACAAAGTGGGTATTCACCCACGAAAGCTCATGCTCCAAAACGTCTGCTAGTCTATAAGGTGCTTTGCTGCTTTTATATGTAGTATTAGTCCATTCTAATGAACACCTGTAGGTTTGGGCAATGGTATCTTCCTACAGGGTGGGACAAAGAATTCAGAAATTGCATGTGAGAAACAGAAACTGGGAGCTCTAAGCAGGTAGATGCAGCAGCCAGAGAATTTTTTTAAGGCGTTAGAAGCTTCACCTTTGAAAAATATGTGCTTTGCAGAGCAAGTGTTTTACTTCCTACTCTGAGCTTTACTAAAATGGAATGGTTGGCAGGCACTTACCCACTGCGTGTTTGAGCTGGAAAGCATTCATTGGTTCTCCTGTCTGGAGTGATTTTTGTTCAACAGTTCTTCTTAAACCATTGCAAACCATTGTCTTTTGCCAGGTCTTCATGGTTGAAAATAGCTGTGTTTAGGTTTAGGTCCCTGATGTTTAAAGAGATTATATTTTAAAAACTAACCTTCTACCTGAATATAATCCCCAATGCCTTGAAATATCCTTTTTAGTGGTGAGTGAAATAGCACAGAAACTGGACAGAGTTTTTGTGGATTTTTTTTTTAAATGACTGATTCTGGGCCTCCAAAAACACCCAGTTTTGAAATAAAGTTTCAGATAATGGAGGTAAACAAGCAAAAAGATACACTCTGATAGGTGTGGAAGGTTAAGCAATCTACTGAATTTATAGTGGAAATAACAAAACTTGCTACTGACTTCTGTGGGGTCTGGATTTCATCTTGTGAACAGAGAATTCTCCGAATTTGGCTCAAAGAAAAGCTTATACTATACCTGCCATTAATCCAGGATCTTTCACCAGTGCTAAATTCATTTTACAAGCAAACACAAATGTATTTACTCAGAACTGTTCATAAAGGGACATACAGACTGTCTATTTGTTCTGTGTTTGTACAGTGCCTAGCACAATGAGGTCCTCCTGGCCCTTGAGAAGGGCTCTGGGCACTGCAGCCATACAGATAACAATAGTACAATTAAGCAAGGCTCATCTCCTAAATGCTTCTGGCCTTTAAAACCTGCTTTTAAAAGCATCGTAACAATCTTATTTTTTCAGATTTCTCAGCACTGGGTTGTTTGCCTTTTCCTATACCAGGTGCATCCATTCTAATAACACATTCTCCCCTGTGCTCTGTAACTTGCAGGACTTTGCTAGGTAGGGAACAAGGATGAATGACCTGATAGAATAGCTCCAAGAGATTACATGGAAACAAAAGACAGGTGAGAAAACACATCAAGCATCTGCTCGATTCGAAAATGGGCTTGATGAAAGGAAGGAATGTGAGTGGCCAATGAGCTTTCTCCTGAGCCGTACAGCTCTCCTGCATAAGTACCTAGAGCTGAGACTCATTAATAGCATCTTCCTTCTGCTTGCTAAAACAAAGCACAAATGCTCTTTAGCAGGGCCGCCCAGAGGATTCAGGGGGCCTGGGACAAAGCAGGGAAGTTGCGGTGCTTGTACGCATCAGGCAGCAGTCTGGGTCTTCGGCGGCATTTTCGCGGTGGGGGGCCCTTCAGTCACTCCCCGTCTTTGGCAGTACTGAAGGGCCCGCTGCTGCTGAAATGCCACCGAAGACCCAGACCGCTGCCGGGCCAGGACTCGCAGGGCCCCTGTGAGGCCCAGGGCCTGGGGCAAATTGCCCCACTTGCCCCTCCTCCCCCCGGGCGGCCCTGCTCTTCAGCAAGTGGATTTAGAGAGAAATAACAGACTCGTCCATGGCAGAAGGCATGAAGGATTCACCCTTATGCATGTACCTGAAGAATATACATTTTTTTATTAACTTTGCAGGCAAGGCAGTCTTAGCTGTGTGAAGTTTCTCTGGATGGGAGGCTGGAGGGTGGTTTCTGTTATAAACAAAATGTAAGGGATCCCAAGAGATTAACAGAGTTATTCTGGTTTACCCTCAGCAATCTTAATAATTCAATAGAACCTTTTGAATCATAGCATAGCCCTGCTGCTCCCTGCAAGGTCCGTTCAGTGTATGAAAATTCCTTAGTTGACTAAATAGGAGACAAGAGCTGTGGAATCAGACAAGCCTTTGTCTGTCAAGGGCTGCATCTGACTACTCCAGTTAATGGGCACCTGGGCTTTCCCCATGAGGTCCCCTGGATGTCTCCAACTGCCGGTCACAATGTTACATGCCACCGGCCTCACATATTATGCATTTGTAACCACAAAAAGTACCTCCCATTTTGCTCAGCTTTGCAGTCAGACTCCTTAACACAAAAAGCATTTCTCCCCAGGAATTAACCAAAAATATAAGTTGTTTTTAATGACAACAGGCATTTTCTGACCTTCCTTGTGGCACTAGCCTGCATCTCGTTGAAAAGTGACACTGGCAGTGTGAGAGCCCAACAGCAAACTGCAAAAGCTCTTATCCTTCTTTCATACCTATTTCACAATTGGAAGGAAAACTCTACTATTTTAACCAGACCCAGACAATTGACATATTGACTTGGGGTTTAATGGCGTCTTTAAGGCACAACCCTTCATTGGGAGTGGGGTGGCACCACCCCAGCCCAGTGGGAGCACATCTGCTGCTACACCACTTGCTAGGTTGCAGCATACTACATAGCCCTTTTGTACTATAGCCCTTCCTTTCAACATCCCTCTGTCCCCTTTTCAGGACACTGTGCTCAGGGGAGCAGTCCTGGGGCTCAACTGGTCCAAGTACTCAGTTTATAGTTGGCAATAATTCACAGTGTGGGTGTGGTTGTGGTGGGAAATTCCATCCATTCTGCCCCCTCCCTACCTGCTGTCTGCCACATAAGGGTCAGCTCAGTCTGGCCTCTCCGGATCATAAAAGGAGGCTGGAACCCTTTTTTACATCAGACTGTCACACAACCAGCATCAGAAATGATGCTGCTTTTCAATCAGATGGCTACTGGTGACAAGAAATGCCAATTACACCTAAAAACTTTGGAACAAACCTTGAAGTCACTATACTATGCTATCCTTATTTGGGCCAGGACCCCAGCAAGTCAATGGGAGTTTTGACTAGGAAGATAGGACTTAACCTTTTGAGTCATTGTCCAGTTTATTCTTAATGAGAAGAGAATTTTTGATTATAAAGTTTGATTGCTAGGCTGAGCAAAATGGGTGGAGTTTGGTGGTTGATCCAGTAGTAAATGGTCACTGACGAGATTTTTTTTTCTACTGTTTCCGCTGCATTGGGTTGAACCTTTGGGGCAAAGAAGTCTGTGGACAGTTTTGGTTGCATGGAAGAAATGAAGCCTTCCAAGGGCAGTGGTTTGTGATGTGCAAAGTGAGCTCTACCTGGAGGTCCCTAACATCACTGTAACAAATGTTAGAGTTGGTTGGACATTTTCTGCTGGAACATTTCTTGGTCAGAAAATGCCAGTTTTTCAAAAGAGAAAAGTTGTGCAGAAATATGTCACCTTTGAAAACTGATTTCCTAAGAAAAATAGGGGAAATAGATTTGATAAGATCAAAACATGCTTCAGAATGAAAAATTTCACATTTCCATTTTGCAATGAATTTTTGTTTTTTTTTTTTATTTTATAATCTATAACTTCATGGCAAAATTTGTTTTCATTCTGTTTGAGAAGGAAAGAAATTTCAAAATCGCTAACACTTCCTCTTTCCCCCTGCACCCTGGAAATGAAAAATCCAGTTCCCACACAACTCTAGTAAATACAGAGATTTCTAAGAGGGACAACCTCAACAGAGCTTCATGAGCCTGGCCAACAGGGGGGGATCTCTTTCTCTCATCTGGCAGAGCTACTGCTGAAGGGGTCTCCAGAACTGAGCAATGTATGCTTTGGATCCTGGTTATATCAGGCACTGCCTTAGTAGCTGTGTTCAGTTGAAGCACTTGTGCTGACAGCCCTCTGGTATGAATAAGAAGAGGCTGGTGACAGGGTATTTTCCTTGACTCTGAAACTTTCTCTTCCCTCCCTCCCCCCCCTCCCGCCCCCTCCCCCTCCCTGGTAACTTAGTCTAACAGAGTCTGCACTTAATCAGCTTTAGAGTACACTGTAAAACTAACCTGCTTTTCCAGTGTATGGTCAGGTGGGTGATGGAGTGGGGAGCAGAGAAGTTTAGTTGGACGGGCTTGGAGATCTCTTGATGTTTCTGGTTGTTTTTCTTAATTAGTTGTACTGTACAACTTATACAGCATCTGGAGCCAAGGTCAGGTCTAGTCCTTTTTAAATTTAAAAATAACAGGATTTATTTTTTAAAGAGAAGAATGAACAGGCAGGCTGCACAAACAACAAGCTCATGGAGTAGCCAGTCGGACATTTATATGAGGGCGTAATCAAAGAGGGACAAAATTGGGAGGGGTCCTCAATCAGGATTGCTGCTCAAACTAAAAAACTCCCTTCCCCCATAACGAAGCTTGGGTGCTGCAACCATTCTCAGATAGCAGTTTAATAGCTCTTTGCTAGCAGAGGAAGTGCTAGCCCACTAGGGGACCCTAAGCAGGAATGGTTTCCGCCTCCCTCAACACATAATAAAAAGTGAAGGGCGGGGGAGTGAAGGAGGGTGGAGCTACTCAGGGCCCTAAACAATTGTTTGGTTTGTATATGCCTCATGCTGACTCTTTTTGCTAGTAAGTGGCAACCATTATATCACTGAGCAGGAATATAATTTAAAACAGATTTCAGAGGTAGTCGTGTTAGTCTGTATCAGCAAAAAAAAATGAGGAGTCTTTGGTGCCACAAGGACTCCTCATTTTTATTTAAAACAAAGTTACTAACTAGGCTTCACAGTATTTTTCCTGCCAGAGTTTCACTTGTGCTTTAGCACTCTGTGTTCTAGATGTTCAGGCAGGTGCCAAGGTTGCAGCAAGATACCAGTTCGGCCTGTCGATTTACCAGAGGTCTGCAGTGTTACAGCTCCTTGTTAGTGAGGAACTCTCAGGAGGCTATGGCTGCCAGTGACCCCAAGGGATGGAGTCTGAAATGAAGCATTGTAACAAAAGCGAATAGCAAGGACAAGCCAGCTGCCTCTATAGTATGACAGTTATAGTGCAGCATGGCAACATTCAGTATTCTGCCTTCAACAGAATTAAAATCAAGTCTTGATTTATATCAGCAAATCTGTTAGGATTCCTTCTAGGTAACCAATTAGCCAGTAGACAATGCCTGGCAAGGACTTCTGCGCAGTCATGATCTGAGATCCATTTTTTTAAGAAACTGGTGTCTTCCATATGTTCTGTAGCAACATCTGATGTCTACTGGGGTGCTTGAAACTTGCTCCCATGTATCCTCCTCTTCCAGTCTGAGTCTAATGAGCTTCACAACTTGGTAAAAGGCTGTTTTCTTCAGTCAGGCTTCTGGGTGACTATTACTTTGTTTTTGTTTTCTATTCCATTTTTACTTCTGGTTAGAAGACTGTCTTGGACCAGATAGGGTGGGTGCTGATAAAAGGCCAGACTGCTTGTTTGAGTTAGTTTTGAACCAGAAGTTATGTACTTGCTCCAGGAATCACTGGGTGAGGGTCTATAGATTGCATTATGCAGGAGGTCCTTTCTGGCCTTATAGAATTAATAGCGTTTAGGTTCTTTATAACTGCTGTCAAGTGCTTTTGTGATAGTTGAAGCTGCCTAGGAACAATCTTCATCTTGTACAACTGCGTTTTGAATGGGGACAGCTGCTTCAGTGGGAATGACAGGCTATCCACAAGGATGTCTCTAGGGATTTTTCTGTATCCAGTACACAGCAATATATATTGAATGCCATACTGTGTATAGGTTCCAGTCCTGCAATGGTCTGCATGTGGAATGCCTATTGAGAGACCTCAACCACAGCTGTTCCAACGGCTCTGGGGAGCACATGCTGGTGTGACAGTTCTTTCACCTTCTTATGTGGTATAGTGGGTGCACCCACATGGCAGCTCAGTTTTGTATGGCTGGTGTGGAGAGGGTTATGCACACACAACTGGGAGTTCATCATCTGCGCTGAGCTTTCACAGTCCATGCACTCCTTGAGTTCTACTTCCAAATGTGGTAGTACCTCCACAGATGCTCAAGGGGGAAGGATCCCTGCTCCATCCCCAGCCTTGTCACCCACACAGGGTTAACCATAATCTGTCCTAAAGAAATTAATCCTGTACATACAGAAGGGATGATTGCATAGATCAGCTATGAAGCCAGACTCTGTATGCATTGACTAATTTGTCATTTGAGTTGGGCACACAGGTTATTACGTATTCTTTTGTTTTCAGAACAATACCATTTTTCAGTTTCAAATATCTTCTGGTTATTGTATACTAAACTTATCTTCCTCATTGTTTTGAAATACATTAAATACTTATTGCATATAGTGGAATAATTATGGTTTGTTTGTTTTTTACATTTATTTATCTAGGTTTTTCTATCAAGTTCATCTCCATAATAATTAATAAACCTTAATGAATTTAGCCTCACGCAACCCTTTTTAAGGTACAAAAGTATCATTATTCACATTTACAGATGGAGAAAGTGAGGCACAGAGAGGTTAAATGACTTACCCAAGGTTACACAGGATGTCTGTAACAAACCAGGGAATTTTCAGGCTCATGCCTTAACCTCAAGATCATCCTTCCAAAAATATAATTCTGAATTATATATGAACGTATTATACTCTACAAAATGTTCACTGCCATACCACAACATGTAATAGGATAAATACTGCTCTCTATAGCACTCGTAGGAACCTATGGAATTTGATGTGGCTGCATAGGTGTAACTGAGGGCAGAATTTGGCCCATTGTTTATAGAGAAAGGTCAGATTCTCTCAACAGATAAAAACAGGAGAGTGCCTGTAGCTGGAGTTAATTGCTAAATAGAATTTGATTGGTCTTAGTTAATTCTCCATTGTCCCATGCCACCCTTTTAGAGACTTGAAAAAACAAATTACATTTATGTTGGTATCTCTTCTGTACTTTTCTGCTTGGGAATAAAAGCAAGGGTCTGAGAATATAATGCAGATTGTTAAAAGCTGGCCAGCTCCAGCATGCACAGTGTTAGTGCACTAACCTTTTCAATTCTGGAGGAGAGATGAAAACAAAGTCAGTGAAGGAAGACGGAATAGCTAGTTTTAGCTCATCAGCCAGTTTTTTTTATGGAGCTCTTTCTATTTGCAGTCATACACATCTCTTTCCTCCAAAAGAAACTCTCAAACTGAATACAAGTGGCAGTCAGCAGGTATGCCTTTAGGCCCCTTGAGCTGCTCTGTTCACCTCTGACCAAATGATAATAGTCCCTTATAGTACTAAGAATGCCTATCACTTATTAGTAATATAATCATGACCTGTGCAGAATTAACTACTGTGTTAGTTTTCTCGTAATATATCAGCCCTGTTGGCCAGCCAGGGAAGTGGAAAGGGTTGTCTCTTCATCTCAGTGTCATACAGGTAACCCTATTTCTACATTCCTAAGATCTGTAACGTTAGCGTTCTGAATCTCATGCTATTTGTGATTGGCTGTGCATACACTATCTGTGCATATACCCAGCAAGAATCAGTTGTAACACATGTGGTTGGAATCCCTCCAACAGTAGCCTGCTCTGACAGACTGATTGCAAAATAGATTTTTTTCATGCTTTCATTTCCTTTTACCTGCCCCTTTCTCTTCTTCCCAGCCCTGGAAGAAAAGATGTGAATGTGTACTTGGGAGGGTGGATAGCGACATAGCTTTACTTGTGGCTCAAGACTTTGCAGTTAAATTGGTTTCTGGCTCAAATGTCTGAGTTTTTCCTCTACATAAGAACATAAGAATGGCCATACTGAGTCAGAACAAAGGTCCATCTAGCCCAGTATTCTGTCTCCCTGGCCAACTCCAGGTGCTTCAGAATGAATGAACAGAACAGATAATCATGAAATGGACTATCCCATGTCTCTCATTCCCAGCTTCTGGCAAACAGAGACTAGGGACACTATCCCTGCCCATCCTGGTGAATAGCCATTGATGGACCTATCCTCCATGAATTTATCTAGTTCTTTTTTGAATGTTCTTATAGTCTTAGCCTTCACAACATCTTCTGGCAAGGAGTTCCACAGGTTGACTGTGTATTGTGTGAAGAAATACTTCATTTTGTTTGTTTTAAACCTGCTGCCTATTAATGTCATTTGGTGACTCCTAGTTCTTGTGTTATCAGAGGGAGTAAATAACACTTCCTTATTTACTTTCTCCGCATCCAGCATGATTTTATAGACCTCTCTATCATATTGCCCCTTAGTTGTCTCTTTTCCAAGCTGAAAAGTCCCAGTCTTTTAAATCTCTTAATATATATTCCCTAAGGTGGCTAGATGTTCACTATTCCCCAAAAGTCTCTGTAGTTGGGCTTTAAAAAGGACTGGGTAATTTTGTGACTCTTAATGAACTAAGCCTAGATTTCATGCTTGAGGGGATCAGATGATTGATGATAATTCTAAGCACTTGTAAGTGCTATATGCTGCAGCACTTTAGATGTTCCAAGTGCTGCAGCTGTACAAACATTAACTAATCCGTATAATACCCCTATCCGTTAGGTAGAGTGTTATTTTCCTCATATCTAAATGGAGAAATTGAAACACAGAGGTTAATTGACCTTTTCTAAAGCCATACGTTAGAACTCAGGAGTTCCTGGCTTCCAGCTCTGTGCTTAGTCCACTACCTCTTGTAACTGCCTGTGTGCCAAGTTTTCCCTCCCTTCCTGATGCATGCAGTTGATTAGGTAGATTATATTTTCGATGCTTTTAGTCTATTGGTAGCTTCTAGATGTCAGGGATGATTCCACAGAACACTTCCACTGTCCAAGGTGGGTGCAGTAATAGAATACGGAACAGAAGCCATGAAGGAAAAGAATTTGGTACAGGGCATTAACTCTTCACAGTTAGAGGCATAATTTACCTTTATGTTTTCAAAGCATACTGCCAGATTTGCACAGCAAAATCTGGCAATGTTACCCCTTTTTTAGTACAAGTCTCCTAATAACTGACCAGGGCTCAAGAGTGACCTGACTTCTTAAATAGCTTTCAAGCGTAGCTGACTGTCCTGTATACGCTGCTGGTGGCTGATTCTTTTGGTTTGTGCTTCCAACCTGAATTGTGATGTAGCAGCATCTTGCTGGCACTTGCAGAGTTGCTTTTGAAAGGCAGCCTAAGGCTTCGTGGCACAAAGACATCTGGCAGTATCCCAGATTTAAAAGTCTGTGTGTGCAACTGATGGGTTGATGTGATTTCAACCCCTTCTGTGTAACAAACAGAACAGGCTAATATAAGATCTGAGGATACAGCTGCTGGATTTGACTTTTCTCTCTCTCTCACTGTCCCCTAACAATATCTGTCACATGGAGTTCTTTCCAGATCCAAGAGAGGGGACGTCAGCTCTAGGGTCTGGAAGTGAAACCAAAGCATATTTGTGCATGCATCTGTATGCGTACATTTATTTACATGAAAGGATATAATGGCTAGGAGAGCAGGGCTTTCATGTACAGGACCACACAAGACTTTATGTATGTAGATGCAATTGACAGGAATCTTCCTAAAAAATAAAAAGGCAGATGCAAAAAAACTTTGCACAAAATTTGGGCTGGTTACTGTGAAAGGGTGGTCTGCCACCGAGGACAGGAGTGACTCATAGTCAGCCCACCCTGTCACCTGGCACAGTCCTTTAAGGCAGTGGTTCTCAACCAAGGGTATGGATATCCCTAGGGGTACACAGAGATCTTCCAGCGGGTACATCAACTCATCTAGCTATTTGCCTAGTTTTACAACAGGCTATATAGAAGGCACTGGCAAAGTCAGTGCAAATTAAAATTTCATACAGACAATGACTTGTTTATACTGCTCTATGTACTATATATACACTGAAATGTAAGTACAATATTTATATTCCAATCAATTTATTTTATACTTATACAGTAAACAATTTTTCAGTAACAGTGGCCATTACACTTTTGTATTTTTATGTCTAATTTGGTAAGCAAGTAGTTTTTAAGTGAGATGGAATTTGGGGTTGTCATAAACAGATAGCTAAGGGTTAATGTTTCTTTTACCTGTAAAGGGTTAACAAAGGGAACCAAACACCTGACAAGAGGACCAATCAGGAAACCGGATTTTTCAAAGCTTAAGGGAGGGAATTGTGGTTTTTTCTTGGTCTTGGTTTCTCTGTTCGTGCTCTTCAGCTATGAGAGGGTCATTCCAGTCCTTCTATCTTCTGTTCCAGTTGTAAGTACAAAGTTAGCAAAAGTATAGTCTTTAAATGTTTTGCTGTATTTGCATCTGTGTATCTGGCTGGTGGAGTCTTAGTGTATTTGCGTAATATACTTTAAATGTATGTTTTGGTAAGGCTGTTATCCCTTTTCTATTGTTTCATTTTCTATAAATTGAAAACCCTATATCTATCATCTAGATACAGAGAACTGTTATTCTATTCTCTTTCTTTTTTTATATAAAGTTTTCTTTTGAAGCTTGTTTGTAGTTTTCTCTCTGGTAGGCTAAGGAACGAAGAGGGAAATTCTCTTTGTTTAGATCTAGGAGGGTAGATCTCTGCAGCACCAGGAATTGTGGAGGGAAGAGAGATAGAATCTTTCTGTTTCCTTGTATTTGGTTGTCTCTTTGTGGAAAGAAGAACATGCTCTTGGTATGTGATGTAAAGGTTGCATCATAACTCTCAGGTTAGCCAGAGAGGAAATTCTGGTGGGAGAGAGGTGGGGAATGGTTTATTCCTTGTGTAAGACCAGAGTCGAGTCTTGGGGTCCCCAGGGAGGCTTTGGGAACCAGAGTGAGCAAGACACTGAAATCTTGGCTGTGGCGTGATATCAAATCTAAGCTGGTAATTAAGCTCAGAGGGGTTCATGCTAGCTTCTCAGGTTATGAACGCTAAGGTTCAAATCTGAGTAGGAAGCTATGACAGGGGTATGCAAGACAAATCAGACTCCTCAGAGGGGTACAGAAGTCTGGAAAGGTTGAGAGCCACAGACCTACAGGGTTCAGAAGGCTACAGCAGATAAATATAGAAACCTTAAAGCAGGGTTTCTCAAACAGGGGTCGTTACTTGTGTAGGGAAAGCCCCTGGTGGGCCGGGCTGGTGTGTTTACCTGCCCCATCCACAGGTCTGGCCGATCGCGAATCCCATTGGCCCAGAGCAGCGAACCACGGGCAGTGGGAGCTGTGATCAGCCGGACCTGCAGATGTGGCAGGTAAACACCCGAGCTCGGCCCGCCAGGGGCTTTCCCTACGCAAGCAGCAACCCCTGTTTGAGAAACCCTGCCTTAAAGTCTTGAAAATGAATGGTGCTTTGGGAAGGAAACTGGACACCACCTTTAAGGGCCTGAAACCTTGCAGACAAGGCAGGATGAGGTCCCCTCTCACCCAACCAACTGGGAAGGAGTTGGGAGCAGCATAAAGGATGTCTCTTTCCCCATAGCAGATAGGCACTGGCAGGAGAAGGCTGCCTACACCAGTTGACCCCTCCAGAGTCGAAGGCTAATTGGGAAGGATGTTCAGCTGAAGGGAATTGGCAAAAGCCTTGCACCTGACTTGAATCACAACCCTAGCCCCAGGAAAAGGGCCGGGGAGGGAACTACTGCTTGAAGGAGAGGAAGAGGCCTGGGTAATAACCTGGCTCCAGAGGGAGGGCAGAATGGGAGCTTCTGATTCATGGAAAGTAAGACCAGTTAACCTGAGCCAAAGAGGCCTGAGGCATAACCTTAGCTCCTGAGACAAGGTTAAATGGGAAACTCCTTCTCAGAGGGGAGAAAGTCTGACTAGCCCCACGTAAGAGATGAAGGAGTTATTTGCATCACCCCGCTACTGTGGGCAGCTAAGAGGGAGTTCTGCTGTAGCTGCCTAATAAGTGGTGAGGAACCATAGATTTCAGGGAGGGCTAGTAAAATACAAGACGTGGGGAAAGATGTTGAGAAGCCATGTAAAGGGTAGGCTCAACCTTTTGTGTAGTCGCAGCATAGCACTGGGAGAGAGCACTCTAAAAAACCCACCCCCACGTGGCTCCCAGCGCCGGTGCACTGTCTACACTGGCACGTTACAGTGCTGAAACTTTCGGTGCTCAGGGGTGTGTTTTTTCGCACCCTTGAGTGAGACTGCTGCAGCGCTGTAAAGTGCCAGTGTATACAAGCCCTAAGTGTGCTCAGATTCCGGAGGCCTGTTTGTCTCTTGATATGTAGCATCAGTTAATGCTAATGGGAGCGATGTCCCCATGTGTATGCCAGAATTAGCAGATGCCTGCATCACAGCACATGGAGGAAAACTTTTTTCCAGACATTTGTCATAGGTTGCATATTAGGTATATAAAGGGGCAGTCCTCCTTCCCCAGCCTAGACAAGCGTAGAAACCTAGGATAGTCAGGAGTCAGGAATGGTGAAAGTGTGAAGAGGGCAAGATTAGCAGGTGTCAAATGAGTTGTCTGTGATAACAGAATGTGTGGAATGTAAGATCCCAGAAAAGCAAAGGAGGTCTATATCAACTGGAGTTGGGACTTATGGGAGAAGACTGTTAAACCCTTCAGATAGTAAAATCCTTGGGAAACTGACTTGTTTTTGTTTTTTGCTTTTTGGTCTTGTACATGCCTATTCCCTAAGTGAATTAGGAAAACAAAGACTCGATGCATGAATTGTGGGGTGAAATTCTAAGGCCTGTTATCCATGAGGTCCGATTCAATGATCATAATGATCCCTACTGGTCTTAAAAATGTATCAGAATTAATGGATTTGAGCTCCTAAATCACATAGGTCAGGGGTGGCCTGTCATAAGGTATATTTCCCAAATCTGATCCTTAGCGTCCAAAATTTGGGTACCTGCATGAAACCTCTAAGCTTAATTACCAGCTTAGATCTGATAGCCTGCCACCACCCAAAAATATAGTGTTTTGGGGCACTCTGACCTCCCCAACCTTCCCTGGGGACCCCAAGAACCCAAATCCCTTGGATTCTTAAAACAAGGAGAAATAAACCATTCCCCCCCCCCCCCCCAGACTTTCCCTGAGAGAGACAGTATTCCTGGCACAGAGAGAAATTAGCCTCTCTCTCCCCCTTCCCTCCTCCCCCACCAGTCCTGGTGTTTACACCCACTCTCCTGGGATAAAACAAGGGAAACAAGGAAAGATCAATCAGGTTCTCTAAAAGAAATCTTTTAATAAAAGAAAGGAAAAAGTAAAGAATTATCTCTGTAACTTCAAGATGTAAATATTACAGGGTCCTATAGTTTACAGACAAAGGAAGAAACCCTTCCTCCAGTACCAATACAAATCAAAATATTCCCAGCAACTACACATATAAAAGTTAACCAGCCAGATCCACATGTGCAAATAGAGTAAAACAAACAATTAAAAAGCCTAAATCGCCTGTTCTACTTACTATTTGAACAGAACTTTAGAGAGCCTGTAGTAATGTCTGGTCCCTCTCATACCCCCGAGAAAAGACACACACACAGAACAAAGGACCCACACCCAAAACTTCCTTCCACACAGGGTTGAAAGTATCTTGTCTCCTGATTGGTCCTCTGGTCAGGTGTTTAGTTCCCTATTTGTTAACCCTTTACAGGTGAAAGAGATATTAACCCTTAGCTATCTGTTTATGACATGGCCAACCTGTGGCTCCTTGCATAGGTGCTGACTCCCGGGCTGGAGCTAAAGGTGCCAACTTTCCACTGCTCAACCCCAGACCCTGCCCCTACCCCACCCCTTACCCGAAGGCCCTTGCCCCTTCCTGCCCCCTCCCTTGAGCCTGCTGCACCCTTGCTCCTCCTCCCTCCATCCCAGAGCTTCCCGTACTCTGCGAAACAGCTAATTGCGGCAGGCAGAAGGCATGGGGAGGGAGGGGGAGGTGCTGATTGGCAGGGCTGCCGGTGGACAGGAGGTACTGGGGGTGGGGGGCACTGATGGGAGGCTGCTGACATGTTACTGTGGCTCTTTGGCAATGTACATTGGTAAATTCTGGCTCCTTCTCAGGCTCAGGTTGGCCACCCCTGACATAGGTGCTCATCAAAATCCCACCCAGGGTCCTTGATTCACAGATAATGAAATGTATCGGTACTTGGGGTACTCTTAGTGAATTGTTAGTTAAGTTCGGTGTAATGTCTGAAACTAACCTGAGAGACTGTTTTAGCTCAATAGCAAGAAAATAATCCAGTTTCCCCTGCTTTTAAATAATTGATGTATCGTGACTATTGTAAAATACATGTGAAGTGTGGAAATGGCATGGGGATAGAGAAAAGTATTTTATGTATCCATCAGGGAAGAACAGCAAGGAGGCTGGAAAGGCCTCTGCTGATTCCTGTTGAGAATCAATGAGTCGTCAGTCCCACAGGCATTTTTATCTGGATGAGCCCTAATGCACATTGTCAGGCTCTACATATTAAATACATCCAGCGTTTTGATTTTATTCAGATCAATGCACTTCAAAGCTGTAGCTCTCTCAGGGAAGGAAGTCCCTGCTTTATTAATGCCAAGCCTGGTATCACTTTCATTCCTGTCACCATGAAATCAAGGTTTATACAGTTTCTGCAGGAGACTAAAAGACCAACAGACTGTCTGAGGTGCCATCAAATCCAAGGCTGGATTGATGGGCGGAAAAAAAAAAACAGCCTGGGGCCTTTAAACAGTGGTGGGTCCCTTTTACAGCTTTGCCTATTAAATTTATGGAATGCTTATTTGCATAAACTTCCCAGTTTGCACTGCTGCTGCCTGCTTTCCTTTGATCTGATGTGCGGGAGTGCCCTCAGCATACATACAAGTATTAGTCTTAATGGGAGCATTAGTGTCAATATTGCAAAGCAAGCCTTGAGTTTGCAAAGGCCCCTTTTACTCTAGGGAGATAAAGAATGGAGACAGTCTGCTAGTTCCACAGACTCTTAATATGGAGATGTCTCTGTACTTTCCAAGGATTAACACTGGATTTCTTTGCCCGGCATTGCTTGCTCTCATTGAGCTGTCTCTGGCTTTGCTGATAAGTAGGTTATGGTGTGGAAAACAGCAGGGCCTCAGAAGGCCTTCCTAAGTAATGGACTATAGAGCTCCCTGTGATGCCACCTCTCGCAATTTTATTATAAGTCTCATGATCTTCTGTGCATGTTCTTAAAGCCTCAGCTCCTGTAACTGAGCGATTACATGACAACCTCAGATTTCATTTTTAAAAAAAGTTTCTAGTCTTCATGGCTGAGGAGAGAATCTTGAAAATGTGACCCCCTGTGACCCTAAAGGGCTCCAAAACCCAAAGGCAATTAAGAAATAACTTTGGATTCTTTGTCTTAACAATTAGGCATTTTAAAAAAAATCTCATGATTGTGATCTTGAGCCCTGACTCATGATTTTTGAAACTCAGGGTTGGTAATACTAGTCACCTGATAGTAATTGTTGGATTCCCAAAAGTGTCTTTCTCTATTCCTTCGGAAAGTGGACAGGCCACATTCTGTGCTCTTGCAGCAGTGTAATTCCACGGAAGTTCACTCCTGGTTTGTACCAGTATTACAGAGAACAGAACTGGGCCCATTTGGCTGTTTAAAATGTGACTCTATGTTCAAAGATCTGGTATCATCAGGGTTGCCAAAGAAAGAGCACCACCCCCTTGTGGCAAACCTATGCAAGTGACTCTCTTGATCCCAGATGCAGAAGGGTGAGGTCCATTGTTTGCTGATTTGAACATTGCTCACTTGAAGTCATTAGGAGCAGGGTCCTGGATACAGTCTGACATGGGTCCATCAGTTCAATGCCTCCTGCTGGCATATGTAAAAGTATCAGGGGAAACCTTAATGCACTTAGCAGAATTCAGCCAACCTGCTTCTGTTTCCTCTGGGCTCCAGCTCACCCATAGGGATAGTAAGTGGTTTAAGTGAACATGTGTCTGGGTTGGTTTTTTTTAACACGTGTCAAAGTTTAAAGATGGCTTGGATTTTTACTGCTAAATTATGGAGAACTAGCCTGAGACAGTTCAGCGCCCAATCCCTTCTGAAATTCTCTGGGAGTTGGTTGCTTAATTCCCTTAGTAACCTTTGTAAAAACTAGCCAGAACATTTAACTAAATAATAAAGATAATCTGCATCTTTGCATCATGTTCTAATTTCATTAGTCTCTTTCTACTATAATCTTCAATGTAAGCACATGCAGTTGTTCCTGTTGCCTCTTTTTTTTTGTTTCCTTCTGTGTCTCTGTATGTCAGGGTTCCCTCCTCACTCTGAACTGTGGGGTACAGATGTGGGGACCCGCATGAAAGTCCCCCTAAGCTTATTTCTACCGGTTTAGGTTAAAAACTTCCCCAAGGCACAAATTCCTTCCTTGCCCTTGGTATTGCTGCCACTACCAAGTGATTTAAACAAACATTCAGGGAGGGCCACTTGGAGCCCTACCTCCCCAAAAATATCCCCCGCAAACCCCTACACTCCCTTTCCTGGGGAGGCTTGAGAATAATATCCTAACAACTGGAAAACAATCAGGTTCTTAAAAGAAGTTTATTTTAAAAAGATAAAAGAATCACCTCTGTAAAATCAGAATGGAAGATAACTTTACAGGGCAACCAAAAGATTCAAAACACACCAGATTACCCTCTAGGCAAAAATGTAAAGTTTCAGAAAAAAAAACACAGGAATAAACCTCCCTCTTAATCTAGGGAAAATTCACAGGCTAAAACAAAAGATAATCTAACGCATTCCCTTGCTATTACTTACTATTTCTGTAATATTAGATGTATCATTTCAGAGGAGCTGGATTACTTGTTTGGTCTCTTTGTCTCAGAGAGAACAATACAGAGCACAAAGCAAAAACCATCCCTCACAGATTTGAAAGTATCTTCTCCCCTTATTGGTCCTTTTGGAAAGGTTCCAACCAGGTTATTTGAGCTTCTTAACCTCTTACAGGTAAAGGAGAGATTTTATGCTACCCTTAGCTGTATGTTCATGACACTGTATATGTCTGGGTTTTCATGGGTTGTCTTGCTGTCTTTTGGTTTGTCTGATTCCCCCCCCCCCCTTCTGATTTCTTACTCTTTCTCTTTGTCCTTCATTTTTCACTTTCCTTCCTAGAGGGCAAAATTATTTCTGTGGGGGAGGCAGGGTGGTTTTTGTTTGTTTTTTCAATCTTGTAACTTTCATTCAGTTATTTGTAGAGGTTCTCTGCATTTTCCCCTGTAACTTTTCCCCTCAAAGGCCCTGAATTGCAGACTCTGTCTTACCAACTGAGGAAACACAGTTCTTGACACAGTTCTGTTTTGAACACCAGTGAGAGGGGGGTTGGTCAAGAATGGCCTGAAGATCTCCCTAAACCCTCCTTTCTCTGTCAGCTCCAGAGCACCTTGCATTTCCACTAGGATCCAGCTGTTCAGCTGCTCCAATTTTATGAGTTGTTTGGGGCTTGTCTTCGCTACCACGCTACATCAGCGCAGCTGTGCCAATGTAGCACATCTGTTGAAAATGCTATGTTGACGGGAGAGCACTCTAATTTATGTCTGTAAAGCATTTTGGGACCTGCAGATGGAAGTCTGTCCAGAACTGAAGTTTGAATCTTTGCCGTTCCAACCTCTGGTCTTCTATAGAGCATTCTCTGTGTCAAATCTGTCCTAGCCATAATTGGCAAGCTTTTTGCAGCTCCATACCCTAACCCTGCCACTGTTTGGAGAAATGGGTGTTGACCATAAGTTTAAATTTATGATTTTATGCAAATATGCAAATAATCTCACTGAATAATTTACATAATATGACCAACACATTACTTGGCAGCTGTTGGGTGGACCTTGACTGTTTAGCTCATAGAATATTTGGACCCTGGATATTGTTCCCCTCCTGCTGAATGCAATCAGTGGAGTTACGCAAAGACCAAATGGGGCTTGTGAACTCTTCATGGATGTTGCACGTTGACTTCAGCTGAAGTTGTGGCTAGGAGCTGCAGGATGTGGGGGCCCAGTGAAAATGAAGCCCTGTTCTGATGTACTCGTCTGTAGAGCTAAAGAACAAAGGCAAGTACGTACAGTGTCGGTGTAATGCAGAATAGATTGTTTTTGATGTTTTCCGGTAAGCAGGGTGCTTGTTGGCCTTTTACTTATGTATGCAATTACTGATCTTTCTTTCATCTTAGATAAACCCTTCTCTGTAGCTGGGCTAATGGTAATCAATATATTGATATGGCAGAGCTACAATTACCTTTATTTAAAAAAATGGATTTCAATTACTTCGTTAATTATGCTAATCTCAGGCTGATGAAAACATCCCCTCAAGGTACACTCTTTTCCTAATGGTTTTATAAAGAAATGAGCACACCTCTTGTCATTTTCCCACACACACTTTTACAGATGGAGTTGGAGGTCAAATCCTTCCTGAATTTCTAGACCCTTGGTCGGCAACCTTCCTGACACAGTGGGATTGTCTTCCTTTGGAATGTATCAACAATACATTGATTTTGGAGGGTTCAGTAAGTGGCACAGATGCAGCCCCAGAGCACTGTCTCCACAGAACTCCAAGCCCACGCCAGTCCAAGGAGAAGGAGACCAGTAAATGAGACCAATCTATGTCTTCCGTGTGGCAGCGCAGAATAACTAATTTCTTTTTCCTTGTTTCAGGGTGCCAGTAAGCACCACTGCATCTCCATTACTAGATGACAAGCATTCTGTAGTGTAGGATACTTTTATTTATTATTTTAAATTCTTTCACTCTGTTTTGTTATTTCCTGTTGTTGATCCATGCAGATTAGGTAATGTTACTTTGTCCTTTGCTTAGAAGATGTCAGGCTTGTAGAGGAGATAAGAGCTATACAAGGACCAAGTAGCTGGTAAAATTTTCAAACATGGAGCTGCAAGTTTCATGGGACTTTGGTTCCTAAGTCACTTAGGTGCTTTCAAAAATTTTACCCATCGTGATTATTATCAATAGCCACAGGCTTCCTCTAATGGCTGATAGCAGTGATGGCAGGAAATGAATGCTTTAGCAGTGGAACAGGGGACAACGTCCCAAAAAGCTGCAAAGATATAAAATGGTATATTACACTGTTGATATTGAAATTAGATTTCTGCTGACCCTCCACTGTCTGCCATCTGATGCCAAATACTCCAAGCAAATGTACCAAATTATGCAGTTTTCCATATGTTGTAATTGGACTCTGTCCATATGTGAACTGCACATTACCATAACCAACACTAAACTTGGACCTTGGTGGTCTGCAGACAGCTACTCTGCTCCAATGTCCCTCATACTAGAATGTGGGTAGACTGTGTCATGTAGAGTAGTTATATATTCATTCCAGTTCTCTTTCTGTATTATGCAGAGAAATGACACATGCACCTCTGCCCAAGGGAGGCCCATGCAATGCCCTTCTATTAAGCTACCCATACTCTTCAAGAAAGCTTTCTCTCACCTTTCTGCCACTGTGGTTACCACCTGGGATAACATCTTTGCTAACACAGAGATTTGTTGTTACTATTGTGGTAGGACAGTGGCAATCAGAAGGTTGAGTCTGAACTGTGAGGTGGAATGGTTCCATTTTACTAGATGTGAAAGCTATGGGGATGATCTGTAATAATTTAAGCATAGTGTATGTAACCTGATTGTGGTGTGTGGGTGTGTAGCTATATTAAATGACTGGAATATTTACCATATGCATATGTTGATTTAGTTCCATAGCAGGGCAGTTAGGAAATTAGCAGGAAGGCAAGACAATGTTTCTAGATAAGTAACCTCCTAGTAAACAAGGCAGGGGTCATTAAGGAGCAATACTTGAGCTCTTAGCTGGAAGCTCCTTCCAGTCACCAGTAAAGATACAAGGCTTATTTTACCAAGGTTGGGAACCAGAATATCAAGAGTAGGGTGACCAGATATTAAGCGGAAAATATCGGAACCGCCTCAGGGTGGGTTGTTGTTTTTTTTTTTTACACCACCCATCCGGGAGTTTGGCGGCAATTCGGCAGTGAGTCCTTCACTCGTGGACAGTCTTCAGCGGTATTTTGGCGGCAGGTAATAAACCTTGCTGCCAAAGGCAGAAGCACCTGCTGCCAAAATACCGCCAAAGATCATCTGCAACTGAAGGACTCTCCACCGAATTGCCACTGAAGACCAGGACACAAAATATCGGGACAAATAGTGTCCCAACCGTACTCTGGCCAGGACGCGGGACAAATGCCTCAAAATTTGGACAGTCCCAATTTTATCGGGACGTCTGGTCACCCTCATCAAGAGGCAACTAATTGGCTAAAAAATCACCCTCAAGAGAAAGGGAGAGGCAGTTGTCAGAGGCTGTTTGAGAGGAAGAGGCTTATATAGACACAGGGCCTACAGAAGGGGTCTGAAGCAGCTGGGCCTTTGTAACCTTTCAGGGGACAGTAAACCTTAGTAAGATAGATGTGTACAGACTGTTCTGTTTTGAAATCCTTTCTCGGACGCAATATTCCTATTATTAAGATTAAACAATACTTACCTTTAAGAATGCTATCTGGCCACTGTATTAACTACTGGTCAAATCTCCCAAAAGGAAGACTTGCAGCTGCCAAACCCAATTGGAACTGTAGGGAAATCATAGCTGGTGCATGAACGGGGGGAGGAAAGTAGCCTGAGGCCTGGTCTAAGAGTTGGAGAATTGCAGGATTCCAGGGAAATAAAGGCTTGAGGCCAAAGACTTGAGGGGTGCACGCAGAAAGACTTGAGAGGAGTCCAAGGTGCTGCTATTCCTGTAACTGTGATGCAAGGAATGGCCTCCACTGATTTAAGAGGCAGCCGTCACGTTCACTGCTCCAGACGTCTGCTGTAATAAATTCCCTTGTGTTACCTGTTACTGATATCCAAGACATAAACATGATTGACTACCATTATGTTGCTGTTGTATCATTTTTGGTTCTCCACTCATTCCCTACTATGCCTAGACAAGACCCAAAGGTGTATGCTGTGTTAGCAGAGAAGGGGGCCTTGCAAAGTCCCTGTGGAAATCCTATTCCCTGACCCCAGTGTCTCCAGTTGTGAAATAGTGAAGTGATGCCACTAACTCATGTGGCATTAGTTTGCTCTGAAATATTGGATGCATTTTCCGTAAATAACAAGATAGTTTAGTGGCTCAGGAAAAAATCCAGGTGTTTAAATTTCTCCTTGTTCATTACCTGATTGGAAAAGATCAGCAGAGTAATACACCTTATTCCTAAAAGAAGCATTTAAAACTAGAGGACTAAGTTTGCAAAACAGCCTCTATTTGGCCTTTTTAAAAATTGTGCTTCCAATTTTATGTATGCCCCTGAAACGAACTAGCAAATTCGATAATGTAATATCTCTAGTAACTACCTAATATTAATGAAGCTCAAAATCTAGATATGGGGGACACAAAATTGCACATACAGAGCCAAGTACAGGATGAAGCTTCTTTTGAAAACTGGCCCTGGAGTGTCACACGAGCCTTGCTCCAGGATTTTTTTCCCGCTAATGATTGTGTTTAGAACATTTGCTTCTCAAAATTCAGAGTCCCTTTAACAAGCCAGCAGCAAACTGTTGTATTTTTTTCAGTCAGTCCATTTGCTGAAATTCCAATATATCCAATATTTGTCTCATTTCTCTTGCCTCAGAATAGACTCAGATTGTTAGCTGGAATGAAAAAAATTTTTCTTCTCCATGGTGAACAGTGTTGTAGAAATAGCCAAATGTATTATGGAACTCTTTTTTTCCCCTCAACTTCCTCTGAAACACTAACTACTGGGACACCAAATCAATAGACACATTGCTATTTTTAGAGCCCTGTGCAGATGCAAAATTTGTATCCACATCCGATCCACGGATATAAAGCATATATCTGCAGATTTGCAGGGCTCTAGCTATTTCAATCTTTCTATTGTGACTGGAGGAGGAGATGTGTGCAATTCAGTGACACTTGGGGGCAGGAAAAGGCCACGAAGCCTACCTACTTCTACCCACTTGGCCTATGTGCCTTGCTAGCAAGTTGGTGTAGGATATCCTGCATATAAAGTAATGACCCTTCTCCACTTACACAAGTGTTGACTAAACTTTAGGTCTTAGGATGTTCTTTAAAGGCTCAGTGAGTTTTTCTAATATGAAACAATTTATCTGCATCTCACGCAAGTGTCTCTTATTCTTCCACAGGAAAAAAGGTCTATTCCTACTTCTTCCTCAAACATAATTTCAGGGGTGACAACATCTCTCTGGACTAAGCTATAGTGACTCCAAAAGCCCCTCTGGACTGTGAGATATAGGTATTTTGTCTCGCTCGCATTGTGGAGAAATTCTCCATCCTGAGCTTCAGCAATGAATTTCCTCCGAAGGCGCCTCTCGGATAGTAGTTTTGTGGCCAACTTGCCCAATGGCTATATGATGGATCTGCAGCGTCCTGATAACTCCACTAGCTCTCCAGGTTCTCCAGCAACTGAGAGGAAGCAACAGCAGCAGCCATCTCAACCATCACCCTCTTCTTCTTCTGGAACCAGTATCTTCAGTTCCATCTCCAGTGCCATGAAGCAGACCACACAAGCAGCTGCAGGACTGATGGAGCACTCAGCAAGCCCTGCTCCTGTGGCTCAGAAACCCAAGATCCTTTTGGTGATTGATGATGCTCACACGGATTGGTAAGCACACATGTCTACTGACTGCTTTAATGACAGCAGTATTACGGGGGTGTAAGGGACTGCATGGCTCAGGAGATCAGCAACAGGTTATAGATAAATTTGTGTCTAAGTCACCCGTCCATGTCAGTGGTGACCAAAGTCTGGTTGTTTGGTGGCCTGCACAACGTAAATGTGTTGATCTCTTCAGTTCTCAGTGTTGTCAGATGTTCGGCTGCATGTGTGTGTGTTCTCTCTGTGTGCTGTCCCAGCTCTGCACAGACACCTGGCACAGCAGACCTTGAGCCAAACGCCCAATGACCACAAGATCCATTAAGGTAAGATGGCATCCAGCCAGGTTTATTTCCAACAAAGCATGGTCCTAACTCTCTGGATCAATGTCTACAGTTACACTAGCACATGTATGCCCGTGACAATGGAAGCAGCTCAGTCAGTGGTGGGGCTTTACACTACCCCCTTGGCTGGCCAAAGACACTTCCTCTGAGATACATCTTTATACACCAACACAAACAAGTTACGGATTGCCTCTGACATCTCAGGGTGCCACCCATTGTCTTGTACGTGTTGGTTTGATCAAAACATCTCCATCCATCGTGCTGTCATCCTGACCTTATCTTTAGAATGGGTCAGTGTGTTCCTGTTATCTTTGGGGAATGTGCTGGTATCAAGGCATTCTGGTACCACCCTACTGGAATGTGTTTGTATATATATTCTTGTACCTAGCACTACTTAGGAGTGTGTGTTTCTGCAGTATTATCCCTGTTCTTGCCAGTCTCTGTGGGTAGGGCCAGCCTCTTGCTCACAACTTAACTTTGCTTTATATCAGCAAAGGTTTGACTACTTTAGCCCAGGCCTGAGGCCTCATACCAGGCCTCTGATACATGAGTTTATGTTTCAGGCCCTCTTCCTACTTTATTCAGAGAAAAAGGTCCATTGGCGCTAATTAGCAGACTTGTTGACAGTCTCAAAAGAGAGGGCTGTGCTGAGCAGACTGAATTCCTCCTTTGCCCCTAGACCTAGTCCGTGAAGGCACATTGTATAAAGGTATAAATGCACATTGTGGTGTGGTTTGGCGGGCATGCACAACACCATTGTGTTTGCTACACCTGTTCTATGAATAAAGAGAAGACCTCTGTCTCTAGGACTGTCAATGCAGTGCCTTTCACAACATCTACATTCACCAAAAGGTAATTAAAATAGTAAAAACAGACAGACTACTATAAGTGATCATCCCCTCCTTGCTAATCATGATAGCAAACAGCAAAATGTTCAAAGGTTTAGCTAAGCCTCGAAAGGATATGCTTATGCAAACATCATTTGCTGGAAATGTTATTAGAAAGGGTTTTTTCTGTGAGATTTGCCAAGACAGAACACTTTTTCAAGAAGTCTTGGAAGACACCTGAATCCTTCCAAATGCAAGGGAGCTGGCCTATTTGATTGGAGGACATTTCCTTGAAAGTTGGCTGATCTGAAAAGCCTGCCAGCATCCATTTTCACTGTTCTGTTCTGTAAAGACTTTTTACTACACTCATCACCATAATATCTGAGCACCATCCAGTAGTGCATTAAGCTATGTGACTACACATTTGTCCCAAGGCCCTGAGAAGCTGAGCTTTTATCACCTCCATCCCTCTCTCAGTGGCTGTCTGCCTTGGGCAAGCTGGCCAGGAGAGCCAGAGGGTGGCCTGCTTCTTGGTACTAGCCTTCAGGAAGTCATCAAATATCGGCCACTGCCAGCCAGCTTCGGCAGCTGCCAGGGAGCTCTTCACTGCCCTCTGGTTTTGAAGACCCTCTTACAGGAGTGAAGAATATAACCCTGGGGAACATGAGAGTATTTAGGTTATCCAGATTTTGGTTTTATGGCATTGCATTGTACTAGCTCACTTCAGCCCTCATCAGGAAAGTTGTAAATGGCCTTTCCTGCAGGATTTCATCCTCTCCCCCATAACCTCCGCCCTTTAGTTCCCAGCTGAAACTTGGAAGTGATGGTCAAAGATTAAATTGCTTTTGCCTTCTTGTTCTTTGCCTTTTAAATGCCAGAGATAAAGATTACACAAAGTTCCTTCAAGATCATTTTACTTTCAACTCCAGTTAAAGGAATATCTCATTACCTACATTCCGTCTAAATGACTTCTGATAAAGGGCTTATCTCTAAACAGGGGTGGGCAAATCTTTTGGCCCGAGTGCCACATCTGGGTATGGAAATTGTATGAATGCTCATGAAACCGGGGGTTGGGGCACAGCAGGGGGTGAGGGCTCTGGGATGGGGCTGGGGGTGAGGGATTTGGGGTGGAGGGTGCTCCAGGCTGGACTGAGGGGTTTGGAGGGTGGGAGGTGGATCAGGGCTGTGGCAGGGGATTGGGATTCAGGAGAAGGGCAGGGGTGCAGGCTCCAGGTAGAGCTTACCTCAAGCAGCTCCCAGAAGCAGGCGCATGTCTTCTCTATGGCTCCTATGCGGAGGCACGGCCAGAGGGCTTTGCACACTGCCCCATCCACAGGCACCACCCCTGCAGTTCCTGGCCAATGCTGGTGCTTGGGGCAGGGGCAGCATGCAGTGTGGAGCCCCCTGGCTGATCCTCTGCATAGGAGCCAGAGGGAGGACATGCCGCTTCTTCCAGGAGCCACAGCATACGTGGAGCAGGGCAAATCCCCAACCCCGTTCTCCTGCTGGCACGCTGGAGCGGGGTAAGCCCCCAACCCTGCTCCCCGGTGGGAGCTCGAGGAACTGATTAAAAGGTCTGATGGGCCAGACGCAGCCCACAGGCCGTAGTTTGCCCACCCATGCTCTAGAACTAGGTTTCTCTAACAGCAACAGTCTCTTTGAGTGAAATGTGTCTTTGCTTCCTAGAACCTGTCAGATTTCAGTTGTCATGTTTCATCGACAGGTGACAGATTCAAGATTTTCCCTTAAAGTCCAGTCAAAATACACATTGTTTGCAGTGTTGTTGTAGACATATTGGTCCAAGGATATTAGAGACACAAGGTGGCTGAACTAATATCTTTTATTGGACCAACTTCTATTCATGAGGGAGACAAGCTTTTGAGCTTACACAGATTTGGGGACCTGAAGAAGAGCTTCTGTGTAAGCTCAAAAGCTTCTCTGTTTCACCAACAAAATATAGATTAGTTGTTGTTGAGTCATCCTCTGCTTAAAAGTTAGAGAACTACATTCCGTTTACAATTCCCTTTTTTCCCGTTACACAATACATAATGATTTTCATTTAAAATGCCCCCCCTTGTGAGAGGAGATCTCCCTTCCTTTAATTGGTATTTCTCCCATCTATACCATCCTTGAAAGCAGAGAGGAAACCTTGCCCAGTGGCTAAAGAACACATCTGGGAGCTGAGGACCATTGACTTACATTCTTGGCTGTGCCACAGACTTGCTGTGTTAACTCATCCAAGGTACATGACTTCACTTCACTGTGCCTCATTTTCCTTAGCTGTAAAATGGGAATAAAAATACTGAGCTGGCTGAAGCAGAGCATGGTGCAGCTGGGCTGATGGAGAGGCCTAAGTCACCTTTCAGTTTCTCAGATCCTGAAGCTATCTATCTAAGGTCTGTGCTAACTTGTAAGGACACTGTGGTCCAGCCCTGCTTCCCATTGTGCACCTTTGGCACCAAAAGGAGCAGATAGTGAGGAGGTTGCTCTGGTCCCACTTCCTGCAACATCCTCTGTGCTGCGTTGTTTGGGGAAGCAGGTGCCAAGAAGCCAATCACACTGACTTTCCCCTTGTGTCATGGGAATCCCTAGCTGCCCTTCAAGGGGCAGCTTTCTGGCTGCTTTGTGATGTTCAGGAAATACCATCAACAACCTTTTCTATTTTAGATACTTCTATGGCTCCCATTACTGTGTGTGGGAGACCCACAACTGCCCTCTGAGATGGAGCAGGACTTATCCCCATTATGCAGATAGGGGACTGTAGCACAGACAGGCTGTGACTTGCCCAAGGTCACACAGGAAATCTGTAGCAAAGCCCAGGTCTGCTGAGTCCTAGAGTAGCACCCTAACCACGGGGCTATTCCTGAAGGGCTCAAATGCTGGCTTTACCGCTGGTGCCCTTGTTATAAACGTAAACCAAGATCTTCGGTGTAATGGCCTTCATAAGTCTCCGCTTGTTTCCCAGCAGACACAAGTGCATTACAGACCCATCATTAACAGCATGGCTTGTTTCTGTCTCAAAGGGGGGGATTCATTACAAAGCAAGGACTGCCCTCCTCACCCATCCTCTATCCTCCCCTTTCCCAGAGTAATGGGCTTGGATTTTGCATCAAGGTGGAGGTGTAACAGCTGAGGCCAGTAACTAAAACAGGATTCTTCATCCAACCTGAAATGAGAGTGAAAATGAGTGGAATTTCCCCCTGAAAACTGGCCTTTTAACATAGTAGGAAAGTCTCTGGTTGGATGGTAATCGCATCTAGTGTTCGTGCGAATCTAGCAAAAACAGAGCTTTGTTGGCTACCATTTCTATAAGAAGTGATTTCCTTCCCTCCCCGCCTCCCCCCCAGGTCCACTTGGCACTGCTGCCTTCTGTTGTTGCTGGTATTTTCTTACTTATTTGCCATCTCGATGCACCTGCTGGTTTTTCTCAAGTATAACAATATGCTCAATAGTTGAGTCATTGCTTGTGCTAAACTTCCCTGCAGTATCAAGGAACCACCACCAGGGGGTAGTCCATTACCACAGCATTCATGTAACTCTCTGTTGGACCCCTTAACATGTCTAACACACAGTACTAGCACCTGGGGCCTAGGGGGCAGTCTGCTGTTTAGCCCAAACCATGAAATCAAAGAGGAAGGTTTGGCACTAGGCCTCAGATTCTTCATAGAAATATTGTTATGATATGAATATGGCATAGCTAAGATAAGTTTTATGCAAGATGGGTCATGTGAGATATCATTGGAAAGGTTATGGTTTACTGAATGTGATTGTCCTATTTGTATGCATGTATCATTTCTGCATCTGAAGTTAGGAATATTGATTATGTATCAATTGCAAAAGTGTTTGCACTTGGGAATGCCCACCAGACAAAATGCAATCAGTCTAGCCGGTCAGTCAATAAACCATTAGGGAGAACAATAGGTCTTTGAAGATGCTAATCTCCCACCTTTCTGAGAAGCTTCCTGGGGTGCTGCTTTGACACTTCAGGGTCACCTGGTACTGGACACCATCTTGGACTGCTGGTATTTTTCCACTAGTAGGGGGTAGGAGTCAAACTGAGAAACAAAGGATTCTCGCCATATGTAAATCCTATTTAAGGCTGGGGAGTGAGTTAATCAGGGTTGGTTCTTCAGTGGATACCCCCACGCCCCCAAGATGACTGCTCAAAACACCTAAAACAGAACTGGGGAAGAGTTGGACCCAGGCTAGAAGGTGTCCGGCCTGTGAAGGGAATATCTGGAATTCTAAGCTGCAAGCAAAAGAAGTTTCCACAATATTCCACAAATGTTCGTGGGTCTTTATAAAATATAGTAAGATCTGTGCCTTTCCTGGAAGCATTTATAGTAAGAGGGCTAGATTCTGATCTTATTCACATGGATCACTCAGGATTTACACTGATATAACTGAGATCAGAATCTGGTCCAATGACCACAACACTGAAAGACAATGTTGATTAGGTCCGATTCTGATCTCAGTTACACTGCTGTCCATTCTGAGTAACCTGTTTCTTCTTCCTAGTATCAATATGCATGAAATACCAGCTCAGACTGCCCCACCTGAGCCCTTTGGCAGCAATGTTTGCCTTGAGAAAAGATGACTGTCTGGGGGTTTTGGCTGACCACTCTGGTTGCCTCACACATGGAACTAGTCCCAGAATCTTCAGCGTGAACAATAACCTATTGTTACCACTGTTTTGTTCATTTCATTTTTGAAGAGGTATCAAATTTAAAACCTTTTCAACTCCTTTTTGCCTGCCAAAATATCTGACTCTGTAGCATTTTTGGTTGATAAATGGTCCTTTCCTTCCTCCTCCCTCATGCTGGAAGAGTTAACTGGACCAGAAAAGAGTCACTAGAAATATTTTGACATGGGACCACCACAAAACTTTCCCCCATAACCTGGACAAACCCCATGTAATGAGGCCTCATTGTTCGCAGACAGGAAGGGTGGGAGACTGGGGAATCTGTCCATTGATTTCCCTTTTTAAAAACAAAAACACTTTCTTGTAACCCAAGAAGGTGGCAATATGGCTGGATAGGCAACTTATTTGTATTGCAGAGCACCTAGGAGCCCCAGTCATGGACCCGGATCCCATTGCGTTAGGCACTGTGCAAACACAGAACAAAAACAGTCTCTGCTGCAAATTGCTTATAGTCTAAGTATGTTAAGTGTATTTAATTGGAAAAGAGTATCATCTTTGTTTCTTTAAAATTCTGCTAAGTCTATTCATACTACAGCACAGCCCTGAACTTCTTTCTCTTGTAGTGATGGCCTGGAGGGTGTAAAGACCCATTATGGGAATCCACAGCTATCTTCATCTGCAAACCTTTGCTAATACCTGATGCTTGGTGTACCCTGGCATGTTTCAAAGGCTAAATATTTGCTTTTGAAATATTTTTGAGTCCTACATAGCTCAATCCGCTCTAGCAGGGATGTGGTAGCTGTAGCAAAAGAAGGATGGATTCCGTCAGAGGCAGGAAAATGACCCAACTCTCCCTTTGATATGATGGCAAAATTTGCACAAGAGCTTCAATTTTTCTCCAAGATGCCCTTCCAGCACCTCCCAAAGAAGTGTATCTTTACTCTGCTTAGTGCAGGGATGGGGCATGACTCTAGTTGTGTTGTTCTGTTTTTTGACAAACTAGCCATCTGCAAAAATGAGTCTGCCAATGGCTCTCCATCCACAGCAGAGAAAATGCCATTCTTTTTTCTCGCTGAGGGTCCCTGTCCCAGCCATACACCCCACAGGGTTAGAGCTGGGCAAGCAGTCTGTTTGGAAGCATCTGCGCTTGAAGAGATGCATTTTTAGAGATCCTGCAAACCTATATTTGCTGCCAGGGAATGGGAATTCGTTCTCTCTCTCTCTCTCTCTCTCTCACTCACTCACTCACACACACACACACACACTATGAGGAAATGGAGTGGCAGAACTCCATGTTACTACAAATCAGCCAAATCCAGGACCGTGACCTCATCCAGGAGGAAAGTGTCCCACCTCCGGCAACTTCCTTGCCCAGATCAGTGTTAAGTCAAATCACCCTCTTGCTGGAGTGGTTTTTTCCAAAGCTGAAACAGGATTTGAGACCTGTGAATCGTTAACCCCCATTGTCCGTGAAGTTTTACTCACTTCCCCACCCTAATGCTTTGTTTAAACAGCTTATTTTGGAAATGCATGTGCATACCTCATTGGTGCATTAATAAAGTACCATGAAAACGTTGATTTTGTGCCAGCTGTAGTAACAAGGTCCCTGCTCACTTCTATTTGCTAACTATCCCATGTCACTGTTCAGAACAATAGATGTGTTTTGTCCCCGTTTCAAGCTAGTCCAATACTATCAAAATTACATTCTTTCTTGCTTAAAATCCTTCCACCCCATCAAGAATTTGTGCCATATTTCACAGGACAAAGCCAGTAAGGACAGTGTGAGTGTTACAAAATTGAATTGTTGTTTTTCATTTCCCTCCATCTCTAAAGCCAGGCTGTCTTAACATAATGGTGCCAAACTCCTGGACTCAGAAGAGAAGAGAAATTATGATTTATTCATAACCGAACCCTCTTCCAAACTATCTAAAAAAACATATTTTTGCAAAATAAGGCTTGCAGGGCTTGTCAGAGCTTGGAATAAAGCGCTGGATCACATTAGGAAGAGGAAATTACCAGCTGCAGTTTACTGGGCTACAAAAATCCATTTCTAGTCCTGGTCCATGGTATATTGAACCTTAAATATGTTACTAGTCCAGGACTACCAGTGGTCAAATAATGTTAATTGAATATTGAATTTGGTAAATCCGGTCACTTTGCAAACTAGTTCCCTTCTTTTTGCAAATACATTTACTAATTGGAAACATTCTGTGAATGTCATATGTAAGGTTGCATGTCTGTCACAGAGGTCACGGAAGTCACGGATTTGGTGATTTTTCCGTGACACTCGTGATTTCTGCAGCAGCCGGTATGGCTGGCTTTGGGGCTGACCAAAGGCAGCCCCTGACCCAGCTGTACCGGCCACTGCTGAGGCAGTTTGAGTGTGGGAGGTGGCTCAGGGCAGGGGCAGGGGTTTGGGGAAGTGGCCAACATGTCCCTGCAGCTCCTAGGTGGAGGGACCAGGGGGCTCTGCACACTGCCCCCGCCCACAGGTGCCACACCCACAGCTCCCATTGGCTGCGGTTCCCAGTCAATGGGAGCCGTGGAGCCGGAACTCATGGCGGGGGCAGTGCGCAGAGCCTCCCTTGCCTTCCCTCTCCCTAGGAGCTGCAGGAACACGTGGAACTGGGTAGGGAGCCTGCCAGCCCCACCAAACCTTATTTGGAGACAAAATTCCACTTTTGGGGGGAATAGGTATAATATATGTGATAAATTATATGATATCAATAAAGAGTAGCTTTTTCAATATTGCATAGAGGCTTTGAATAGTAGTGGTCCCAGAGGTAATGGAATAATGGGCAGAGTGCGGGTGAGGCTGTCAAATGTACATGATACATTGCAAAACGCTTATTTTTCTGGAAAGTGACATGGGATAGTTAGCAAATACAAGTGAGCAGGGACCTTGTTATCACATCTGACCCAAAAAGCAATGCAGCGTCTTATTTATATCACCATCGCGTGTCTGTATTTCTATATTTCATATGTAAAGTAATGTGGGATCCAGTGCTTCTGGCTGGAAGGTGATATAGAAACGTAAAAGATAAGTAGTATTACAAAAATAGACACTAGAAATCTGGCAAATATTCCCTACCAGGTTACAAACATGCTAATGCAAGTCAAATTTGGGGCCTTAATTACTTTACCAGAGTCCGTTTAAATATATAGTATTTAATCTCAGAGTGTCTTGCCTAGACCTCGGCGAACCTGAGAAATTCAGCCGGGTTTCTCAAGGTTTGTGAGCCTTTTAGTGACCTGCAAATGAACCCAGGCACTTATATCATTTGTGCCTGAAACACACCAGCTTTGGCTGAGTTTTGCTTTTGAGTTATTTTGGTTCCCTTGTTCCTAATACTCAAAGGTGCTGTAGATGCATTTCACTTCAAAGCAAAAGTGGAATAGAGTATTGCATGAACCCTTACAAAATGATACCCCTCCAAACAGCTCCAGGCTCTGCCATCTAGATTTAGCAAGAAGGAAACTTGCTAGCAATGTACAATTTTAAATCATACATAAAATAAACTTGCTGCCTCATGTGTCACAACAGCGCCTAAGCTGATTTAAACAGCAGCTCGGAAGGAGGCCCATCAGTTTTCTGTGACTTGAAGGAATATGGCTGTGATGCTGGCCCTTGGGGGCAGGACAGGGGGAAAAGACTGGGGAGCATCAGACCTAGAGCAAGGCACCCTTCGTATACTTACAACCTTGGAAAAATGCAAAGATCAAGATCAAGTGTAGTATTAATTAATGACTGACCCAGTTTCTCTTGAAGAATTCTATTGTCTCTAGTTAGCCCTGTTTCATCAGCAATAAGTGATGCAGGAGGCAGACAGAGTTGCAGGAATCTTAATTTATTAGGGCGGGGGCACGGTTGGAAGCGCTTAGATAGTACAGGGATGGGCACTATACAAACCCATTAATTAGAGAGACTGTTCTGCTATTCCAGAGGGCAGGGATGAACCAATGTGGATGGAGATCCATTGGCAGACTCATTTTTTTCAGGGGACAATGATGGCTAGTTTGTAGTTATAAGGCTTTAGTGTTTTTGTGTAGCAGCAGCCTGGGCCCATCTTGTGTTGCTGAACTACTGATGATCACTATGAACCCTGAAGATAAAAATACCAAAGGGATTATTTTACAATATGCAGGAAAGAATGGTCTTGTGAATAAAATGCCAGCCTGGGACATGGGAGATCTCTTCCCACCTCTCCCATTGACTCTCTGTCTGACCTTTGACAGGCCACTTAATCTTTCTGTGCCTCCATTCCCCATCTGTAAAATGGGGATAATAATTCACCCTTTCTCCCATTCTATCTTGTCTATTTAAATTATCAGCTTCTCTCTTTTTATGTGTTTGTACAGCACCTAGGACAGGTGCACCCTGATCTCAGTAGGGGCCTCTAGGTGTTGCTGCACAGTGAATATTAAACAATAACATATCCCTTCTATTTCTGAGCAATACCTAAAGGTCTCTAGATTGCAGCAGGTGTGTAGAATAGACCTGATTGTCCCAAGGCACTCAACTCCTGGGGTAACCATTTCCTCCCTCTCCCACAAGGCTTTGGGTGATCAATAATTGACCAAGCTTGGAAATTCATATCGTTTGCACATGGAAATTTCTAATCTGGGAGAAGTGGGGAGCTGGGCCAGAGAGGGCAAAGCCTTGCTCATTTTTATCCATTAACAAAGCAAACCAACACAAATGCACTACTGACTCCCTTTGTATTGTCATAGGGGCTGGAGGGGTATCTGGGCATTCCGCAGCCTGCTTGCTAGTATCTTGGAAACTGTCTCCTTTCTCCCAGTCCCAGCCCCTTTTACATAGGAGACAATGCAGACATACAGTGAGGGCCTTGTGCATCACCCAGGCCCCCAGGCCCTTTGACACAGGGAATTCTTTGAGTGGCTAACCTCAGTCCGTGAGGTCCACCCTCATCCAATCAAGAGGGTTGTAGCCTGGCATTTTCCAGGTTTGATCTTGGAGGAAGTTACATGCTTTGACTCCCAAAAGACTCAAGAGATATCTTTGTTTGTTTTTGGATGTCAAAGAAAGAAATTGGAAGATTCCATAATTTAATCTTTTTGTCTTCTGTTGGATTCACTCGCCTCTTTCCTCCTCCTGCTCCTCTTTCTTCCTCCATTTTTACTTTCCCCCTCTTTCCATTTTTCTCACACCGTGGTTCTTGCATCACATTTTTTGTTCAGGCCCCCAGTGCAGGCTAGGAGTGTGGGGCAGGAAATGCATCCTGAATCTAACATGAGAAGAAACGGGCAGCCTGTAAAGCTAATCTTACTTTGTTGGTTTGGATGCTGTTCGAGGCTGATCCGAAACTCATTGGAGTTAATGGAAAGACTCCCAGGAATCTGCTCATAAAACATGGCGACACTCTGTCCTCTATCCTTTATGAATTCTTTTGCTTGGAGCTGTTAAACCTCCCACCCTGTTTGACTTGAAACATAGTTCCATTTCCAGGGAAGGAAGATCCTCAAAGAACTCTCATAGGCTAAGCATACATCTAACACAGGTAGGCAACCTATGGCACATGTGCTGAAGGTGGTGCGTGGGCTGATTTTCAGTGGCACTCACATTGCCCAGGTCCTGGTCACCGGTCTGGGGGGCTTTGCATTTTAATTTAATTTTAAATGAAGCTTCTTAAACATTTTAAAAACCTTATTTACTTTACATACAAAAATAGTTTAGTTATATATTATAGACTTATAGAAAGAGACCTTCTAAAAATGTTACAATGTATTACTGGCACATGAAACCTTAAATCAGAGTGAATAAACGAAGACTCGGCACAACACTGCTGAAAGGTTGCCAACCCCTGATCTAACACAATGGTGCCACGCATGCATGAATTCATGCAGATAGGTATGGGATTCAGACTCTGGACTTAGTGCTCTTCTTCCTCCTCGCTGGCCTCTTATCTGATCACTTGAAGGAGCAACACCACTAACTCATCCAGGATATGATAGGAAAATGTAACCAACACGGACTTTATTTCATGATAAAAATCACACTGGGTCAAGCAAGCAAAGTCAGATCAATAGTTTGGGATTCTCTCTCTGCTTTTTAGTTCAGAGATAATATTTGTTTTGAATTAAATGAAAAGGCAACACCAGGAATGTCTCAGGCTGTCTTGCAGGGATATCCTGCCAGATAACGAACCTGCTCCACCCACATGGGCTGCTGCTTTTAGCCATCAAATCTTTTAGCCTTCCACCCAAAATGCAGCCAGCAATGATTCAGTTGACTCCAGCTGCCATGGGAGTGTGGCTTCTCCACAGGTGGAATGCTGAGGTGATAGGTGCTGAGTGCTGAGTTACTTCCAGACATTGCAAGAGATCACAGGGACCTTTCTTACAGTAACTCCAGTGAGGTCTCTTGCAAGACAACTTGAAGCACATTTCCTTGATCTCTTCTTGTCCTTGTAAATTATTTAATGCAGTAGCCATTCTGTGAAATAAGCTGATGAAGCCCCATAAAATACATTTAACACAAAATACTGTGCTTCCAACAGGCTGCAAAATGGGACATAACCCCACTCATTCAGCCAACTGACATTTTGAAACAGCTTCAGGTTTTCTAATTGTTGCTCCCTTCTTCCCCCTGCAACACTCTGACTCATGCTATCTCATCCTTCATAAGTAGAAAATGGGATACTGCCATCCATGTCCAGAACATTTTCAAGACAGGTAACAAACCTGGCATTTGGCCATGTATGTTACTTTCAGGTATCCTGCCCGCTAAGACTGTACATGAACAAGAGCTCCTTTGGGATTCTCTGCATGGTCCTGTATACCCAGGCATGTCAAGTGGATCTCAACCTTTTCGTTGAGTGCTCTACAACCTGTCAAGAAAATGGAAAGTTCTCTGCAGCATCCCCTTCCATCTACATACACCACAAATCCTATGGCTACCACTGCAGTGCTCGCTGAAGTGGTTCTTATAAGCACTTTCTCTCCAGGACATAAAAGCACTAAGGAAGAAAAAACTTAAGGAAGAGACAAGCCTTGGGGGTAAAGGCTCATCCAGGATTCCAATTTTGAGCATATTGACTGGTTGATGAAGTGAACACCAACTGCTCCTATGGAATTGTTTTAATATAAAAACAAAAGTAATCAGGTAAAGCAAAATGTGTATGCGAGTAAGGAAATACCTAACTATAGTTCACTTTCAGAGGGTTAACCATAAAGTCCTATAGATTCCTAGGAAAAAATGACCCCTATGAATTTTGACCTTTTTCTACTGATCTTGGAAGTCTCCACTATACATCTGGTGGCTGAGTCCAAGGTTGCCCCATGGCTCCTCTTGATTCAGAGATGGATTCACCAAGGCCAGCACAAAGGGGTTGCTGGACAAGAATAACCTTCAGCCTCCAGGGAATTCCCCAGCACCACCTCCGTTGGAGCCCTGGCAAAGGGGGCCTAGCCAGATGGTAGTGTGGCCAGATGTCCGATTTTTGACCAGACAGTCCAGTCAAAAAGGGGACCTGATGGTGTCCGGTCAGATCTACTCACCAGACACCCAAAGTCCAGTTATTGTGGGCGAAGGAGGTGAGGAGGGGGAGAGTCATCATCTATGCCAGCTCTTATTCAGTCAGGGCCGCCACCTACCTACATCAGACAGATGCAGCTCCCAGCCCTGGCTCTGCAGGCGAGTCCCATCCGACCCACACAGGGAGAGGGGAGAGGGCAAAAGCAGTGAGCAACGGAGGGAGGGGGAAAGAGGAGTGAACACAGAGTGGGGCCTGAGGGGGAAGAGGTGGGACAGGGGAGGTTCTGGGACTCTTGCTGGAGTGTCCAGTTTTTAAATATTACAAAATTGGCAACCGTCCCAGGTGGCCCATAGAATAGGAACACTATTTAAGTCAGCACTGGGGGCCATATGAGCTCCTGAAGCCCCTGAATGAGGCAAGGAGCAAGCTGCCTCCCTTCAGTGTCTGTACTACCACAGGGATGAACTGAGCCCTTGATGTTTAGCAGGCTGAGGAGGTGCTTATACCACTGTGTGATCAGGCTCCTTTGAGGCAACTTTTGTAGCCTTACTCTGATAAAAGCTTCACAAGAACATGGGGACACAAGTACTACATGCTAGCTTCTCACAAAATGCTCTTTACACATATAAACAGATCAGAGAGCTGATGCTTTTCTAAACCAGGCCTTTTCTTCTGGTCCCCATAACGGATGTGCTGTGTATGTAGCAGACTGGGAATGGAGCACTTGCTTCTGCAAACCATAGTCACGGAGAGGGGAGGATGCTCAGATTCTCTGAAAAGCGAGCTTTTAATCTTTCTAAACAAATTTGTGAGAGGAGGCATCTGAGGTTTCTACCATTACGGGGCTGAAGGTGAGATTTCAGTCTCATTGGGGCTGGAGCAGAAAGCAGAGGGCTTTTTTAATGTGTTTCTTATGCCCTTTTATCTAGGAAATGTATTGCGTCCCAAAAGTCTGCAGCTCACTAACCACAGAGAAAGATGCACTAAGGGGAACTTCTTTTGAAAGCAGAGGGCATCTACTGAGCTATTATTATAGCACTTCCTTTCCCCTGCTGCATGAGCTGCAGCATTCAAATGTTTCTTAGCGTTGTAAATCCTCCCTAGGGTTTGTTCTGCTAGCATGGAGCCACAAGTCTTTCCATCCAAAATATCTGTTTACATGATAATTTCCTGAGATAAGAAACCAAACCACCCAACCTACACCCTGCATAGCCTAATTATAATGCAGCAATCTGACTCTGTCAGCATCCTGCATACTTTATAATAAAGTGCTGGCCACTTAGACCAGTGGTCAGTAATCCATGCTGACATGGGACGGAGGGGGAGGCAGGATGACTTAGGTGATTCCTGTTTTGATCTCTCAAGCCAGTAGGCTGGGAACACTGAGGCAGCCCACACAGCCTCTAGGGTGATGAAAGATTCCTTGCATTGTTCATAAGTGACTTCATTGGATACACAAGAGTGGCATTGCTGAGGCACAAAAGGAAGCCCTGTGATGGATCCTATGGTTAAGACATGGTATTGGGACTCAAGATCTGGGTTCAAATCCTGGTGTGACCCTCAGCAAATCACTTGTTTGGCCAGATTTGCAAAGGAGGGGGCAAGACTTAGCAGCTCTCAGCGGGACCTGCTGGGTCATGATTGCTTTTGAAAATCTTGCCCTTAATCTCTCACTCTCTAGTTCTCCCTTTTTCAAAGGGGGTATAACCTCCTTTCTCCCACCTTTTGTCTGTTGTAAGTTCTTTGGGACAGGGCCCTTTTCATGCTGTGTGTTGATGCGTTGTCTAGTGCAGTGGGGCTCTGACCATGAACGTAGCCTACAGGTACTTCCATAGTGTAAATAATTCCTGCTTGGTTGAAACTTCAGGGGCTCCAGGGTGAGACTAATATCTCTTTGCCACTCAGTGTATCTCTACTTCCCAAAGTCTCAGAAACACAAAGTGTAAATTAAAAGCATTACTGAATCTGTTTCTGAGCGTATTTTGCAGCAGGTGTTTCAGTCTTCCGCTGTGCGGTGTCAGAATAGAGCACAGAGCAATGCATTTATGTCTGAATTATTAGCACCTATAGTCTTCAGAGACCCTTACAGCAGCTTAGCACTGGGTCTGCCTTGAAAGAAAATATATACTCTCATTTAAAAATGTGAGCTGTGTCGTTGGAATGAGCCAGGCCATGTGGAAAATGAGGTCCAGAAACAAAGGTCTTACTGTGTCTTAATCAAGATGCCTTGTACTTATGTCCTGGGTCCACATGGTGGTGGTGCCCCATACATGACTATTTGAGAACAGAGTCTGTATTGTAGCAGTAGGGAGAGGGTTTTATAATTTTTACTGTGAAGTCTAATTTCCTGGACTAAGCAGTGAAAGTCTCATTGCTTCATCTGTAATGGATGAAAGAGTGTGGATGATCAGCCTTCACTGTGAGTGAGTAGGACCAAAGCGACACCAATGAGTTAGGAACCAGCAGGTCAGCAGAGTGGAGGGTCATCAGAGGGAAGAAGTTTGTTTCATAAATGTGAGTGATGCACATACACTGTGATGATCATCTGTTTCAAAAAAAAAATATGCGTGTACCACTGAATGCCATGCCTCAGACTGCAAACCAGTTCCTGTGAGCACACTAAGTATATCTTGGCTTTTGAGACTGCTGGTTATAGCGATAATTCTCTACATGTAAAAATGGGAAATACCGTTAGACCCAGTTATAGCTCTAGAACCAGGATGAACTTAGGTGCACTCACTGTAACTCTTGTTGCCAAAGCGGTGGCATTGTGTCTGGCTTTTTTTTCATCCAACTCTCATGACTTCAAGGAGGCTTAGGGATAGTTAAAGTCCTGCATTTTCCTTTTTTTGGATTTGTAAGAGCCTGTTGGAGTAGTCACACCTGGCTAATGTACTGTCCCTACCTAACTTCCATTCATAGTTAGGGTAAACTTTGTGCTGTTGAATAGATTTTTTGACAGAGGGACCTTTTGATGGGAATTTTTTAAACAAATTGAAAACTTTCATTTTGTTTAAAATCACGTTTCAAAATAAACTTTTGTTTAGACTTCAAATGTCAGTTTGGTTCTTTAAATCTGGACAACTTTGTGAGTTGTTTTTAAACTTTTTTCCCACATCCCCCATTTCTTCCCCCACCCCACTCCAACAACATGAGAGGGAATGAAATAAAATGTGTGGGAAAGGGTTTTTTAAAACATTAAAAAGTTATAGGGAAAAACTGGCTCTTCCCCCTCCCCTTAACTTTGCTTCATTATCTTTTTCTGTCCAAACTTTTGTCACTTGGATAACAAAGTGTTGAAAGTGTTACTTTTTCTCACAAAGAAACAAATGCTTCCAATATTCAACTGTTTTCTACACTTCATTGCTGTTTTCCAACAGGCAAAAATTGGGAAATGATAATACAATGGCAGGGGGAGCTCCCCCCCCTTTTTTTGAAATGAAAACAAATCAATATTTCCGGGTAGAGGGGGGCCTGAAATTTTCTATTTAGGAAATTTTTGAAAAACCTAAAAAGTAGTCATCTAAGTCAACAGTTTTTGAGAAAAAATGTTGATGTTGGTGAAACCCTGTTTTCTGATTGGAAAATAACTTTTGTTAGAAATTTCCTGATCAGCTCTGTATAGAAGAGAATGGCTTAAAAAAGCATATACTTGTCCTACAGCTGGTTCTCGCTGCATTATCAGTCCCTCCATTTGAGCAGTAACATCCATCTATTTTCCCCTGTTGTATATTCAATCGCTGTGGCTTTTAGCAGAGATGAGAGGAAGTATATGAGAGAGACTCTTTTTTTCAGTGACGCTGATTGCAAATCTGATTTCACAATTTTGAAGAAATCTATCCTTATTTACATTTTGAGGATGTATATACTGTTTCTTTAAATCAGTTGCATGAAGCCAGACAAGATAGGGGTGGGAAATTGTCTAACATAAGCTCTACAGTGAAGCAGAGAGAGAGAAAGACAGGCTTAATATGGTTTTCATTATGCTGATAAAGTTCCTTGTTCAGTGTTGGAAAAAAATTGACTCTGATTCTTTGTCACATGATAGATTTAGCCTCCCTCTGTCACATCCTCCGTCCCCAGGATAGAGAATATGTACAAACTGGTCTTGTCATTGATTATTACTGTTGTTCTGTAAGGTGCAGGGAGATAGTTATTTTCTCAGTCTAAAAAAAAACCCTCTCAAGCCTTCAAGGAAATTTCCAGTGTGATTTTTCATCTGGTTTGGCAGATTCCTCTTGGAGAACAGAAAGTCAAGGGAAAATGGGAATTAGTATAACGTTGTGAACCATCTGGAAATCCTTCAACAAAAAGGGAAAACAGCAGCAAAACAGTAGCTAACAAATAAATAAGTAATCATGAAGTGCAGCCTTTTTAACCATGTCCCTCTCTCTTTCTCTCCCCCTCCCTCTCTCCCTCCTCAGGGCCAAGTATTTCCAGGGGAAGAAGGTGAATGGAGAATTTGAGATCCGAATGGAACAGGTCAGTGGTTATTGAAATCCTCTGTACCAAGGGTTCAGGTAGGTGATTGAAACCCCATCTGCACGTGTCTGTGGGCATCAGCCAGGAGGAGAAGGGTGCTAAGGAGGAATTTTAAGGCTAGTCTGTTTCACAGAATTAAAGAAGCCAGAGATGAAAATAACCTTTTGGGCCATCCAGTTCTGCCTTTTCAGGATTGTTCCCTATTGTATCTTTTCTAGTGCTGCTTTGAGTGTCCCTATGGATACGTCTATACTGCAATGAAACCCCACAGTTGGCCCATGGCAGCTAACTAAGGCTCATGGGACTCAGGCAAAGGGACTGTTTAATTGCAGTGTAGACATTCAGGCTTGGGCTGCAGCCAAAGCTCTGGGACCCTTCCACCTTGCAGGGTCCTAGAGCCCAGCGCCCAGATTACCACTTATGCCAGGGAAGGCAGAACCAGAGTCAAGGGGGCTAGTGCCCCTGTGTAAACTCTCACATGCCTGTGGGGGAGGGAGCAGCGGTGAGAGGGGGACCCAGAGGGGTTGGAGCAGCCACCATAGCTCTCAGGAGCTGGCAGGGGAGCAGGGAGTGGGACCCATAGGGTCTGGAACAGGCCTGGAAGCAGGTAGGAACCCCCAGAACCCCCTTCCCACTCTGGAGCTGGCTGTCTCCCCTCCCCTGCTAAGTCTCAGTACCTCCCTTCCTGTCCCTCTGCCCCTTCCGTTTGCAGGGAGTACCTGCCTCTCCACTGCGGGCCCCTGCAATCATTCCATAATCTCCTTTTTCTCCTCTCCCAAATACCCCAAACCAGGGTAGTCACATATTTTTTGTCAAAGTCCAAATTTTTTGGTCAAGGTCTAGACTCCAGAGAAGATAATAAAGTTAATTATAAATAATAATAATAATAATAATAATAATAATGAATAAGTAAATAAAAAGAAGTTGGGGTCCATTCAGAAGCTAGGAACTGTTGCCTGCTAGTGCTACTGAGGCCACGTCTACACTACAGGATAAATTCGAATTAGCTTAAACCGATTTTATAAAACAGATATTATAAAGTCGATTGTGCGCGTCCACACTAGGCACATTAATTCGGTGGTGTGCGTCCATGGTCCGAGGCTAGCATCGATTTCTGGAGCAGTGCACTGTGGGTAGCTACTGTAAAATAATGAGGCCAATAATGTCGATTTGTGTCCACCACAACCTAATCGATTTGTATATCGATTTTAGCATACTCCTCTCGTTTTGTAGGAGTACAGAAATCGATTTAAAGAGCCCTTTAAATCGATATAAAAAGCAGTGTAGTGTGGACGGGCGCAGCATTAAATCGATTTAACGCTGTTTAAATCGATTTAAACGCGTAGTGTAGACCAGGCCTGAGAGTTACCTCAGTGAAGCTCCCTTCTAATAATAAATGTAACAACTGCAGTGTTACTCCAGAAAATGAATTATTTAATTCAGAGGAAGGTTGGACAACAGTGAACAGAAAGCAGGCTGCTTCCTCCCCACCCCTCATATATGGAAATTGAGCCTAAGAGTAACAGACCATGAGTTGCACCCTGCTTCATTGGACCTTGAATGCAGAAGTGATCATCAGTTTTATCATTGTCTAACATGGGAAATACAGAAGTTGTATTCTTGTGGGCAGTCCCTGAATGTGGCCTCAAGCCCATGTGCACATCAATCAGGCCAAGAGAGGGATGATTATCTGTACAGACACCAACTCTTTGGGCTTCAGCTTTTACTCATCCCTTCTGGGATTCCATTGTTTTTCACTTGCTTCTTTTTTTCATTCTTCATGTCCTTCCCCCCTCCTTTCTGCCTTACTTATGACCCTCTGGCCTAAACCACCATGAAACACTTCACTTTGTCTTTTCTGATACTGAACACAAAAAAGTTCTGGAGCCTAAAAAAGAGAACACTCTTCCCCAGTCCTGGCCTAGAAGCACACAGAAAAGACCTCTGTGTGCGTATGACCTTGTCCCAGACCTCAGACAGCAGCAGAACTACAAAACTGGAAGAGGATTCTGGGTACAATTGAGCACATCAGGCATCCCATGTTACCATGCTGTAATGATCTTTAACCAGGTGAAGCAAGGGTCCACGGCTGGTCTCAGTAAACTCTACATTGATCAAAAGCTAAGTGTTGTGGCTCTTCAGAAGCTGCTTGGGCTGTGTGGTATGCTTGTTCACGTGTAATTATCCAGAAGGGGTTTTGCTCCCAGCTCACCGTTGGATCACACTGTAAGTTTCCACACAGTATGTACCCTGGGCAAAAATTTAGCTTTTCTGAAGAAAAAAATTTCTGTTTTTATAGCGTAACCAGATTTTACCTGTAACAATAAAATAGCCTGTCTTTTTTTAACAGTGGAAAGTGTTGAAGTGAAACATCCAAATGTTTAACACATTTGCAAAACAGTGTCAGGAATGAGACACTTCAATGGTTTTGATGGCAGTGCTCATTTCTGTGGCGTGAGACGCAGTTACGTCCATTCTTCTGGGATGCCCAGAAATGGGATTTGAATCTGAGGCATTTGCCTTACTGCTTTTCCTCTCTCTCATTGCTGCCTATATTACATCTTCATTCTCTGTTAACAAGCCTCATTGGTTGCTTTTGGGGGAAGCAGAGAGGGAACACTGATTTTTTTATCTTGGTAAGTCATGACCTCATTTATTTATATTGTGGTGGGAGTAATAAAAACAGAACTGTCTCTCTCTCAGCAGCTGGTTGTGAGCTATCAAGTCTGGTCATACCCCCTTACCAGCTCTGAGAGTTTCCTCTCCTTCTTGGCTGTAGTTCTTGAGCTTACCCTTGTATGGAAACAGGTCAGGTTCTCAGGTTGTTTACTATGGAAATGAACTATGTGACCTCCATGCCCTCCCGCCTTCTCTTCCCCCAAGCACTCCCTTCAGCTAATTTTATCCCCACATGCATTGAGAAGACAGATGCTTCATTCATTGCCCAGTGCTGATGAATATGAGAAAAGCATGGTAAGCCGTACTGAGCTGGGTGCATACTCTCCAGTCCTGTTCCCTGGCTTCCATCCTCTCAAATCATTAATTAATTCAACCACAAGGATCCTCTTTATTTCCTTCTTAGTTTCCTTGTTGCATGCTCTTCAATTTAAACCCCAACACTGATTTATTGAGTGATCTATTAGGATGTCTAAAGTGTGCTGTATTATCCATCTCCGGGCACACATGTATGCTATTTATTTAAACCTACCCATGAGATTGCTTTGTCTTACCTTATTGCCTTTAGTGACTGAGTAACCTCAGTGCCAAGATCCTGGAAACAGAGAAAGAGAGTGTGGTGGGAGAAAATTGATAAGGTCCTGGAAGCAGAAAGGAGAAAAGAAAGAGATCTGGAACAGTGGAAAAGCCAGGACCAAAGATCATCAGCGACTGAGGATTCCAAACCTGACCCAAAGCAGGGCAGTGATACAGAAGAACTGTTATTATTTGAGGGCTGGGGGCATTTATGTTCCAAGTGCATCTGGAAAAGTTCAGCATTGCCAGAAACTTCCCCCCATGCGTGCAGTTCCATTACCCAAATGTAATGCTCTCTTACTAGTAATATTTAGGAATTTTAGCTTTTCCAATGTAACATCTGTTTCTAAAGACTCCTTTCTCTTCTTGGATGTTGGAGCAATCAGTGAGGGAATTAAGCCAGAGCACTGGAAGCCACAGTTTTTATCTCTGTGTTTGAATCTCTAAAGCTTCTTTCATCCAAGGGTACATTAAATCTTTTTCTTTAGCATTTTTAGTGAATTTAGTGTTGGCCAAAGCGGCCAGATTGACAGCCATAGAGTCTTAAATTGTCTCTTTAGCCAAAAACCAGGCACAGCACAGACAGCAGCTTTGCAAGCTTCCCCACATTGCTCCATCAATGTACCTCAAGCCTGATCCTGAAAGACCTCGCCTAGCACAGTGAGAGTAATTCAGTCTCCATGTTCATTTAGGCCTCCATTCAGTAAAGCACTTAAGCACGTGCTTATCTGTAAGTACATGAGTATTCCCATCTCTATTCAGCAAAGCAATTAAATTGGCTTCAGTGAGACTTAAGCATGTGCTTAAAGTGTAGCTCGTGCTTAAGTGCTTTGCTGAACTGGGGACTTAATCCTTGTCCTTTCTGCCAACAAGGGAGTCAATTATGGTTGTGCTTTATGTTATGTGGATATTTTTCTCCCAAGAGTCCTTTTGTGACAATGGCATTCAGTCACTATCAAGCTGAGTCGCACTTGGAAGCACTTACCAACAGGTGGAAGCCTTGGTTTATCATATTTCCAGGGCCCTAAACCATCTAACCCCTGAGAATTTATCTATCTAAAAATTCAAGACCTCAGATTCAGTATTGCCAATTCCAAGCACTTGAAAATCATCAGTCGGTCTCCAAAACAAATGAGATTTTTAATAATAAATGTTGGGCTCCTTTGATTTGCCTTCTGTTCTTGAGCCCTTAGGGTGTGCATTCTCATGGTGCTCTAGAAAAAAATCTTCTATAAATAACAAAAAGCTGGGTGCTCCTTCCCCCTTGAAGGAAGCGAGGCTAGAACTGCCATGAAGGGGACCCCAAATGGATTATAATATCTCGCTCTCTTTCATCTCAGTCCAACAGGTGCTTGAACACTGTGGAGCTCAGCCTCATGGGGAAGATGTGACATATCATATTATTTTCGGTTTCCGTGAATTGTATAGCTACTGATCACCCTAATCCTTGGAACATAGAAATGCAAAGGAGAATCTGAATTTTGTTTTTGTTTTTGTTTTGTTTTTTAAGTTTCTATCTGTGATGAGTTCCCTGGGGTGCAATCTGAAACTAGGGTACCACTCAGCCCTCTGTCTTACCAGCCTGAGCTCCCTCTCAGACTATGATGCTATGACAAGCAAACCCCTCCAGGTCCTGCATTCACACAGCCATCCACAGACAGGGACTCACCCATATGAGTTACAAGAATGCTTTCACCAGCCACTCATGAACCAGCAATAGATAGGCTCTAGCGAATTCCCTTCCCCCGCCCCCAGCCTAGGACCCCAGAACTGTACCATCTTGTCCTGGTCAGAAGCCTGACCAGTGTAAGTTTATGACCCAGTCTGCCCCTCCCTCGATGTGGAGAGGACATGCACCAGCCTTTGTTCCTGAGCAGATTTCTCTTACACATCAAGCAACATACTGTTTTAGGTAAAAAAAATATACAACAGATTTATTAACTACAGAAAGATAGATTTTAAGTGATTATAAGTAGTAAGCATACAGATAAATGGTGGTTTCCTAAACAAGTAAAATCACAATCTGAGTTCTATGAACTAGACAGGATTTAAATTGAGCAATATCTCACCCTGATGGTATAGCTCCTTAATAAACAAGCGGGAATTCTCCTTTTCAGCCTGGGACCACCTCCCCAGTTCAGTCTTTGTTCTCTAGACATGTTTCCAGGTGTGGAGTTGTGGGGGGAGTGAGGCCAAATGATGATGTCACTTCCCCTTTTTATAGCTTCTTCCAGCTTGCTGGAAAGATCCTTTGCTATGACATGAGTCAAGCAGCCTCCATTGAGTATATGCTCTCTGAGAGGTTTCTATTGTATACAGTTCCTTGGGTAATCCTCCTGTGTGTGTGTATATTCCCCTTAATGGGCCATCATCACTTTCTGGCTGCCCCATTGTTGCACTTGAAAGACTGGTTGTGAGCATTTCTAACTTCACAACATGTTTCAGTAACACAAACAGCAAAACCTCATAACTTCACATATAATGATAGCACATACAACTTAAGAGGATATTAATGTTCAACAGATTAAGACTTTTAAAATGATATCTTACAAGATATATTTTGTACAAAACATAACATGATTATATGACAGTGGCGAGTATGGGGGTGCCAGGGTGTTGCTTTGGGGTAAAGAGTGTCACACTATCCTTTTTCCTTTCTAAGAGCTTTGAGAATATAACCATTGTAGATGGAGGCAAACTTAAACACTATAGTTAAAAGCTAGTACACTTCTACCTTGATATAACACAACCTGATATAACACAAATTCGGACATAACATGGTAAAGCAGCGCTCCAGGGGGGATGGGGCTGCGTGCTCCGGTGGATGAAAGCAAGTTTGATATAACACAGTTTCACCTATAATGCAGTAAGATTTTTTCGCCCCCAAGGACAGCCTTATATCGGGTAGAAGTGTAGCTGCTTTTTCTTAAAGGTCACAGGTTATTCAGGCTTCTCCACCCTCCTCCATTACACCCATCTAGAGTTAGCCTTTTGGGCCCATGAAATCCAATGGCCACAAGTCCTTTTTAATCTTGTTTTTAGGAAGGATTTCAGACCTGACCTTAGCTGTGGGAGAGGCATTGCTGCCTGGGCTGGTGCTGATGGCACTAGGGCCCACTTACAGAAAGCTGCCTCCAGCTGAGCATGCTTCTCTGCTCAACAATTGGTGTGACCTGTGGCCACGAGGGGGTGAAGCTGGATACAGCAGCGGGTACAGCATAGCCTGTGTCTAGACACAGGACTGGGAATAAAGGACTTCTGGATATTTTCAGGGGATGGAGAAAACATTGAAGTGAATAAAACTGGTAAGATGCAGTGGGACCCCTGTTAGAAGTCCCTGTTATCTAAAGTCACTGAACCTGGCCCAGATAATTCTGTCCTTTTTGATTATTACTTATCACTTTTTCCTGAGGAATGTGTATGGTGACCAGATGTCCTGATTTTATAGGGACAGTCCTGATTTTTGGGTCTTTTTCTTATATAGGCTCCTATTACCCCCCGCCCCCATCCCAATTTTTCACATTTGCTGTCTGGTCACCCTAGGAATGTGTGATCTGGAAACCTGGTGATTTCTAGAAATGTCCCCTCCTCCCAATAGCATGGTGCAGCATGTGTACCACACCACTTCAGAGAATAACACAGAGGATTAGCAGCAGAGATAGTGCAGTTTTTCTCTTGCAGAATCTGCTGCCTTTTGGGTAGTTTTTCTTCAGGTTTCCTAGAGCATCCTTCTTCAGCCCTTATGTCAGCTAATGACTCTATGCAGGGACAGAAAGGGTTAAGGAGAGAACTGCTCAGGCCAGAAGGCTCATGTAAATTAATAAAGGTCGGTCCTGTTGCTCTCCCATCTCCTCTCTTTCCCACCATTTCTTTCTTTATCTCTCTCTCTAACACTCATTCTTCTTTTGCAGCTCATTCACTTGTTCCCATGGCATGGTTTATTTTCAGGGTATCATTATTCAATGAACTCCTCTATATATGCTTCTGGAAATCTTGTGTGGAATAGGGTTATGACTGTGCTGGTAATGTTGACAAGAATTGCTCATGAATTATCTAGACAAAAGAGAGTTATAATACAGAAGATCTTTCCAGTTTTATTGTACTTAAATTTCTAAACTGGTATTTTAATTAGCGGCATAGAGTGGGCATTCTGAAAGGAAAAATCTGATAGGCCAAAGAAGTGTAGTCACATGGACAATCCTTTCTAGCCACATGGATTAAGCACTCATTAAACAACTATGTAGTTATTTGTTTTGTTTCTTGTTTGGGTTTTTTTTTAAGGAACTCAAAATGTTTATGAAAGAAAGCATTTCAAGAAGAGAAGTTCTTGAATAAGGATACCTACAGTTAGGTGGCGGTTGTCACAGTGTTGCTAAATCTATTATTCAGAAATCATGACAACAGGCCTCCATAAAACTGAGACTGATATAAAAATAATGAAGTTTTTAAAACAATGAAACTGTTCTTTATTTGCCTTCTGCTCTTTAGAGCCATTAGGTTTCATGTTTTTGAGCTATTTGCTGTGACAACAGGCCTAGAAATGTTCTTTTTTTTTTTAATTGAATCTGAAATTTTAATATAGTGGCATGACTGAGCTGGGGCTTTAAAAAAAACAGCAAATATCACAAGACTGGCAATAAAAGCCCAACAGCTGACAACACTGAATGGCACTTAACCTTTAGCACAGGCACCAAGTGGCATGTGGCTACCTGGTGTCAGTGTTCCCTGTAGGCTGCGTGCATTCACACCGACTCAGGGACATTAAACAGCATGCATAAGACCTCTCATTGGACACACAGTGTCTCACTCCCCAGCTGCACCTTCTTCACCTTCCTTCCTTCCCTGAAGGACAACCCATACATCAAACACACATCCCATTCCCACTCCCTGTACTTATGCACACATTCTGTTCTCCCTTCTTCCTGCCCAGGGACTATGGACTGCAGAGTCATTAAAACCCTGTAACTCTGTAAATGTCAGTATTAGCACAGTGCAAATCAATATTTACAAAGTGCTGGCTTTGTCACCTACAAAAATTGGAAATTATCAACCAGAACTGTTGGAAATGTCAGTGCAAAATGATTGAGATCCCATTTACTGGGTTAAAAATTAGACCTCCACTCCCCAAGAGAGACCATACTACTCTAGCCTGATGACAACTGGCTCATTCGGGAAGCAAGGCTGGGAAGGGCAAAGTGTCCTAGCCAGAGGTGGGTCCTTGCAACATAAAGGCTTAAAGAGGAGAAAAAAGGGGGAATTAATGGGGATCCTTTGGAAGATGGAGAGGATTCCCGGGGGAAGTGATAGGCAGTAAAGATGGACAGGCGTCTTAGGGGAAGGGATAGGCAGTAAAGAGAAAAGCAAATAGAAAGGATGAAAATCCTCTTCTACTTCTTCTAAATACTGCCTAAAACTTAATATACCCAGCATCAGCCTCTCAGGGTGTCAAGTGATTCATATAGAGTATTCGTCAGTTGCGAAGAGCAAAACATGTGGAGTGAAAAACCAGCCAAAGAGAAGAGGAATTAGAAAGGTCTGCTGCGGAATTTCTGGATTCTGTTCAAAGATCTGTGTGAGTGCATGTATGTTTGTATGCAGATACAGTATTGCATACACAGTTATGGAGGTGTCCTGTCAACGCTAGAATTAAGATGGCATTGAAATTTGCAGTTAAAGCAGTATAAAAATGTGTGTGTGTGTGTGTAGTCATAGAAAAATCTAATGTAACCTTGTCTTTTATTTTAAATAGGAACCAACGAAAGGAGCTTTTAGTTAGATTAAAAGCAGATGAGGGCTTAGAAAGTTCAGTAGCTCAAAAACCAAGAACACAGGGAGTGCTGGGAATTGTGTGGACATGCTAAGCCTGCTAGCTTTAAAAAAAAAAAAATCACAATCCTCTCCACTGCCATGCAGGAGATTAAACTAGAGTCAAATGCATTTGATTAGGGAACAGAATGGAATCTCTTTTCTGGGCTTTCTTTCTTTTTTGTATTGCCATTGTTTGTCTACTGGCTGGTTCTGCAAGATGGAATAAGTGATGTTGACTTGGGGAAAGAAATCACTTTACTCCTCTCTATCTGCCTGTCGAATTTCTTTTGGCAGAGTGTCCTGTGTAGTGCCTGCTTCCCTGTCAGAGACCTGAGAATTTTCTTCTGCCCTTTATCTTCCTCCACCCCACTGCCCCACCCTGCCACTTTATACCTTTGCATCACCACCATCAACTTTCTGACCAATGGCTGATGAGCAGGACTCCTTTTGCAGCCAATCACAGCCACAGTATGAGATGTACATCCCCCCACTCTTCAGGGGCTGAACATGCTGCTTCCAAAGTGCTCCTTAGCACCCTTCTATCTCAAGGAGTGAGAGATTTGGACAGGGATTTTAACACAAGTTGTACTGCTTTAAACCCCCAAGTGTGGACAGTTATATTGGCATAAATATGCTTCTATTACCATAGCTTGTTCTCATACAAAAAGGGGAATAAGCTATATCAGTATAAGGCACCTTTGTACTGGACTAGCTGCGCCCACATTAGGGGTTATATAGATGTCACTGTTTTGGTTTTTTAAAAATCATGCCCCTAACCAAAATAGTCGTGCCAGTGCAAAAACTGTGTATGTTTTCCAGGCCTATGCCCAAGTCTCCCACATCACAGTATCGAGAATTGGTATTGGCAAAAACTAATTAATTTACATTTACAATTCATTTTATGCTTTTAAATTATGAGTAATTTTCTGCTTTGTTCTGTGGCAAATATATAAACAATGCCTCAACCCCTCAAAAATATTTAATCACAATGTTTCTTTGGCACCTAAAACTTTGTCAAGTTTTTGGCAGCATTCAGAGCAAAGATTGGGATGGAAAGAGTCCAGAGAAGTTGGAGGTTTCATAAAAAGTTCTGAAGTTTGAGGAAGGTTTGGGAAGTTTGGCGGGGGGTGGGCCGAGGGAGGAGTCAAAACACTTAAATACTTTTTGTGAAAAATGTCTTTCGTCATTTAACCTCAAAATGTAAATGTGAGTCTGCTAAATTCTGGGACCCCCAGAGTTACAAAGAGTGTGGCTATGCGATCAATGGGAGCCAGCCTTCCAGCATGGGTTGACACACTTGGGGCTAACAAGGCTCCCTCAAGTATTCTTTAAAAAAGGAGTGTAGGGTACACTTTGAAGTGGGGGCTCAGGCTCTGAAGCCTAGGGAGGGGACAGGCTTTAGAGTCCAAGCTCCAGCCTGAGCTGTAACTTCAAAGCACTGTCTCTGCAGCTGTTTTAGACTGAGCACTAGTTGAAGTTCTGCTATCCGAAGTCTATTGATATGGTTGGGAGCTCACTGGACCTGGACCTGATTCTATGTTAAGCAGAAGTGCAAAGTGAGTGTAAAACATCACCAGATTAGAATGGTATCATCTACATCCACTTAGCACAGGTATAAATGACTACATGATGTGTCAAGGAAAGGACCATCAGACCTTCCCCTCTGATGCACAGTTATCTATCAATCTCTCTCTGCACTGACTGCTTTCAAAGACTGCTTTTGTCTGCAAGGTGAGCACAGGTTGATAAAGGCATCAAACCATGAGCTTCCAGTCAAGGAAGTTGTCAGGCCTAAAAAAACCACAGAGCAAAAAAATATAGGGCCTGATGAGAAATCAACAGGAAACAATTCTTACTGAAGGTCCAGCCTTCTTCCAAATGTTAGCTGTCGGGCCTATCTGATAGCACAAACTACCTCGGTGAAAGAGGCAATGGCTGTTAACTTAGCAGAGTAAGGCAGAAAACTGATGCCAGAAAAAGGTGATAATAGGTGAGAATGTGTGCTTGGATAGGTCAGTGTTGGGCACTCTAAAAATACCTTATATGGATAGGGCTATTTACACACATCAGGGAGTTTTGGTGACATCATATGGTCCAATTCTACATTTTCTCACTCAGGCAAAATGTCCATGAAAGTCGAAGGCCTGAGTAAAGACTGCATGAGTGAGAGTAGGGTAGCCTCCAGAGTGACACATAGTCCATAGGGTATGTTCAGATTGTGTAGGATATAAGCACTTTTTAAAAGTAAGTCTCTGGCCCACTAATGGTTGCCAAGTTAACCCTCCAAATGTAAACCATGTCTAACTGATGCAGCAATGTCTGACAGAGTCTGCCAATAACATGAAACAATGACTCTGGGAGGGGTGAACTTTCTTGCTCTAGTAAACTCAATAGAGATAGACAAACTTAGATCTTATACAGATCAGAACACTGGCATGGTGGTGGGTAGGTAAAACTGTGATATTGGAGAGAACATGACCAATCATCCAACAGCTGACAGTAGTTCATTTGTGCATTTGTGGTCCCATTTGAACTCCTTGGCACAAAGAGTTCCTTTTGGACGGTGAGGAATTTCTGTTATGGAAGGATTCCAATGTAAAAGTTGTTTAAGGGACTTCCTTACAATGTTTGAAGAGTAGATGTGATGTTACAGGCACTACATGTAGCTGGCCAATTGTTTTATCAGTATGGCTAATCCCAAGCATTCAAAGCTCACAAGTCAGACTCAGGCCTAAAAAATGGTGAGATTTTTTTTTTAAGTGTGGGCATGATGGGATGTATAAACCCCACATTAGAACTGAAGGGGTTAAGGAGTAGTGCTGGACCCAGGTGACTCTGCCCCCTACACCTACAGAGCCTGCTCCAGCTGGAAAAGGAACTTAAAAAGGAGCCAGACTGCCCCCAGCTGAGTTGACAGGGTACAGGGACAGACCTGGTCTGACAGCTCCTGAGCAAAGCTGCTATAGATGCCAGCGCTGCAAGGAACGGGCTAGCACCGAGCCTAGCTATGCTGAAAGTTTTGTTATTCTTTTTAGTTGTTGTTGCTATCTTATGTTAGACTTTGAGATGTTGGGAGGAGGCCAGGGGCCCAGGGAAGCAGCCTGAAAGCACTCCAGTGTGCTTGATACTGTTGACTGTCTTCCACCCCTTGTCTCTGCTGTCAGGAAGGGATAGTAAAGTGGAGAGCCTCCAGGCAAGGGCGAGCCACCTGCAGGAGAGGGCTGAAGACCTTCCCTTTGTGAAGACATGGGACCCTATATATTCCAATGGATTCTCCTTTCCTGGAAGGGGATGATTATTAATCAGTGACCCGGCCACCAATTCGCAGTGCTATAGTTGCAGGCAAGGAGCACTGGAGGTGGCGGGGAGGAATATTGAGGCCTGGCATCCTAACCACTAGGAAAAGTCACCAATAAGCCCAGGGCCTGACTCCATCATAGTGGGGTTATTCTAATTTGCCTTCTGGTTTCTGAATGTTTAGGTTGCACTCACATCTTATTTTCAAGCTTTTCTGTGCATCTATGAGAGTTTGAAACACTTTTAAAAATGAAATTTGACATATTGATGATTTAGTTGGGGATTGGTCCTGCTTTGAGCAGGGGGTTGGACCAGATGACCTCCTGAGGTCCCTTCCAACCCTGATATTCTATGATTCTCTGATTCTCATACAATCTCTTGATTTCAGTTACTGGGCCTTTAAGAAAAACACTAATTTATTGTATGACTCATGATGAAATGGTGAGAGTTGGCAACACTGCATAGCTATGAAATTAGGTAGAAGCCAGTTTGAACTAGTTAGAGGACTAGTTAGAGGACAACATTGAAAGCTATGGTGACAGGCACTTTAGACAGACATATATGCCTCACTACAGTTTATTCATCAAACTGTAATTAGGGAAGATCTTTAGACATTTTTTATATCCTGACTAGCTAATATTGATATCCTACTCCCGCTTATAATGCTTAATACATTCTACAAGTCTAATTTGCACTCCTTTCTTCATTATATTTCACATTGGCAACCAGGCCCTCAATCGAATGCATTTCTAGGGGATTATTACATATATGAGACTGTTGAAGTCCTTGGGATCCACCTGAGACATGCAGCAGGCGTAATCACCTGGAACTCACCTTTTACTTCTAATTGCTTAATTAATCTTTGCTAACCTTTTCGGGAGTGTGAGTTACACTTTATAAAGAGAACGGACTGAATTGTTTTAATAATTAAACATTAACTTAGTAACCTACCCAGCTCCACTAAACATGTAAATAGTTAAACCTTTAATAGCTAAGCCACTTCAGCTAGATTCCCCTGTTTGTCACCTTCCTGCAGCATAATGAGGTTTTTGGCTATTAAGGGAGGCATAAATCTCTTGCATTAGGTTTATAGCTGGCCAGTGCCATGACAGCGGATTTAGACATAATTCCGAATGAATGTTTCCAAGTGGGAACTTGAGTCATAATCAAATGACTTTACCTCTGTTTTTGTTTTTTGGCCTGATGATTCTTAATTCCTTTAGTATTTATTATTGCAATAAACCTAATCCTGAGTAGTCATGCAGCATTAGTGTTGGAGCAATAAACACTTCTCCAATGTTTCCATTGCAAATCATCAGTAATTGGATCTGCTGTTGCCTCATGGAAAACTTTAGAAAGAACATTCCATGTGAAGACAGTTTTGCATTTCTGTCAATTTATTCTTTGTGTTTTCTGTCATCATGTAACGCTCTGTTCTTTCACTTCACTGCAGGCTGAGTTTTCAGAGCTGAACCTGGCTGCTTACGTTACTGGTGGCTGCATGGTGGACATGCAGGTCATGAGGAACGGCACCAAGGTAGTAAGGTGAGAAACGCTGACTTTCCTTACATTTCTTTTTTTTTTTTAGAGAGATGTGGGAGTAAGTGGCATGGGTCGGGTACCTGGCCATAGCCCACTGAGCTCAGTGGACAGGTCCCCATTGACTTTTTGGTGGGCTTTGGATCAGGCCCCAAATGTACATTATTTTCTAGGTTTGTTTTCTAGCCTCACTTTTCCCCACTCATTTAATTTAGGCAGAAATGTCTCATTCTCATAATATATTGAACCTCAGGCCTGATAGTACTGCCAATAGGCAATGGTCTTCATTTCATCTTTCATTCTCGTATTCTCCTGTTGACTTACTTTGACTGTAAATACTGCCTTGCATGCACAACCAGCCCCATATGCATTCCACTTTGGCTGGGACAGTCTGCTTGAATATCTGCAGGTCTGGTGGGTGCCAAAAACTTCCATATACTTAATCTACCAACCTGCCTGCTCCTCAGCACCATCTTCCTTAGAGAAGATTTTCCTCTTCAACATTGCCTTCTGCGTTACCTCAGGGGAGGATGCCATATCTCAGTATGTTGGATAGTTCTGTTGTTGTTAGCATTTCAGCATAACCACCTTGCATCAACCACAGTCTACTGCAGGCAAAGGCACATCCAGCAGTGCTGCTGTCTCTTCATCCTCGCCATCTATCCATTTCATTAGTCAGATAGCATTAGTCCACTTCTTTCTGGTACTGAGGTGCCCAGAATATCAATATGGTATGTTAGGTGCAATGTAATCTATGTCATATATAGAGCAATGATCACTTCTCTATTCCATGATGGGAATGATACTGTATATGCAGCCCCCAAATCAATTTTTTTTTCCAAGTTCACTTCTTAGTTTATTCTGTCATTACCATTTTTCAAATTTATTTTGTTTTCTTTATCCAGATGTAATAGCTTACGTTTGTTCAGGTTGGAAATGTAATCTTCTTCTTCTCTACTCGTTTTTCTAACCACTGTAAGTTCTTTGTATTATTTCTCGATACTCAGTGAGTTATCTTAGAGACCCAAATACAGTATCTTAACTAGCATGCTCTCTACGTGTTCTTCTAGAGCAGAGGTGGGCAAACTACGGCCCGCGGGCCACATCCGGCCCACAGGACCGTCCTGCCTGGCCCCTGAGCTCCCAGCCGGGAAGGCTAGCCCCCAGCCCCTCCTCCACTATCCACCCTCCCCCACAGCCTCAGCGTGCCACGCTGACCGCGCTCTGGCCCGCCACTCCTGCCAGGCAGCACGGGTGGCATGGCTGGCTCTAGCTGGGCAGTTGGACTGCGAGCTTCTTCTGCTCTGAGCAGAATGATAAGGGGGCTGGGGGTTGGATAAGGGGCAAGGAATCCTGGGGGGCAGTCAGGGGACAGGGCGCAGGGGGGAGTTGGATGGGGCAGAGGTTCTGGGGGGAGCAGTCAGGGGACAGGGAGCAGGGGGTGTTGGATAGCCATGGGTGTCGAAAGGGGGCTGGCAGGGGGTAGGGGTGTGGAAGGGGGCAGGGGTGTGGATGAGGGGTGAAGCAGTCAGGGAACAGGGAGCAGGGGAGGTTGGATGGGGAGGGTCCCGGGGGGTGTTTGGGGCAGGGGTCCCAGGAAGGGGCAGTCAGGGCACAAGTATCTGGGGAGAGTTGGATGGGTCAGGGGTTCTGAGGGGGACAGTCGGGGGTGGGAAGTGGGAGGGGTTGAGGGCCAGGCTGTTTGGGGAGGCACAATCTTCCCTACCCAGCCCTCCATACAGTTTTGCAATGCCAATGTGGCCCTCGGGCCAAAAAGTTTGCCCACTCCTGTTCTAGAGCATTAATATAGATCAGGGGTAGGCAACCTATGGCACGTGTGCCGAAGGCGGCATGAGAGCTGATTTTCAGTAGCACTCACACTGCCTGGGTCCTGGCCACCGGTCCATGGGGCTCTGCATTTTAATTTAATTTTAAATGAAGTTTCTTTAACATTTTAAAAACCTTATCTACTTTACATACAATAATAGTTTAGTTATATATTATAGACTTTTAGAAAGTGATCTTCTAAAAATGTTAAAATGTATTACTGGCATGCAAAACCTTAAATTAGGGTGAATAAATGAAGACTTGGCACACCACCTCTGAAAGGTTGCTGACCCCTGATATAGAGGTTAGAATTGATCAGATCTCACATTGATCACTGGGACATCCCACTAGACCAGAGACTGGCAATTTTTGGCATGCAGCCTGCCAGGGTAAGGCCCCTGGTGGGCCGGGCTGGTTTGTTTAGCTGCCGCATCCACAGGTTCGGCTGATCGTGGCTCCCACTAGCTGCAGTTCGCCGCTCCAGGCCAATGGGGGCTGCAGGAAGCATCTTGGGCTGAGAGATGTGCTGACCACCACTTCCCGCCACCCCCATTGGCCTGGGACAGCGAACCAGGACCAGTGGGAGCTGCGATTGGCCAAACCTGCGGATGCGACAGATAAACAAACCAGCCCAGCTCACCAGGGGACTTACCCTGGTGGGCTGTGTGCCAAAGGTTGCCAATCCCTGCACTAAATATATCCCACAAACTTGATGCTGTTAAGCTTTGTTTATAGTTCTATGGCAATTTTTCCGTGATTGTGGCTGTGCTTGTTTCTATGCAAATTTCCAGTGATTTTTCCATGTAAGATTTTGTGAGTCTGTATTAAATATTTAAAATTCAGATCTGTGACATCTGTTGTGTTCACTTGTCCCACTAATTTTTGCCTCCCAGTGCACAAATTATTTCCATGCTATGTGCATCCATCAGCTGGTGGTCAGTGCCAGTCTACTCCTTTGTTCATTCACACACAAAACTGGAAAGCTATCCAAGAAGATCACCTGTGTTGATCCCATTTTCTTTTCTCTTCCCATGCCCTTAAAGTTATTCATGAGTCTATCAAAATTTCCCTTCATTTATTAAACTGTTACTGACAATAAAACTTTGTGTCTGAAAAAGGGAGTGTTTTCTGTTTGTGATGAGTGAGTTGTCTGTATTATAGGGTGTCCGTCTGCATGGGTATTTATATATGAGAAAGAGTATGTGTATCTGGCTGTGGCAGTGGTGTGTATGCATCTTTGTGTTTGTCCATGTGTGCTTGTAGATGTGGATGTTTGTATGGTGGGGTGATGGGGTGGGTGGGTATCTATATGGATGCCTGGCATATGTGGATCTGGTCATGTGTTCTATCCATTTGGAGGTATCTCAGCTTTGACAAACTACTGCACTCCAACCCTCGTGCCTACCAAAAGTCAAGTGAAGAGAAGAGGAGAAAACACTGAACAATGTTCTGTCTTATTTTTCTGGATGACACATACATCTGTCATACTGCATTTATTCACTCCACAACTGCCTCTCCTACCTTCCTTCCCATCCTCTTCCCCTCGGTCCTGTCCTCCTCACCTCACTCCCTCCCTTTGTCTTTCCATTTAGCTAATACCCTACTTATGACAACTCACCCCCAAAATTAAAATCAATAATATTGTGGCACTAACATGACATTTGCCACCATCACGCTGTTCACTTTCCATGTGTGTTATGCTCTATCCCCTTACCTTTTTGTCTGTCATGATGGTTTAGATTGTAAACTGTTCAAGGCAGGGATTGTCTCCTACTCTGTGCTTATACAGTGCCTAGCACAATGGGACCCTGTTCTTGCTTGGTCCTTAGGCATTCCCATAATAATCTCATAATTCATACTGCTCATAAATGTGAAAATATACATACATGCCAGTAGTGTGTATGCACACACACGGTACAGCCATGGACACAGACACAGGCATGAACACACTTTAGTTTCCTGACACACATGCAACTTGTCTCTTGTGCACGTGCAACTCACCTTCTCCTCCCTCATGGACATGTTTCTCCTAGCCACAAGAGCACATACGTTCTATACACATAAATCCACCAATGCCACAGACAGCCTCCCCCAGGCACGCTCCTCATGCACATGTACACACAGATCCCTGATGAAGATAATTTGATACTCATTGTGGTTGAGTTATTCTAGTCACAGCAAGAGAAAACCCCTAAAGAAGATGGGAAGGATTGACAGATCTGTAATATTGTGGGAATAAATTAGAGAAGTTCTAAGTTAACGCTCTCTGCAAACACTGAGAATTCCTCAGAAGAAACATGAGTAATTTCTACGTCTAAAATACCCAAACCACAGTACAGCAAGCTTCTGCGTAACCAATTGCTTATACTCACTCAAGGAATGGAAGGTCTGATGTGGCCCAGGGAAACTGGAAACTACAGGAGAACCTGAAGAGAGTTACAAGTTCAAGGGCACAGAATGCAGAAAATGTTGACTGAACAAAAACAAAACAACAGATTATTTTTTTCTGGGCAAGGGGATCGTTTGGGCCTTGGTTCAGGTGAATTATTTAAGCCTCAGGTAGGGTGACCAGATAGCAAATGTGAATAATCGGGATGCCTGAAAAAATCCTGAATGCCTGGAAATCCCCTTAATGTGACATAGGGTGGAATGGTACCTCATTAATATGCACATTTAGGATCCCTCGCCCCCCCAAAAGCAATAGCCTCTGCACACTCCTCTTCAAAAGAATGGTAACTGAGTGGCTGCAGTAAAGGTTTGAATTACTAATTTAATACAGTAAATGCACCATCATGTATGTACTAGTAGATTATGAATAAATAAAGCTAACCTACACTCCGTATTAACTTTTTCTGGTATATTATCTTCACATTTTAAATTGCACTAACTGAATTATTCCCTGATTAGCAAAATTCAGTTATTTGCAATGGGTCATTCATATGGAATGGACAGGGTCTATTGCATGCTTAATTCAAACCATTTTTTTAATTGTTCTGGGGGCCTAGGGTTTAGGACATTCTATTAGTCCCTATGCCAGTTGATTAAAACTGCCCAAGTAAATAACCGTGGCGCTCTTTTCTGAAAAAGAAGCCCTGGTTAACGGGAAGGTGCAATATTACTTAAAGCTCTAGCCCTATCCCTTCCCTCAGACAAAATTAAATACATAATTTTGTAGGTGGTGTTGTCAGCTGGGGAAAGCAGGGAGTGACTGTAAATGGACCTTAATGCCATTTTGGATTCTGCCACTAGCTTGTGACACCTTGGGCAAGTCACTTCAGCTAAAAAATGTTAAACTTGGGCAGCTGGAGTATGGTATTTACTTAGTGGCCTGACTTTTAGAGACCCGGGACTCCCACAAACTACAGGCAGGTCAATGAGGACTAGGGGCATGTCTGCACTACGTCTGGGAGTGAGCCTCACAGCCCTTGTCCACACACTCACTAGTGTGCTCTAGACATAGCTGTGCAAACATTGCTTTGATGTTGCAGTTCAGGCTCTTGAGCCTACATCCCTCACCTCTCCTCAGGCTTCAGGGCCTGAATTCCAGCCCAAGCCTCCACGTCCACACAGGTATTTATAGAGCACTAGCACGAGCCTTGATAACACAAGTCTGTGGGCCTGGGCTGGGTGGCTTGCTCCCAGACGCAATGGAGACATGCCCAAAGGATTCTCAGTACCTCTAAAAATCTGGTCACTTAGCAAGTGACCTGAATATGGATTCAGATGCCTAACTATTGAGTTACCGACATTTGAAAATGTTTGCTTTAATTTCTCTATGCCTCTGTTTCTCCATCTAATGTTCACTCTGAGAGCTCTTCCTTGCACATGTCTCCAAAAATTCAGAAGGCAAGAGAGCAGCCATATGATGCCTTATGTAGTCTCTAGTGAATACTTTGTTACCAAATTACCATACTTATTGCAACACTCTGGATGCCTCTGTTCAATAGGACCAGCAACAGAACAAGTGGATGTGATGTGGATTATTAGCATAATGCCTTGTCAGAGCAGCGTGAGGAGATTCTGCAGTGCACCTCCCCTGCCTGCATAACAGTTGCAGGCCTGTGATGATATGCAGCACCAAAATTTTCCCAGTTAAATGTTAAATCAATAATATTGTGCAATTTGGCCCTATAGCTATAGAGGATTTTTCATTCCAAAAGATCTCTAACCACCTTGGAAACAGGAATTGTTTCACCAGTGAAATGCAGCCACCTCTGGGTGGAGTGTGACAGATCAGAGGTGCAATATCCATGCACGGGACCTTGGTTATCAAGATGATGTCTGAAAGACCCACACACAGCAAACTACCTGGGACTTAATTTATCAGTCTCAGAAGGATGAAGGGCTGATCAACTCTGTTGGGATTAGACCTAATGGGCCTGATTTTTATTTCCACTGAGGCCCCTGTACACTGCACTCTGGCAGCCTAAAGGGATCATAAACTGTTAGTGTTACACCCACTTTGAGCCCCTTTACACTGCCAGAACAGGGTGAAAGGGCCTCCATGGAAATGAGAATCGGGCCTACTGTATGTTTCTAACTTGATACTTTAGACTCCTAAGCCTGCCCTCTCTCTCTGCACTAGATAAAATGCAGGGCTGTGTTTGCCACCCAGGCAAGGCTGGCCTTTATCATGAGGTGAACTGAGGCGGTTGCTAGACTGGCGGGCGGGGGTGGGCGGGGTGCCACTAGGACCCAGAGTGTAGAAAATTGTGTCTGCTGCTGGTGCATATGTATTCTCTCTGCTTTAGATGCACAGAGATGGTGGAGTGCAGTGCTGGAGGAGGGAGGGCACAAGAGACATAACAGGCAGGCAGGAGAAAAGGTAAGAGGAGATAACAGAAAGCAGCAGGAGCTTCAGGGAGAGAGAGGAGGAGGAGCCTCTTATGTACCTCTCTAGCACCCCCAGGAGCCTGGACTGATTAATCCAGCTTCTCAGGGAGCTTCCTGTTTCCTGCTGCTTCCCTGAACCCACTTGAGGAGAACAGGCAGTCAACTGAAGTAGTAGGAGCCAGTTAAGCCCTTAAGACGCTGATATCTTCCCTCACTCAGGCCCTGCTACTGCCTGCTTATTTGTCCCCTTCAATTGAGTGATGAGAGCTACTATAGCTGGCACAGACCAGCAGTCATGAGAGAAAGAAGAAAACGCCCCTCTGGGGCAGCATTCAGAAAAAGAAAGAAAGCAGAGGAAGCTTTTCTATCTAAGCAGGAAGGAGCTCTCCTGAGATACATAGACACAAATGCTGATGGTGAGACTTCCAGCCCCAGTGAGGATGTGAGCGGTGAGGAGTTAGTCAGAGTGCAGGTGACCTGGCAGCTAATGCAGCATTCATATCTGCATCTCAAATGGATGTAACCATACCCATACCTGAAGAAAAGTGTAGATCAGAGAAGAGTGTGGTGGAGGCACAAGAAACAGTTGCTGCTGAGTTTAGTTCCTTAAGTCTGGATGATCCAGGGCTGTGGTTCCACTTGAGCAGTAGCCTGAGAGACTTCCTAGTACTGCATGGGCCACAGCAAGTGAAAAACTTCATGTTCCCCAAGACAATGAAAATAGAAGTTTCCATCCAACACATTACCAGCATGAAATCCCCAATGGTGACAAACTGGAGAGGCCATGGCTTATGTACTCAAAAACCCAGAATGCTGCATACTGTTTTTGTTGCAAACTTTTCCAGTTTAATATTCCAGCCACATTGGGTTCTACAGGAACAAAGGACTGGAAAAAATCTGGCTAGAAATCTGGCATGCCATGAAAAGGCAGAAAATCACCAGAGAGCATTCCATAGGTCAGTGGTCTCCAACATGGTGCCCTCCAGGGCATTTATGTGCGTCCACCTAGTGCCCAGCAGGGGAGAAAAGCCATGGCACCGCACCTGCTGGGGACAGAGAACTCCAGGGTTGCAGGCTGTGGGCGCCAGTGTTCTCTGTCCTCCCATCTTCTCTCTGCACTGCCCAGAACTGGCACCAAAAAAACCCAAAACACAAAAACAAAACAAAACAAAACAAAAAATACCACTCCGACTCTGCAGAATGGACAGAATGCCACCCCATAGCAGATGCTGCCCAAGGCACATGCTTGCTCCACTGGTGCCTGGAGCCGGTCCTGTATGTGAGTAATTGTTGGCACCCGCCACACTCTTCTGAAAACATGAATGTGCTACTGGCCACAAAAAGCTTGGGGACCACTGCCATAGATGGAAAGAGCTTGAGATGAGACTAAGGTTAAAGGCCACCATAGAGGATCAGCATCAAGAGAAGATTGCATCAGAGTCTCTTTCCCGACAAAATGTTCTGTAAAGTTTGCTACCCAAAACTTAGCACTGTGTGGCACTTCAGATCAGCTGTATGTGCCAAACAATGGAAACTTCCTTAAAATTATGGAGCTGATGGCTGAGTTTGATGCTGTACTCCAGGAGCATGTAAGAGGAGTCACCATCCAAGAAGTGTGCACACACCACTACCTTGGAAAAACAATTCAAAATGAGATCATACAGTTACTGGCAACAAAAGTCAAACACAAGATTGTGGCAGATCTGAAGTCAGAAAGATATTACTCTGTTATTCTGGACTGCACACCTGACATCGGCCATACGGAACAAATGACTTTAATGGTGCGTTTTGTAACTGTAAGCAGAGTCAGGATGAGCTCTACCCTGACATCTGGTGGTGAATTATGGCGAGTGTGGAAAAGAATTTCAGGGGCTGATCTTGTTTGCATAGACACACCCACCCCGCCTAGCATAGCCCATGGCAGCTAAAATAGTCACTTTGACAACTGTGGGATCCTCAATTTCTCTGTTATTGGGGCAGAAGGAATAAAGTGTTGTTACCCTGATTATGTGAATGAGAGACTATGAACCTATTTTATGACAGAGAATCTCACCATCAACTAAGTAGCACTTGCTAGACAAGGGACATGGGTTCCAAAACCCAGTGAATTGAGAGAGGTTGGGGATTGGTGTGTGTTTGTCTGATGGTATTGGCCCCCTTTTGAGGGTCTGGAACACCAATTGCACCTTCTCTCTCCACTGTTGAAGAGCAGAGTTAATTTTGATTCCTTTAGGAATCCATCTAGAGACTGCTGGGCTGAATTCACTTTGGGCCAATGGTGCACCAGCACTGAGGCTCCCCTACTACAAGCTGAAATGACTAAGAGCTGAAATCACTAAAAGAGCTAAACTTACCGAGCTGAGTGCTGTGTTAACTAGTGGGGGAGCCTGAAGATCTATCGCGAAGCAGCTAGCAGAGCGGAGCAGTTTGCAGCATGGTTGGAGCAGCTCACAGAACAATGCGTGGAGCGGAGCTGAGCAGTTTGCGGGATGGTTGGAATGGCCCACGGAACAGCAAGCGAGTAGAGGGAGCAGCTTGTGGGGATGGCTGGAGAGGCTCACGGGTCGGCTGGAGGAGCGGCGCAGCTGGTGCAGTGGAGCTGATCATGGTGAAGGCTGCAGCAGAACTCCACGGAGAGGAGGGGCAGGCGGCCCCAGCCCACGTTAGGTGCCCCTTAACACCCTGTGTCCCTCCCATTTCCACCCAGGCTGGGGGAGGTAAAACTCTGCAGATAAACTTTTGAACCCTGGGACAGAGACTTTTGGGTTGTTGGACTTTGGGGTAATTGGACTTAAGACCCTACTGGGAAAAGGACACTGTCAAAACTTACTTGGTGGGTCTTTTGCTCATGGTTTATGTTATGAATCCTGTTTGTGGTGTTTCCCCAGTATGATGCCACATTGCTTCCCTCCTTTATTAAAAGGATTTTTCTACACTCCGACTCTGTGCATGCGAGAGGGGAAGTATTGCCTCCTAGAGGCGCCCGAGGGGGTGGTATGTAATTGTCCCAGGTCACCAGGTGGGAGCTGGAGCAGGTTTTGCATTGCGTTATTGAAAAGGAACCCCTGGATACTGAACCCGACACTTGTTGCTGCCAACTCAGAGGGGCAGATGTGTTACATAACAGCAACAGAACCTAATGAAAATGTCCCTGCAATGGTGACAATCAGAGAGCATTTTCTAGAATTTATTGACATTGATGATACTACAGGAGCTGGTATGACAAATGTGCTTCTTAAAAAGCTGGAAGATATGGAAATTGCGATAGCTGACATGAGAGATCAGGGCTACGATAATGGTACCAACATGAGAGGAAAGAACAAAGGACTTCAGACATGGATCTGAGAAGTTAAACCCTTGAGCTTTTTTTGTCTCATGCAGTTCTCATTCATTGAACTTGATGGTCAGTGATGCAGCATCAGCTTCTAGTGAGGCTGCTGAATTTTTTAATGTAATTCAAAACATCTATGTATTTTTCTCTGCAGCAATTCATGGATGGTAAATTTTGAAGCAACATCTGGGAAACTATAGGAAAGTCGAGTGGAGGCTCACTGTGCTTCTTAAACCACTGAGTGCCATACAATGGGGAAGTCGAGTGGAGGCGATAAAGCCTATCAAACACTATATTGGGAAGACAGATGATGCCATAGTTGCCATTATGGAGGATAATGCTATGACAGGAACTGTCCATGGGAGAACAGTGGCAGAGGGAAATGGAATCACCAAAATCATAAATAACTTCAAATTTCTGTGTGGCTTACTGTTGTGGCATGACATACTGTTTGAAATGAATGTTGTAAGAGACTCCAAGGTGTTGACCTTGATATATCTGGAGCAATGGAACAACTGGACAAAGCAAAGTCATACCTACAGCTTACTGGCCAGATCAGGTATTTCAAAATGTTCTGAAGGGTGCACCAAAGTTGGCAGAGGAACTTCACGCTGCAGCTATTTTCCCAGCCATTCAAGATTACAAGTCACCAAAGAAGAAGACATTTTGATTACAAGGAATGGGTTAATCCCCATAAGAGATCCCAAACAACAATTCAAAGTTGAATTCTTTAACCAGGTTCTAGACTGTACAATACAGTCAGTTGAAGAACATTTCATGCAGCTCCAGGAACCCAGCAGTATATTTGGGATGTTGTATGATATTCCAAAACTCCTCACTATACCTGAATAAGACCTACACCTGTGATGCAGGGCACTAGAGACAGTGTTGACACATGATGACATGCGCGATATTGATGCACATGATTTAGGTGATGAACTGAAAGCCCTTTCAAGATACATTTCAGCAGGATCAACTCCAAAGGCTGTTCTGGAATATATCTGCACAAAAAAGATGACCACCTTCTTTCCAAATGCTTTTGTTGCTCTGCGCATACTTCTAACACTTCCTGTCACAGTTGCCAGTGGAGAACTCAGCTTTTCCATGCCGAAGTTAATAAAAAACACATCTACGCTCCACAATGACACAGGAGAGGCTGGTCGGCCTTGCAACCATCTCAGTAGAGCATGAGCTGGCCCAGACTGTAGACCTTCAGGAAACAGTTCAAATCTTCGCAACCAAGAAGGCATGGAAAGCACCACTTTGATTATTCAAACAGATAAAAATGCCAATGTTTACTGTGCAGACAAGAAAAGTTACATTTGCTGTTCAGGCATTTGAAAGTTAAGCGTTACTTAAAATTTTTGAACAAAACATTTTAAGTTGTTAGTTCTCCTTTATTGGGGTCAGGGCCGGCGCTTCCATTGAGGCAAATTAGGCAATCACCTAGAGTACCAGGATTTTCGGGGGGATGGCATTTTGCTGGGGGGGTCGGCAGGCGGCTCAGGGGACTTGCCGCAGTCGTGCCTGCGAAGGGTCAGTTAGTCCGCAGCTCCGGTGGAGCTACCACAGGCATGCCTGCAGACGGTCCGCTGCTCCCACGCGGCTTCGGTGGACCTCCTGCAGGCACGGCTGCGGCAGCTCCACCGGAGCCGCGGACCAACAGACTCTCTGCAGAAATGGTGCGGCAGCTCCACTGGAGCCACGGGAGCGGCGCGCAGGGTGGCAAAATGGCTGTGTACCTAGGGCGTGAAAAGCACTAGCGCCGGTCCTGATTGAGGTAGGTAGCAGAGCAGTACCATGAGAGGAGTAGAACAGAAAGAAGGCAGAATTGAGACCTTTCAAAGTTTTGGCCCAAGTGAGGAGGCATGGGGGCATCATTTGAGCTCCCTGCCTCAGATGTCAAAATGTTGTGGACCGACCCTGCATCCAGGCTTAGCGAGTCTGTCGTTGTTGTCTCTGGTGGATGTGAAGGAGAAAGCAGAGATACATTGAAATCTATAAGTGTTTTCTTTGACAGGGAAAAGCAGCTTCTGTGGGAGTGTTTCAGATTTTTAAAGATATGGATTAAATATGTATCAGCTTGCTCCCCTCTTGTTGCCTCACTGGTTGGCTCCTTCAGTTAGAGGCGCCTTGTTTGGCGCTCTAGTTCTTCTGCCACCAGCTAGTGATACGAACATCAGGGACAAGGACCATCTCTTTGTGTGTTTGTATGGTGCCCTCCACAACAGTGTCTTGGTCTGTGAGTTGGGCCCCTGAGGCACTACTATAATACAAATAATAAATGACTAACTGTGAGAGGTTTAGGTACTGCAATGAAGAGAGTCATATGTGCCTAAATAGATTGATACAAACAGACCGTGCTTGAGAAAAGGAGTGGGTTTGTTCCGCTGGATCAAAATGAGACAGAATTGGCCACTGGCAAAGAGAGAGACTAAAAGTGAAGAGAAGTGGAACCCACCATGCTTAAAAAACAGGCCGTTGGGAAGGAAATCCTACAGGGTGAGCACAGGTCTCTTGCAGGGCGAGGGGTTAGTACTACAGATTTTGCCTGCAATTCAGCCCTTTTGTGTAACAATGTGCATGCTTCACTCTGCTAGCTGGCTGAAATGCCCGTCAGTCACCACTGTGGAGAGGCCAATGAATGTTCTGTTTCTCAGTACAAGCCCATTTGTCTCTTTAATTAATTATGACTGTTCTGTTGATTCCAGCTGATTTAGCATTTGCATGTGTTCTAGTGACACGTCTAGAGCCTGTTGCATCACAATCCTAAATCCATCGTGCCCTAAAAATGTGTTTCTCCACTACATGCTTTTGCACTGTGATCTATTATATGATCTCATGGAATGGGAAACTGCCCTTTCCACATGCAACTCGCCATGCTGGGGGCAGGTCTTTTCCTGCTGTTCAGCCTCTGTCCACTCCAGGAGGCAAGTATATTCCTGCTCTATATGGGTTGCCAGCTCTGGGATGTGAATGCTTTAATTCCACATGTGGATGATCACCTGTCTCAAGCGGATGTTTTTCTGTCACATAGCCCCCCCCCCTCTCCCCTGGAGTGGATATTCTACCACACAGAGGCTGTCCTCTGCAAGAGGTGGTTGGTTTCTTGTCCTATAGAGATATTTTCTTGCCACACATTAGCTGCTCACTGCTAGGCGATCAGTATTTTTTGTCACCCAGGGACTGCTCACTGCTAGGGGGTGGGTTCTTTCCATCACTGTTCTGCAAAGGATACATGAAAGTAGTTTGAGAGAGCTAGTAGGTATGTGTGGATCCAAGAAGTTCTCTAATGAGACACTCAGTGTTCACCTCTGACATCTTCCAGAAATCATGTTTCATAGAAGAACCCTAGTTGGTGCCTCTTCATCATTTGGGTAAATTCCATGCACATTTTAGGAAAATGTCCTGTCTTTTTTAAAGCCAAACTGGGAATCCCTGCAAAGGAAGGAAAGTTTAGGAGGATGAAGAAACTGATCTGGAGAATGTAGTCTCCCAAAAGCCAGATGGAAAAATAATATGTTTAGCGTATAGTTTTTCCATGATCTATTGAATGTACTGTATTATAACAGTACAATATGTACCATATATTTTACACAAAGTGTACAGAAAAATAAATGTATTTCAAATGAAACAAATTTGGCTGATTATTTTAAATAGATGTCATACTGGTATATTTCAAACAGAATGTAACTTTTAAAATATGTATTTAAAGAAAAACCAACCCACTCTCTCCCCCAGCAAACTGCTCACTTAAGCACTCAGCAACCCGGGGAAGTCAGTGGGTTAGACCAAGATGTAAATCAGGGTAGAATTTAGCAGCTTGTATTTACATATTTAACAATCTAGCATGTGGAACACACTTTTTATAAACTCTAGTAACTATTCCCACAAGAGAGATGATTGCCTTATTCTTCCACCATCATCTCCTTCTCCCTCCCCCGCTTTTTTTTATCAGAAGCACAATGGGGAGGTTAGGGTTTTCTTTGGTTGCATCCATTCCAGTTGCTGCTGTAAAACAGCTGCTTGAAGGAACTGTTTCTCTCATCGGGGTTTAGTTATATCCCAGATGAATAATGTCCCTCTTCACCTCTCCAGCAGCTGGCGTCCAGCCAACATGTGAGTGGGATGCTGACAGCTATGGGGAAAACATTTGGATTGGAGGCAGCTGCCAGAAAGCAGAAGTCACTGTTACCAGACAAGGGTGGGGAACAATTTAGAGATTAAAACCCCTCCCTGGCCTGTTCACGTTTATGCATATTCCTTCTGCTAAGAAACGTGCAGCCAAGGTCTGAGTTATCATTCATTAGCTAAATTGTGAAGTGAATGCAAAAGCTAGTTAAAGTATTTAAGTTTTGTCACTTTTTTGCTCCTATTCATCTCTTTTCTTCGTGGGTTTCTGTTAGTGATGTTTCAGAGGAAAAATGAATGTTGGAAAGGAGGAGGCAAAGTCTGCTTTGTTCTACAGGTATAGTTGTGGAAAGAGTAGATTTTTATCAGTAAATGTTGCTAAACATTGATTTCACTGTGCACATACAAAGCAACAAAAAATATTTCCATCAATAATAATCAAAACCTACAGATAGGTAAAGTAAGAAAAATTCTGCTTAAGAACTCATTAGAGTTCATTTAAGGATATATACTGTGTGTATTTGGACATGTGTTGTTGACAATTTGTGCTTGTAATTGTTATAAATAGGGCCCTATCACATTCACCATCCATTTTAGTTAATTTCCTGGTCATAGGCTTTTAAAAATCATAAATTTCATGACTGCAGATATTTAAATCTGAAATTTCACCGTGTTATAACTCTAGGAGCCCTGACCCAAAATGGAGTTCTAGGGGAGGTTGCAAGATTATTGTAGGGAGGTCACAGTATTGCCATCCTCACTTCTGTGCTGCTACTGCTGCTGCTGGCGGTGGTGCTGCTTTCAGAGCTGGGTCCTCGGCCAGCAGCCGACACTCTCTGGCCGTCCAGGTCTGAAGGCAGCAGCACATGAGTAAGAGTGGCTTGGTATGGTATTACTACCCTTACTTCAGCACTGCTATTGGTGGAGCGCTGCCTTCAGAGCTGGGCATCTGGACAGCATCCACCGCTCTTTGACCACCCAGCATAGAAGTAAGTGTGGCAATACTGTGACTCCCCTACAATAGCCTTCTGCCCCTTGTGCAGCTCCCTTTTGAGTCAGGACCCCAAGTTTGAGAAACCCTGGTCTCCCCCATGAAATCCTAAAAACTGTATAGCATAGGGTAAAATTACACAAAAGACCAGATTTCACAGAGGAGCCCAGATTTCACGATCTGGGACGTATTTTTCACAGCTGTGAATTTGGTAGGGCCCTAGTTATAAAGCTTTAACATTTTGAACTCAGTGTCTGCCATTAAATAATTGTCTGACACCGTCTCATAATTTCCCACTCCTGTGAACATTTAAAAGCTTAAAACCCATAATTTTTGTACAACTCTGTGAAAATTTAAATGGCTAAACATAAAAAAATGCTTGAAAATGAACTTCACTCTTATCAATTGAAATGTTAAAATAATAAAAATTTAACTGTGCCAAACCTACACATGTACAACCCCATTGGCTTCTGCCATTGTTGTAACATGGACTGTTAAAATCTTCAATCTCTTTCCTGGTAACTTTTTGTTCTCTACCACTTTTCCTAAAGTGTGGTTCTGTTCTGAAATGTGATTGCAAAAAATGGCTATATGAGGTTCTATGTTTATTGTTCATCACTGAGTTTCATGACAAATTTGTTCAGTTTACAAGTAAAAAATATGGGGATGGATTTTGGGGACTGCTCTTGTATGGCTTGAGGAGCATGTAACCCAGCTTTATGAATCCCTGGTCCTTAGGCCAGTAGATGTAAGTCCATTCTGAAGAAGCAATTTAGAGCAACCTTGAGGTCTCTCTAAGTTGTGATGGCTGCAGTGGCTCCCAGTACTCTCCATAATCCCCTTCTCTTGGCCACTGGAGTCCACTCTGCCACCTGTGGATTTCTCTGTGCCAGAATCAGAATAGCAGTCGTGTTAGTCTGTATCTGCAAAAAGAACAGGAGTTCTTGTGGCACCACTAACAAATTTATTTGAGCATAAGCTTTTGTGGGCTACAGCCCACTTCATTGGATCATGCAGTGGAAAATACAGTAGGAAGATACATATATATATATATATATATATATATATATACACACACAGAGAATAAGAAACAATGGGTGTTACCATACACACTCTAATGAGAGTGATCAGTTAAGGTGAGCTATTATCAGCAGGAGAGAAAAAAACTTTTTGTAGTGCTAATCAAAATGGTCCATTTGCAGCAGTTGACAAGAAGTTATGAGGAACAGTGGGGGGTGGGGGGGGGGAATAAACATGGGGAAATAGTTTTACTTTGTGTAATGACCCATCCACTCCCAGTCTTTATCAAGCCTAATTTAATGGTGTCCATTTTGCAAATTAATTCCATTCAGCAGTCTCTCGTTGGAGTCTGTTTTTTGAAGTTTTTTGTTGTAATATTGCGACTTTTAGGTCTGTAATCGAGTGACCAGGGGAGACTGAAGTGTTCTCCAACTGGTTTTGAATGTTATAATTCTTGACGTCTGATTTGTGTCCATTTATTCTTTTATGTAGAGACTGTCCGGTTTGGCCAATGTACATGGCAGAGGGGCGGGGCTGTCTGTAAGCAAGGACTGGCCTGTCTCCCAAGATCTGTGAGAGTGATGGATCATCCTTCAGGATAGGTTTGTAGATCCTTGATGATGCGCTGGAGAGGTTTTAGTTGGGGGCTGAAGGTGATGGCTAGTGGCGTTCTGTTACTTTCTTTGTTGGGCCTGTCCTCTAGTAGGTGACTTCTGGGTATTTTTCTGGCTCTGTCAATCTGTTTCTTCACTTCAGCAGGTGGGTATTGTAGTTGTAAGAATGCTTGATAGAGATCTTGTAGGTGTTTGTCTCTGTCTGAGGGGTTGGAACAAATGCAATTGTATCATAGAGCTTGGCTGTAGACAATGGATCGTGTGGTGTGGTCTGGATGAAAGCTGGAGGCATGTAGGTAAGTATAGCGGTCAGTGGATTTCCAGTATAGGGTGGTGTTTATGTGATCATCGCTTATCAGCACTGTAGTGTCCAGGAAGTGGATCTCTTGTGTGGACTGGTCCAGGCTGAGGTTGATGATCAGAGGCTCATTCACCTGCACATCTACCAATGTAATATATGCCATCATGTGCCAGCAATGCCCATCTGCCATGTACATTGAATCCCCAACTGTCTGTTTAAAACAGCTACTCCTCTTCTTTACACTGTCAAATAATGCTTTCCAAAGGTCAAGTCCCAGTCACATTACTCACATGATTAGTCCCATTGAGTTCAGTGGGATTCTTTGCATGAGTAAGGGAGGAAGGATTTACCCCTTTCTGTAGAAAATTAAGACGTGAGGGTTTGGTTGAAAGGGAAGATTTTCTATTTTACGATGCTATTTAAATTAATATAATGAGAAATCTGGGAACATACAGTAATTCTAACATTGTGAAATATATAATAATAGATGTAAAACCAAAAATAGCCAAGCTCTGTAATTGGTTGTCAGTGATGTCATAACTATATCACTAACACCCAGGTAATGCACAGACAGGATTTGTTCATATTTCATAAATGCCGTTTCATATTAGCTCAGACGCACCTGAGGTAGTGCATACTTGGGGGATTATTGCACTGTTTAGGTAGTTGAAATCACTCAAGTTTTGGCCTTGTGCCTCAGAACATTGCCTGTAGACTCCATTAATCCCCTGGCAACACATAGCCTTTTGTATCTTATTGCTTAATTGTACGCTTTCCTTCCCTTTCTTTGAGTACTGAAAAGATAAGATAGGTTTTGTAAGAGAATTGAGGTAAAACAGGTTGGTCACTCAGGGCACGTCTAGACTACGCGCCTTATCGGCGCATTAAAATCGATTGCTCGGGGATCGATATATCACGTCTGATCTAGACGGGATATATCGATCCCTGAGCGCGCTTATATCAATTCCAGAACTCCACCAAACCCAACGGAGTTCCAGAATCGACATGGCGAGCCACGGACATCGATCCTGCGCGGTGAAGACGGGTGAGTAAACCGATTTTAGATATTCGACTTCAGCTACGCTATTTTCGGAGCTGAAATTGCGTATCTAAAATCGATTTTACCGCGTAGTGTAGACCTGGCCTCAGAAAACTTAAAATACTTTAGTTCAGTCTTTGGTATCCAAGATGCCTTCTTGTGTGAACATGAGAAACAGAGTGCCCTGTGAGACTGAAAGAGATACAGCCCTCCTCCTTTGAAATGATCAAAGAGCTCCATAAGCTCATCATAATGCAAAGGGAAAAACATGTCACAGTAGTGCAACCTTCTGTTCTTTGAGTGACCTAGATGGTTAGTGCTGAAATGAATAGAAGAGATGGCCAGCTGCCCTCCTGTGTGATTCCCTCACAGTCACAAAAGAAATCTAATTATGCAGAAGTAAAGTGCTAGGTCAAACAGACCTTATTTGTGGAAGTAGATGTAATTTTTGACTGTCTGTGGGTGACTTGTTGATGGGAAGGAGAAGGGATTTTAAAAGGTGTTTTGACAGCATAACATAGTCCTGAATTTTATTTTTCTAATAATGCTCATGAGCTCTTTGGAGTTCTCTATGAACAACTGAAGGACCAAGGAAACAAGCCAGAGTTAAGTCTATAATCAGAACTAGGAAATAGGAAATGACACCTTCCAGCGGGATTTGCTGGTGTCATTTGCTGTGTTCCAGTCCACAATGGCTGGAGAACCTAACCACTACAGTGAAATGTTACTGATGATCTTTTCAGATCTGATTCTCTTCTGCTTCTTAGAGCATTCTGCACTGTCAGAGCCATTGCTGCTGCTCCTGGAGTGTTGAACTATGAGAACAACAGAAAAAGAATTCCCTTGAATTGTCCTTCAAATGCTTATTTACTAATTTCCATCACACCTGTTGCCAAGACAGCTAAATGGTGCAATTGCAAATACTGAAGCACAAATTTAGGTATAGTTGAGCATGAGCCAAGAAGTTAGGATCTGGATTCAGATCTTAATTTTCCCTAAAGCCATGGCTGTTTGGATCCATGTCTCTGAGTTGGGCCCATTGCTAAACTAGTTTTACCATTTAGAAAACTGAACTAAAACACATTGGAGCAAAACAAAAAGCAGTCACTCAAATACAAACCAAAATAAATGCCTTGCATGGTGGCCTCATAGTCAAGACGCTTCCAGCTTCCAAAGGCAGAAGACTTTCAACTGTGATCTACTGCTGCCACTTTTGGAGTGCTTGACTTTGGAAATGGACAACAAGAGCCTTCCAATCTGAACGGCCAAGATGAGCTCGAGGGTGAGAGGCAGCCATTCACTTTGAATAGCATCTGGGACAAGTGGGAAGTTACATCAGACCAGGAGAGAACTGCACGTTCTTGTGCTTGTGGTGAATTGCGCCTCTCAGGAGATGGCCAGCTATACTCTGCACTGTTTGGAGCTTCTGGACATTCTAGGTAACCCTAAGTAGAGAATATTACCACAGTCCAAGCCTAGAGATGACAAAGCCATGCATGCGCATTCCAAGGTCGGCATTAGAGAAGAATAAACTTAAAATATGTTTTAAAATATAATATTGCAAATCAGTTTAATCTGAAAATGAAATTTTTGTGGGAGTGTTTAAATGGCAAAGGATCTGATTCTCATTTACACGACAGTCCTGCGTGCCATTTTAGTTTACAACTACCCCCATTTGAAAGCTCTTTTACAGGGCCAAAGTGGTATGTAGTGTAAATGAGAATTGGACTTGCATCTTTAGATTCTGCTGAGTATTGGAAAGGGCTTTTGGGGAGGCTGGGACGAGGAAGGGGTCTCCCTTCTGCCGAAAGCTGAAGCTATCTGGTCAGAGTAGGGAAAAGGGTGTGTGCATTCAGGAAGCCTACTTCTGCCTAGGAAAGGTAGGGCACCTGCGCGAAGCATACTAGGCACAGCTACAAGTTATTGCTGATATGTTCTGAGCTGCTGTTCTGGATTTTCACATTTCACATTTATCCATAACATTTTACTTTCCACTATATTTCTGAGGTAGCTTCTTCCTCTGCCTATCTGCTTTCGGACAACCTTTGTTTTGGCTAAGGAGGCCTAGAGGTGATTCTACGCAAACAAGGCCCATCAGTGCTATTCCAAAACCTGGGTTGAAGGGTTCAGTCAAGAGCTGAGCCTGCTGCGTACCATATCCACACTCCTAGCCCCATCAGATGAGGGTACTTGGGACTTCAAGGCATAGATGCTACAGACCCTGCCAGGCCCAATTATTTTAATGTCATTTGAAAAGGAAGTCTTCTCTCAACCCTTTCTCTTTTACATGAACTGTCAACTTTCTGTTTAGACTGTCATTTTTATTGCTTGTTGTGTGGATAAGTGGAGCTGGAAAAGGAAACTGTAATACTGTTAGCCATTCTAAAATTCAAGGGCTCATTGTATTAGAACATAATTTACCCCTCTGAATGAATAATTGTTTCAAAAATGACCTACTCTCCTAAGAAAACTAAATGTACATCATAGAGAGAAATCCTCTTCTGTGTGGGAACCAAGCCTCTGTCTTCCCAGGTATGAGGGCACACAGCTAGCTGTTTGCCATTCATATCATCGCCCTTATGAGTTGCTGGCTTCCCAAAGGATGATGCCCTTTATTTTCCTTTTGATCTCTCTTCTTGCAGTTTCTACCCTTCAGCCTCCCATTTTCCCACTAGGTTCAGTTTCTCTTTTATAGATGCCTAGAAGACTCCTCTTCGTCACACTTGCTGCTTTTACCTTAGTGGTTTCAGAACCTGCACTCATTCCTCTTGTTTCTTATTGTTCAAGATACTTTGGGATCTGGCAATTGCCCCACATCTCCAAAGAGAGATCCACTTCTCAGCTGTGGCTTGTGACAGATCCATAGCCCGGAGCAGTGGTGGGGCAGAATCATACTATTGTATATGGTTATTAGCACCCTCTTCCCTCTCCCAGTGTATTTTTTCAGTGGAGGGGTTCTGACCAATGAAACTGATCCTATTCTCATACAAGATATAGAGTTTAGATAGCAGGGCTCCATCATTTACTCTGCATTATCATTGCCATCTGTTATACTGGGATCTCCTGCTTCCTTGGTATCTAAAAGTCCATAGTTTTCTCTAAACTTCAAGCAGGCTGAAGTCTTTCAACCCAGAGTTTCAGCTGGTAACAGCTTTTTTTAGAGTGTGATTCTCTATCTGACCCTTGAATGTTCGCTATCGGCTGGTGGGGGGAAAGGTGTGCATGTCAATATAGCAGGTTCATGTGCGGACACAAAACTAGTACCAGGACTGCATGAATAAAATACATTCCAGCGCTGTAAGGACCAGTTCCAAAACCGGTTGCAAGGAAGGGTTTGGGTGTTGGGTAGTTTTTAATAGTTTTGTGCTGCTGTGCCAACCTATCTTCTTGAACCTGAGGGAAATTAAGATGCACCTAGAGCATCTGGTTGCTTAGATCCTAGAATGTTTAACAGCCCACTAGGGGGCACTGAATCCTGAACGTTTGGCATCCAGAGAGTTAATTTATTTTCTGGGGATGTTTGGCTGCCCGGTGGGTGCTTTCTACATGGAATGTCAGCAGAAGTCAAGCAGTTAAACTGCCAAGATTTGTATTCTCTCGCTGTTTCCCAGCATGGGGGTCGCCACTTGCCTCACCTTATTAAGATCCATACATCAGCTGCACATTTAATAGTACAGCCTGCTTGTTGTTTATTGCACCTTTCACTGATTGAGAAACATGCCACCTTTGGTGCCCACTGCATTAAAGAGTCCGTGTGGGTTAGAAATACAACAGGGGAGGGTGTCTGATGTTTCAAAGCCTCTGCCTCTTGCCTCATAACAAGGGCAAAGCATGCTTCTTGCCATGTCTAGATTAATAACAAAAGTCCAAGGCCAACAAATAAAACAAAATTTAAAACCACAAGTAGTTCTGGGTTTTATTCTCAATACTCTTTGCCACAATCTGGCCCAGAGTTGCCATCTCAGATTTTCCAGCCAGAGTGATGGAAATATAAGTTAGGGCTATAAAACCAAAATAGTTCCAGTTCATACATCCTAAGGATTGAAATTATAGTCTCATAGCAAGGAAAATGTTCAAGGTCAGTGAGGTAATGGGTCCTGGGGACAGAACTAATTTCTTTTAAGAAGTTTAATGCAATATGGAAGTTTTTTCAATGCCCTTGATGCAAACCTTGTTTAAATGTAAAATAGTCCCCATAGTCAGTGGAAAAGTCCCTCCAGTGCATTCAGGGTACAAACTGCTGAACTCTGTTTTGGGCAACCTTTCTAATTGCTGTTTCCAAATGCTTTAATTGGACCTAAGATACAGTATGCAAAGGGATTATTTCCATCTAGTTGACACCTAAGCTATCTCCTACTGCCTCACCCTGGAGGGCCTCCAGTTTGGTTAGAGAGTTGCTACATTTGGAATCCTAAGGATCCCATGGTGAGTCTTGGCTAGGATAATTAGCTGATTGCTCACGCAGTAAGTCTCATCACTGGATGGGCAATCTGAAAATTTGTTAATTATGTTGCAGTATATCATCCCTAGGTGCAGATGTTCTAGCTGTCTGTGTCCAATACGCAGTGCGGTCTGTGAGTAAAAGGAAATATGTGTGGATGCTTGGATGCGTGAGATATCTTTGGAAATCTGTGCATGATCTTCCCACCCAGTGGGCTTCATTTCAGTATCCAGTCCCATCATTAGAAAACAATCTTTTCCTCCTTCATCTGTGCAGCACATTGCAACAAGTGTCACCAAATATGGCCAAGATTTTCAAAAGAGAATTATTAGGATTACTAGGGAGAATTCCCCCACCCCACCAGAGAATTTATGATCTTTGGCTTCTGTTATAGGTTGTTCCTGTGTGAGCCTGTCTGAAATGGAAACTCTGGCAAATCTGTCTGGAGAGTTTCTAAGCCCTTGTGCTCTCGGTTATGTGGATATTTTTTTTATAACTAGGTTTTTCTTTGTAGTATAATTGATACAATACTGTAGCCTGAGAAGGTTCCTTCTATTTGAAGGAGAGCAAAAGGGGGGAGGGGGGAGGCAAAAGAGACTTGCTGATTATTTTATTTTTGAATCACTCTAATTGTGTTTTCTAGGTCCTTTAAGCCTGACTTTGTTCTGATTCGACAACATGCCTACAGCATGGCACTAGGAGAGGACTTTCGCAGCCTCATCATCGGCCTGCAGTATGGCGGAGTCCATAGTGTCAACTCCCTTTACTCCATCTATAACTTCTGCAGCAAGCCCTGGGTGGTAGGTAACGATCCAGGTTTATTACATTAGCACTGGGCCAGAAAAATGACAGAGCGCCAAAGTCAGACTCCAGTTTTTCCAATGAGAGCTCTTCCCTTCCCATTGCAGCCATCGCTCCGCTAGCCTTAGCAAGCTGCTTTGGGACTCCTTTGGGAGCCTGCCAACATTGCTTCTTTATCAGCCTATCCAACTTGCTTCTGAGTAACAACATTGCCCTAACGATAAGGCATCTTCAGCAGTCCCAGATTCTGTCACTTGGCTGCATGGGAGACAAGAGCTGCAGTTAAATCTAGATCTCTTTTGTGGCAGTACAGATCAATACTGCTAGGTCACTGGGCTGGCTCACGCATTATTCTTAACCTGTACAAACCACCAGCATACCCTGTTTTAGCGGATATGTAGACAGTGATTCATAAAAGGGATTACATGATTCTATGACTATCATTTATATTATGGTAACACCTAGAGACCCTAGCTAAAATCAGTGCCCCATTGTGCCAGGCATTGTACAAACATTGAACAAGGCACCAAAAAGTCTACAATTTAAATAGACAAGGGGGTGAGATAGCTCGGTGGTTTGAGCATTGGCCTGTTAAACCCAGGGGTGAGTTCAATCCTTGAGGGGGCCACTTAGGGATCTGGGGCAAAAATTGGTCCTGTTAGTGAAGGCAGGGGTTGGACTAGATGACCTTTCAAGGTCCCTTCCAGTTCTAGGAGATTGGTATATCTGCAATATTTTTTTTTATTAAGATCAAGGATTGTGGGTAAGGGATATTACATATGAGCAGAGTGAACAACACAGTGATTTACAAATGTCATGTTGGTGCCAGGGGGTGTTATTTTTGTTGCTGTTCTTGTGTTTCTTTTCTAATTTTGGGGGTGAGGTTTTGTTGAAAGGGGATTAACCAAGAAAGGAGAGAGAAAAGTAGGGGCCCATGAAAGGGAGGAGATTAGAGTAATGAGAAGAAGGGGAGTATGGAAGACAGGTGGAGTGAGGCTGAGGTAAATATGTGAGATAACAAACAGCCAGTCAGCACAGGGGAACTATCCTGAGTAAAAGCTGTAAAAAGCCAGATTATGGCCTCTTTAGATTCATAGAATACCAGGGTTGGAAGGGACTTTAGGAGGTCATCTAGTCCAACCCCCTGCTCAAAGCAGGACTAAACCCCAGACAGATTTTTGCCCCAGATCCCTAAATGGCCACCTTAAGGATTGAACTCATGATCCTGGGTTAGGAGGCCAATGCTCAAACCACTGAGCTATCTCACCTCATGTAGGTTCCTGCTGCAGCTCCTTATCTCTGCTTCTCTATGTTGGCTTCTCTTCCCCAAGCTTATATAGCTGTGGAGAAAGAGTTGGGCCTCATGGATGGAATTCTCCCCTGCACAGTTCTGGAGCTGAGGGCCATTGAAACTGTGGACTTCAGTTTCCACCATTTGTGTATAGAACTGTGGGAAGAGGGACTTTCCAATGTCTGCTCTAGAGCAGTGACTCTCAAACTTTCCAGACTACTGTACCCCTTTCAGGAGGCTGATTTGTCTTGCATATCCCAAGTTTCACCTCATTTAAAAACTGCTTGCTTACAAAATCAGACATAAAAATACAAAAGTGTCATAGTGCACTAGTATTGAAAAATGGCTCAGTCTCTAATTTTTGCCATATAATTATTAAATAAATCAATTGGAATATAAATATTGTACTTACATTTCAGTGTATAGTATACAGAGCAGTATAAACAAGTCATTGTATGAAATTTTAGTTTGTACTGACTTCACTAGTGCTTTTTATGTAGCCTGTTGTAAAACTATGCAAATAGCTAAATGAGTGGATGTACCCCATGAAAGACTTCTGCGTACCCCCAGGGGTATGTGTACCCCTGGTTGAGAACCACTCTTCTAGAGGATCCCTGCTGATGCAACTCTAGGAAATCTCCTATATAATTGCACAGGTATCACAAATGGACAGAGAAGATGGTAACAAGGAACCAACCATCCTCATTATTTAACTATAGATTTTGCAAATTCAGCTGAGGTCAGTAATGATTGAAAAGACTTATCCTTTGACTACCCTGTTTGGCATTGGTGCTTTCAGTTCATTTCCTATTAAAAAGGTGTCTGTGTTACAAAACCAATCTTCACAATTTGCACCCTTTTTGACAGTCAGTGTCAGTGGCCAGGACCTGGACGGTCATGCCTAGGACTGGAGCAGGTATCAGGCCTAGGGGTTGAAGCAGGCATCAGAGGCCAGACCCAAGGGTCAGAACTGGAGTCAGAAGTCAAGAACTGCAGCCGACGGTCAGAACCTGGTTCCTGAGAGTGATACAAGGCAAGAACAGGACTGGAACTATGAGGGAACGAGGCTGGGAACAAGCAGGAGCTGTAGGCGAATGCTTTGAGTGGCCACTGAATTGCTGCTGAGCCTAAGAGCCAGTTTGCTGACTCTTCCACCCAATTAGATGGTGTAGCTAAGTAGGCAGCCTATTACAGGCCCACTGCGCTCATGAGGTTGCATGGAGATCTGGCTCTTTTGCAATCGCTGTTTCCTGATAGTCAGGGTATGTCTATGCTACCTGCCGGATTGGCAGATAGTGTTCGATGTATCGGGGATCAATGTATCACATCTCATCTGGACATGATAAATCGATCTGCTAATCAACGCCCGTACTCCACCTTGGCAGGAGGAGTAAGCAGAGTCAACAGAGGCGCCGCGGCAGTCGACTCACTGCCATGAAGCCAGCCAGGTAAGTCAAACTCAGATACTTCGACTTCACTTACATGAATAACACAGCTGAAGTTGCGTATCTTAGTTTGAACCCCCCTGTTAGTGTAGCCCAGACCTGAGTCTCATCACTAAGACCAAGGATAAAATAATGCATGAAGGCCAAAGGTTTACAAAAATAGGAACCTAAACTTAGGCTTCTAAATCCATATTTAGGCATTTAAGTAAGTGGCCAGATTTTACAAAGTCTGAGCATGCAGCAATACCCAGTGACTCTAGTGCCAGGTAGGTTGTGGAAGCATCCTGAGCCTCTGTCAAGGATGTCTGCACCTAGGGCTTGAGGGGGCTGTCAATAAGGTTTTCAGTTTAGAGATACCTCTGGATCCTAGACTATTCCTGAAGTCCCAGATGGCATAAGAGACCATGTGTGTCTTTCATCTGCATTTGGTGCACTGTTTGCACGTATTACTCACTGTTATCTCTGCCAGTGTGACTTCCTGTCCTAATGATTATAGTGCGCTGTAAATGAGGTACAATAACCCCTCGCTTAAAGTCATCCTGGTTAATGCTGTTTCATTGTTACATTGCTGATCAATTAGGAAATATGCTCATTTAAAGTTGCGCAATGCTCCCTTATAACATCGTTTGGCAGCCGCCTGCTTTGTCCACTGCTTGCAGGAAGAGCAGCCCATTGGAGCTAGCTTGTGGGGGCTTGGAACCAGGGTGGACTGGCAGCTCCCCACTCCTCTAAGTTCCCTGTGTGGCAGCCACCCAGCAGGCTATCAATTGCCGGCAGTTCAGCTGTCCCGCCCCCCACAGCCATGTGCTGCTCCTGCCCTCTGCCTTGGAACTGCTCCTGGGAGCCTCCTGCTTGCTGTGCAGGGCTGGAGGAGAGGAGGACTAATGTCAGGATGTCCCCCTCCTCCCTGCTTCCACACCCCACTTACCCTATCTCCATGGGAGGGGGCAGGGCTGCCCAGAGGATTCAGAGGGCCTGGGGCAAAGCGGGGGAGCTACAGTGCTTGTACTCACCCAGCGGTGGTCCAGGTCTTCAGCAGCACTGAAGGGCTCCCCACTGCCGAAATGCCGCTGAAGACCCAGAGTGACTGAAGGGCCCCCCACTGCTGAAATGCCGCTGAAGACCCGGAGTGACTGAAGGGCCCCCTGCCACCAAAGATCCAGACCACCACTGGACCAGGGCTTGCGGGCAGGGGTGGTTCTAGACATTTCGCTGCCCCAAGAATGGCTGCATGCCACGGGGGGCGCTCTGCTGGTCGCCAATCCCGTGGCTCCAGTGGACCTCCCGCAGGCATGCCTGCGAAGGGTCTGCTGGTCCTGTGGCTTTGGTGGACTTCCTGCAGGCATGCCTGTGAAGGGTCCACCGGAGCCGCAGGACCAGCGGATCCTCCGCAGGCATGCCGCCGAAGGCAGCCTGCCTGCTGCCCTCCCGGCGACCGGCAGAGCGCCCCCCGCAGCGTGCCACCCCAAGCACGCACTTGGCCTGCTGAGGTCTGGAGCCGCCCCTGCTCGCGGGGCATTTCCGCGGTAGGTGGCCTTTCAGTTGCTCTGTGTCTTCGGCAGCACTGAAGGACCCCCCGCCACCGAAATGCTGCCAAAGACCCGGACTGCTGCCGGGCCAGGGCTCACAGGGCCCCTGCAGGGCCCGGGGCCTGGGGCAAATTGCCCCGTTTGCCCCCCCTATGGTCGGTCCTGGGGGAGGAGGGGTGGAAAATGACACAACAGGGCTCTAGACGGACAGAGGGAGCTTCCTGGGAGAAGCCAACTTGCTGATCTACTTAAGAAGGCAGTGTACTTAGAGTCAGGTCGGCGTACTTAAAGGGGCAATTCCCATCTCTCTCTCACACAGGGTGTGTGTCTCTGTTTCTGTCTGCCATGCTGCCTCCCCTCCCTCCATTCGTGCTGACTTGTATAGTGTGAGGCTACATTTAACAACAATGTGTTAACCCTTGAGGGCTCAGCCAAAAGCTAGTTCATCATTTAGCAGCAAGGCATTCCCTGGGAAATATCTCACCCTCTTCCATCCTCCGACTTCACCACCTCAACCAAGTTTCACAATCATCATCGCTGTGTATCAGTATTAAATTGTTTGTTTAAAACTTACACAGTGTGTGTGGGAAGAGGTTTGAAAAAAATGTCCCTGGAACCTAACCCCGCCAATTTACATTAATTCTTATGGGGAAACTGGATTCGCTTAACATCGTTTCGCTTAAAATTGCATTTTTCAGGAACATAAATACAACATTAAGCGAGGAGTTACTGTACTCTTAAAGCCTGTTTAGCTGGGTCTACACGGCAAAGGTAGGCCAACCTAAGTCGCCTTGTTTCAACTTTTTTTTGCATACATCTACACCTAAGCTTGTCTGCTGTCGATGCAGGCACCCCGTTACATCAACACAATAAACCCGCCCCCCAGCGATGCAGAGCTAAAATCAATCTACTTCCATCAACATAGTGCTAGTGTAGACACTGAATTACTTGCTCAACCCTAATAGTCCTCCAGCAGCTGTCCCATGATGTCCCTTTCCCCTGCAATAGTGGCCACTCTGATCACAGCTTTAACTCCACTGGCAGCGGTCACAGAGACTGGAAGTCTACTCCCTCTTTAAAACCCTCTGTGTGTCTTTGAAATGCCTTTTCCTGGTTGCTGTCCTTGGTGATCACATCAACTAGCCGGCCTTTGTGAGTGTCTGGCCGTCCTGGCTCAGCACAAAGAGAGCTACACCTAGATGTGCTCCTGCCTGGACCAGGGCAGACGTCCTGGATCTCCCCAGGGTATGGGAGAAGAGGTTGTGCAAATCCAGTTAAGGACCAACCAAAGCAATATAGACATCTGTGTGCTGATCGCACAGAGCATCAGAAACCCAAGGCCTGACAGGCATAAGCATCAGTGTTGGGTGAAAGCCAAGGAACTTCAAGGCATATCAGAAGGTGAAAGAGAGCGACAGCACTGGGGCCATCCTGCAAACCTGTCATTTCTACAGCAAACTGATTGCCATACGTGGTGGGAGCCTCACCAGCACCCTGAATGTGACTGTGGACACATCATGAGAACGGGGAGTGGAAACCCTTGAAGATGAGGAAGTGGGGGACACACACCATGTGGTGGGCCAGGAGCTCTTCAAAACTCTACTGGAATTGAGCCAGTCCTGCCAGGCGAGAACAGATGAGCCCAGTAATGAAGGGGAAAGGAGCTCAGGTTAGTATATAGATGCATTATTCTATATAAGCATATTTGTTTCTCTTTTCAGTGACCAAAGCCTTCCCTCCCTCTTCCCTTCTGCCTTGCTTACAAATGGCGTTCATTCCATCTGCACATTTAGAGAACAAAGGCATTAACTTTTGATTCCTTGCACGGGGTATCCAATTAAAGTTCATGCTTTGGAATGCATACATAGTTGTCACTTCAATCAACTACTACATTAGGAAATGAATTCCAACAGATGAGCATAGCAGTCAGAATTACACAGTCCACAATAAACTACCGTCTTGTGCTCAGATAGAGGTAGAGGCGGTGTTTAATCTGAACAGGGATGTCCCTTTTTTCCTCTGTAACAGATTCAAATTAACTTTCATGGAGATAGTCTGCAACCCTTTCAGCTACTGGCCAGGGTGTCTTTGGGACGCCAGTCGCAGCAGCATTCTCTGTGCCTCTGTCACTCTCAGTAGTGAAATATCAGCCAAAATCACCACTGCCTGTGAAAATATTGGCAACATTCACTGCACTTTTCCTATATTCGTACCCTGGGGCACCCAGCATCTAAACCTTTCATGCCACAGTTTCCCCTCTCTCACCTGCTGGTCCAAACTCACCATGTCTGGAGCTGCAGAGTGGTGCCAAAACAAGGCACTTTGAAGCTAATGTTCACATTATTTATGAACGGTCTTTATGGGAATAAAGTAAGGGAGTTTTGAGACTTATCATTCCCTTTCTCTTACAAGTGTAAATCTAATCATGTATCTATCTGTTTCTAACAGCAGCCTCTGCTATGGTGGCCTTGAGAGATGTCCCCTCCCTGCCTGCGGAACATCTGATTCAGATCTGGTGAAGAAAGAAGTGGACCAGCGAGGATATGCTTAGTGAGATCCTCCAATCCTCTACGGTTGCAGACTATGAAAACAGGGATTGGAGGGGCCGAACGGCCAAGAGCCAGGTGAAGACCCTGCACGCAGCAGCCTTTCCATTCCATAGAAAAACCGTGGTTGCTGCTTTCTGTATCCCCCAGCAAAACAGGTGGCAGAATGGTATGAACCCTTGTCCTACTCCTCCATGCCAGGGGAGAATGAGGAGAACCATATACTCACACAACCAGTGATAACTACAGGATCAGCCAGCAAGCAAGCACAGTGCATTGCTTGTTTTTACCATCAATGAAACATTGTAATATGTTTTTAATATGTAAACATGTATGTTTATTGTTTTACTTGTTCGTCATAAATATGGGTCACCTCACAGTGACACTAAAATGTTTTTAACTTGTTTATTTACATTTTAACTTTGTTTCCTGTGTATATGTGCACAATAAAGTTTTACTTTTTGAAAATCAGAGTATATTTATTAATTTGCACCGAGCAATCATTACACAGTTCATAACAGGAATCATTAAACACTCACCCTTTAGGTCTGTACACGTGAAGGGACACAAGTTCCCAAAAGCATGACACAATGCTACTGACAGTTAAAATGATCTTTTAAGGCCTCTCTCTACCGCATAGCTCCATGATTGGCAATTCTAATTGTGCCTGGCTGTTCAAATTGAGCAGACAGCTGGTCCATCTCACCCCTCCACCTTGCCAGTAGCCTTTCCCCTTCACTTCACAACATATTGTGTAATACACAACATGCAGCAATACCATTTGGAATGTTTGCCTTGCTAAGGGGCAGTCTAGTCATTAAACATTAACAGTGAGTTTTGAGTTGACCAAATACTCGTTCAACAGTCATCCTGCACCTGCTTAGTCAGCAGTTGAATCTTGCCTCGGTGCTATCGAGGTGGCCGGTGTACAGCTTCATGAACCAGGTGAGCATAGGGTAGGCCTGGTCCCCCAGCATCACTGTTGGCATTTCAACCTCACTAATGTGAATGCACCAGTCAGGGAAGAATGTCTCTGCTTGCAGCTTTTGGAAAAGTCCTGCTGCACCTTCCCTGACCAGCCAACACTGATATCAGTGAAGTGCCCCCTATGATCCACTGGTGCTTGCATAACCATGGAAGAGTACCCCTTTTGGTTTATGTACTCATTGGCACAATGGGGTGATGCAGAACAAGGATATGCCTGCTATCTATTGTCCCAGAGCAGTTCAGGAGCACTATTGCTTCAAATCCATCTACTATTCCCTACACCAGTGGTTCTCAAACTAGGGCCACCACTTGTTCAGGGAAAGCCCCTGGAGGGCTGAGACGGTTTGTTTACCTGCCGTGTCCACAGGATCGGCCGATTGCAGCTCCCAGTGGCCGCGGTTTGCCGCTCCAGGCCAGTGGGGGCAGCAGGAAGCGGCAGCCAATATGTCCCTTGGCCCATGCCACTTCTTGCAGCTCCCACTGGCCTGGAGCGGTGAACGCAGCCACTGGGAGTTGTAATTGGCCGAACCTGCAGATGTGGTAGGTAAACAAACTGGCCCGGCCCTCCAGGGGCTTTCCCTGAACAAGCAGTGGCCCTAGTTTGAGAACCACTGCCTTACACATTATTAAGAGAGACAGTTCTGTGTGGCATGAGATGCTTAATGGCCTTGAATACTTGGATGACAATGGCCCCTGCTTTGGGTTTTCCAACTCTGAACTGATTCCCCACCAACCAATAGCAATTTGGTGTTGCAGGCTTCCAGAGCACCACAGCCACTCACTTTTGCACTGTCAGCGCTGCTATTCTGGTGTCCCTGCGCTGGTAGGCTTGGGTGAGAGTTCAGCACGCAGATCCAGCAATGTGGTTTTTTATATCGGAAACTTTGGCAACCTCTGGTTGTCATCCCATATTTGCTTTACAATGCAATCAGTGCTCATTTCTCAGGCCCAGAAGCACCTACTCACCATGTGGAGCTGCTTCGTGAATCCCAGCAACAATCTGACATTTTTATTTCCTGTGTCCATCATCCATTCATCGTCCTTGAACAGCTCATCTTCATCGCCACAACGCTGGTTGTTGTAGTAGTTCCTGAAGTCTGGCGAATACAGGACGACTGTGCATCCTGTATTAGCAGTGGTCATGAGAATTGAGCTGAGCTCTGCAGGATATAAGTTTTTGTCGCAGAGAAGGCGGAGACTGAAAATCAGTATGTGCGCCTGTGGGAATTTTTAAAAAGGTGTGCAAATTATGGGTTGGAATAAGCAGTATGGGATGGAGAAAGTGAAATTGTGGGAATTTAACTCTGAGTTCCCACAAATCCGGTGAATTGCTGGTATCCCACAAAGCACTGTGAAAATGTCCCACAAGGCATTGCACCAGACTGTGGTGCAAGGCACACTGGAATACCTACCGTGGTACACCGCATTTTCTATTGACACAACTGCATGCGGTGAGGATGTGCAGCACTGATGCAAACAGCCAAGTGTGCATGCGCCACCCAAGTGACTTACAAAAGTCATCAGCTGAAAGCCAGCGTAACTTAAATTAACCAAACTTTGTAATATAGACACGCCTTAGACATGCCTGGTGCAGGGTTGTCATAAACAGATAGTAAAGGGTTAACAAGTCCAGTAAACCTGGCTAACACCTGACCAGAGGACCAATCAGGAGACAAGATACTTTCAAATCTCAGTAGAGGGAAGTCTTTGTTTTGTGCTGCTTTTTTTGTTCTCTGTTCTCTCAGGGAATCTAAGAGGGACCAGACAGGTATACAGACTCTCCAATATTCTGTTCAATTTAGTAAGTACCAGTTAGAAAGGCGGTTTAGTTTTTTGTTTTTTTTTTGCTTGTTTTCTTTATTTGCAAATGTGTATTTTGCTGGAAGGATTGTATCTCTGTTGCAACTTGTATCTGTGCTGGGGGGAGGATTCTCCCCGGTGTCTATAAGCTGAAAGGCCCTGTAACATTTTCCATCTTGATTTTAAAGAGACAATTTTTACTTTTTCTTTCTTTTATTAAACGCTTTTCTTTTAAAAAATCTGATTGATTTTTTCCCCCTTGTTAAGGCTCAAGGATCTGTTTCTAAAACTCACCAAGGAGACGTGGTGGGGGAAAGGAGGGGAGGGGAGGCAAATTTCCTTCGTTTTAGATTCACGGAGCTTGAATCTAATTCTATCTCTCCAGGATAGCGCCAGGGAGCCGAGGAAGATGGACCGAGTTGGACACGGTGGGGGGAAGTGTTTATTTTCCCTTGTGTTAAGATTCAAGGAATTTGGATCTTGTTTCACCAGTGAATTGGTGAAGCCTCTCCAGATGACCCAGGGAGGGAAAGTCTAAGAGGGGGAAGGTGGGAGGGATAGTCAGTTCCTCCTTGTTTTAAGATCCAGGGGGTCTGGGTCTTGGGGTCCCCTGGGAAGGTTTTGGGGGGACCAGAGTATACCAGGCACTGCAAGATCTAAGCTGGTAATTAAGCTTAGAGGAATTCATGATGGTACCCCATCTTTTGGACGTTAAGGTTCAGAGTGGGGGTGCATACCATGACAAGGGTGTACAGTAATGGCCTTCTTGCTTAGCAGTGTCAACTCCAATAAATTGATACAAATGATCAGTAAATAACACTAGCTTCCTGTTCTCCTCAAGCTGCAATTCAAGGGGCTTATACTGATCTGTACAGCTCTATATTATCCAGGTCCTCCCTCCCAGAGAAATCACCTCCCTAGTTTTGAATACTTAGGGCTCCTGAGAAGGCATTTTCAATACAAGGCCCTTAACTTTGAAGCTGGCTTCCACTGTTGGTCAGACAGAGTCTGAGATTGTTGACTTTTGGGACCTGGTGAAAAGCCTATTTGTTGACATTGGCTTTTGCTGGGGAAGGTGATGGTGTGACATATTTGTGCCTTCAGTTTGAGTCAAGGATTGAGACTGGGTAAGTTTAGTTGATAAATGTCAACTCATTTTCGTAATTTTGTGTGTGCTAGTGTGCAAGAGCCTAGAGATATGTGATGCGCATATTTTTAGAAATCTAAAAGAAAAGAAAAGAAACAAGTCAGTGCCTTACAAAATGAAGCTGGCTGCCAGAAGTGTGTAGGAGAGTTGGCTCTGCCATTGCCTCTGCTGTAGCTAATCTGGGCACAATTCTGCCTTGCTTTACCCCTGATAAATACTGTCTCCTATAACCCTAGCAGTCCCAGGAAAATCAAGGAAACCACTTAAATACTTTTTTGAAATATCTTGCTTTCCCCACCACCTACTATGATGGGGTGGACTAGCCCCCCGAGGCCCCTGACTGGAGGCCTCATGGCCCTGCCACATCCCACCCCAGAAAAGGACAGTAGAGAGGTTCTCCAAGCTGCCTAGAGTGGCTGTGTGGGAAGCAGCCAGTCAGGGCCCAGCAGGCTAGTATAAGAAGAGCTGCAGGAACTGAATTCAGTTCCTTGCTGGACTTGGAGGAGAGTGGAGGGTGTCTCTGGTTGGCTGAGGAAAAGACGGTTACTCACCTTTGTAACTGTTGTTCTTCGAGATGTGTTGCTCATATCCATTCCAGTTAGGTGCATGCGCGCCGCGTGCATGTTTGTCGGAAGATTTTTACCCTAGCAACACTGGGTGGATTGGCTGGGTCGCCCCCTGAAGTGGCGCCACCATGGTGCCAGATATATACCCCTGCCGACCCAACCACTCCTCAGTTCCTTCTTGCCTGCTATTCTGACAGTGGGGAAGGAGGGAGGGGTTTGGAATGGATAGGAGCAACACATCTCGAAGAACAACAGTTACAAAGGTGAGTAACTGTCTTTTCTTCTTTGAGTGCTTGCTCATATCCATTCCAGTTAGGTGATTCCCAAGCCTTACCTACGTGGTGGGGTCGCAGTGAGATGTCGCAGAGTGTAATACTGCGAAGCCAAAGGCTGTGTCATCTCTGGACTGCTGAACCAGGGCATAGTGAGAGGCGAAGGTATAGACCGAGGACCAGGTAGCTGCATGACATATCTCGTGGATGGGCACGTGAGCCAGGAAGGCAGCAGATGAAGCGTGAGTCCAGGTAGAGTGTGCAGTGATATGGCTCGAGGGGACATGAGCCAAGTTGTAACAGGTGCGGATGCACGATGTCACCCAGGATGAAATCCTTTGTGAGGAAACGGGTAGGCCTTCATATGCTCTGCCACCTCGACAAAGAGTTGAGGTGTTCTGCGGAAGGGCTTTGTCCACTTGATATAAAAAGTGAGTGCTCTATGGATATCTAGGGAGTGCAATTGTTGTTCCCTGCATGATGAATGTGGCTTCGGGAATAAGACCGGAAGGAAGATCTCCTGGCTAATATGGAAGGCCGATACCACTTTGGGGAGAAAGGCCAGATGTGGTCGCAACTGCACCTTGTCCTTGTGGAACACAGTATATGGAGGGTCCGCCGTGAGAGCCCGAAGCTCGGAAACTCATCTTGCTGATGTGATGGCCACGAGGAAAGCGGTTTTCCAGGACAGGTACAAAAGGGAGCAAGTTGCTAATGGCTCAAATGGGGCCGACATAAGTCTGGTAAGAACCAGGTTGAGGTCCCAGGTTGGGGTGGGGTGGCATACCTGAGGGTATAGGCGCTCCAAGCCCTTGAGGAATCGAGGTACCATAGGATGTGAAAACACTGAGCGGCCATTCTCCCCTGGGTGGAAGGTAGAGATGGCCGCCAAGTGTACCCTCAATGATGATACCACTAGGCCCTGCTGTTTAAGAGACCAGAGGTAGTCCAAGATGGTGGGGATCGAGACCTCGGCGGGAAGAACGTTCTGCTCTCTGCACCAGCATGAGAAACGCTTCCACTTGGCCAGATATGTTGATCTAGTGAAAGACTTTCTGCTACCCAAGAGTACTTGTTGCACTGGGGCAGAGCAACGCAACTTAGACTGGGTCAACAACTTAGGAGCCATGCCGTGAGATGGAGCGACTGCAGGTCTGGGTGGTGAAGTTTGCCATGGTCCTGAGTTATCAGGTCCAAGTGAAGAGGTAGAGGGATGGGGTTGGCTATTGACAGGTCGAGCAACATGATGTACCAGTGCTGCCTGGGCCACGCTGGAGCGATCATGATCAAGCGGGCTCTGTCCCTGCGTACTTTCAGCAGGACCCTGTGGACGAGCAGGAACGGTGGAAAAGCGTAGAGCAAGTGAGTCGTCCATGGTATCAGGAAAGCGTCCACTATCAAACCCTGGGAGAGGCCTTGAAAGGAACAGAATATCTGGCATTTCCTGTTCTCGCGGGACGCAAAGAGATCTACATGGGGAAATCCTCATTTCCGGAAGACCGAAAGGATAACGTCTGGATGAAGCGACACTCGTGAGAAAGGAAGGATTTGCTGAGGTGATCCGCCAGAGTGTTTTGAACCCCGGGGAGAAAGGACGCTATGACGTCTATAGAGTGGGCTACACAAAAGTCCCAGAGTCGTATGGCTTCCTGACAAAGGGTCGACGACCGTGTCCCACCCTGTTTGTTTATATAGTACATGGCTGTTGTGTTATCTGTGAATATTGACACACAACGGCCTTGCAAGTGCTGCAGAAACACCTGGCACACAAGGCGGACTGCTCTCAACTCCCAGACATTGATGTGCAAGGCCAGCTCCTGAGATGACCAAAGGCCTTGAGTGCGTAGATGTCCAAGGTGAGCACCCCAGCCGAGAGATGACGCGTCGGGGACATAGAGGGCTGGGGCAGATGGAACGGCAGCCCTGCACACACCAGGGAGGGGGTCAGCCACCATTTGAAGGAGCCTAGGATGCTTGGGGAAATGGTGACTATCATGTCTATGGCATCTCTGCTTGGTCAGTACAGTGAGTTGAGCCACGATGGGAAGGGACGGAGGCGCAGTCTGGCATGTTTCGTCACAAATGTGCAGGCCGCCATGTGACCCAGGAGACCGAAGCAAGTGCGAACCGAAGTCAACGGAACAGCTTGCAGTCTCTGGATGATGGCCACCATTGCCTGGAACCAGGGCAGCGGTAAGCAGGCTCTGGTGAGATTGGAGTCCAGCGTGGCGCCAATAAAGTCTATCCTCTGAGTGGGAATCAGAGTGGATTTTTCCGCATTGATCATCAGGCCTAGATGTAGGAAAAGGTCCTTGACAATGCCAATGTGATGGGTGACTTTTGCCTCGGAGGTCCCTCGGATGAGCCAGTCTTCTAGATACAGAAAAACGTATATCCAACGGCAGCGGAGGTGGGCAGCAACTACAGCCATGCATTTCGTAAATACTCTTGGGGCTGTAGAGAGGCCGAACGGCAGGACCGCAAACTGAAAATGTTGATGGTTGGCTATGAACCGGAGGTACTTCCTGTGAGGAGGGTAGATGGCTATTGGAAAATACGCATCTTTCATATCGAGGGCGGCATACCAGTCTCCAGGATCTAGGGATGGGATGATGGTCCCAAGGGATACCATGCAGAACTTCAACTTTATCATGAATTTGTTGAGTTCCCACAGATCCAGGATAGATCTGAGACCCCCCTTTGCCTTGGGGATTAGGAAGTAGCGGGAGTAAAACCCCGTGTCCCTTTCGTGTTTTGGTACCTCCTCTATGGCTCCTTTGGCAAGGAGTGTCTGCACCTCCTGAAGGAGGAATTGCTCATGAGAGGGGTCCCTGAAGAGGGACGAGGAAGTGGGGTGGAAGGGGGGGCGTGAAATAAATTGGAGGTGGTACCCAAATTCCAGCATGCGTAAGACCTAGCGATCTGACATTAGCTGGGACCCACACAGGGGGGAAAAGGGAGAGGTGGTTGAAGAAAGGAGGGAATGGATCCTTTAACGAAACTGGTACATCACCCTCGGGCGCACCTTCAAAAGGTGGGTTTGGGCCCTGTGAGTGGTTTGGAGGGACCTTGGTTCTGGTCCCCTTGGGTGCCTGACTGCCTCCGATAGCCGGTTCTACCCCATCTTCTGGCAAAGTCCTGTCTCTGTCTGGGCTGAGGGTAAGAGTGGTGTGGCCGGGAGCGGAAGGGCCTGCGCTGAGTCACTCGCATGTGCATGCCTAGTGAGCGCATAATGACCCTGTTATCTTTTAGGCTTTGCAGCCTAGGGTCTGTCTTGTCAGAGAAGAGGCCTTGCCCTTCAAAGGGGAGGTCCTGGATTGTATGCTGGAGCTCCGGGGGAAGGCCTGAGACTTGCAGCCATGAGATATGTCTCATAGTAACTCCAGAGGCTAGGGTCCTGGCTGCAGAGTCAGCTGCGTCCAAGGAAGCCTGGAGGGAAATTCTAGCCACCCTTTTTCCCTCATCCAGGAGGGCTGCACATTCCTGCCGGGAGTCCTGCGGGAGCAACTCCTTAAACTTGTCCGCTGCCGCCCAGGTATTATAATTGTAGCGGCTAAGGAGGGCTTGCTGATTAGCCACGCGGGGTTGGAGCGCCCCTGCAGAGTAGACTTTGCTCCCCAGCAAGTCCACGCGCCTTGCGTCCTTTGATTTTGGGGCCTGCTGACCATGGCGTTCTCTCTCATTGACCGACTGGACAACGAGGGAGCAGGGAGGAGGATGGACGTATAAGTATTCATAGCCCTTGGAGGGCATCATATATTTACGTTCCACTCCCCGGGCAGCAGGTGGGATAGAGGCCGGAGACGGCCAGATCATGTTGGCACTGGCCTGGATCGTCTGGATAAAGGGAATGGCCACTCTCGTGGGGGCATCAGATGATAAAATGTCCACCACTGGGTCCTCTACCTCTGGGACCTCCTCGACTTGCAAGTTCATATTTAGTGCCACTTGCCTGAGGAGGTCCTGGTGGGCCCTCAGGTCAATTGGTGGAGGACTTACAAATGATGTTCCAGCTACTGCCTCATCAGAGGAGGAGGATGAGGAGAGACCAGGGACAAGCGGGTCAGTTGAGGCCTCTTCTTGGTGGCCAGCCTCTGTCTCCGTTGGGATCTGGGAGTCTTGTGGCTGGACCGGCGCTTCCTCCGAAGTAGAAGGAGGAGGGCGGCTTATAGTGGCTTCCGGCACCCGGTGCTCTGATGTGGCAGAGCGAGATGGGCCTGGATGTGCACCTTGGGCCTGATGATATGCCCAAGGTGTCCAGAATGCCCACTGGTGAGGGCCATGATCTTGGGCCTGGGGCTCGTGGAATATCCTGGTGGGCACATCGGAGTCTCTGTCCTGGGCGTACGAACTGTCCTCCTGCGAAGACACGGACGGGTGCCAGGACAGCCAGGGAGGAGCTGAAAGATCCTGGTAAGAGTCCTTCTCTCTCACCATTGCTGATCTCCTCGGCACTGGGGATCGGTACCTGGAGCCATACCGGTACCGAGAGCGAGATCGGGATCTGCGACCTGCACGGTGCTGGGAGGTCGAACTGGATCTCGAACAACTGCGATAGTCCCGGTGCCAGGAGCAGTGCCGGGAGCTGGAGCGGTACTGAGAGTACTGAGCCGGAGGCCGAGACATCAATCTATGCCGCGAGTATGACCGGTACCGAAGAGGTGAGTGGTGCTGGGACTGCAAGTGGCGTCGGGACCGTGATTGTCGACGGGACCGCGAACGGTGCCAGGACCTGGATCATGATAGGTGCCGAGCTGCCGGGTCAACTGAAGGCTGTCTCATTAGGGCTGGCTTGTCTATCGAATGTAATACCCGCACCGGCGGTGCCGGGGGTTGAGGCAGGACAGACTCCGTCATAGCTTTGAGGTCCCTAGCTGTGGAGAATGTCTCCGGTGTAGAGGGGACTGTAAGCTCAACCATGGTCCCCGGCGAGGAGCTCTCAGGGACCAGAGTCGATGGCCCCCGCGGGACCGGATTCGACGATACCGCAGCAGTCGGTGCCGTGGCAGGTGTAGGTGCCGGATGGTCCGAACGAGGCTGCGTCTGTGGCGTGGAGGGCACAGAGGTAGTGGAGGACTTCAACCTTCTCAGTTTGGAGGAGAGAGATCTGTGCCTAGCAGGTCCCTGCTCCGGAGATGGCCGGTGCCGTGGTGTCTTAGCGGTGCCGGCATGGTCTGGTGCCGGAGGAGAGCTTCTAGCAGAGTGTTCAGTGCTTGGTGCCGAGGGTGGAGGATTCAAAGCTGCCTCCATCAGGAGATTCTTTAGGCGAAAGTCTCACTCTTACTTTGTCCTCGGTTTAAATGCCTTGCAAATATAGCACTTATCTGTAATGTGCGATTCCCCAAGGCACTTGAGACAGGAGTCGTGGGGATCTCCTATAAGCATCGGCTTGTGGCAGGCTAAGCAAAGTTTGAATCCCGGTGAACGGGGCATGGGCCCCGGCACTGGGTGCAGGGAAGGGCCTAATGCCCAAACCCCACTTAACTATATTCAGTATCTATCTAAACAACTATCAAACTAACTGTAATTATATAAATTCCAACTATATACAAGAAAGATATCGAAGAAACTACGAGTAGCTAGGGAAGTGGAGGACAGCTAAGCCGTGCTCCACTGTTCCAACGACCAACACAGGCAGTAAGAAGGAACTGAGGAGCAGTTGGCTCAGCAGGGGTATATATCCAGCACCATGGTGGCGTTACTCCAGGAGGCGACCCAGCCAACCCACCAAGTGTTGCTAGGGTAAAAATCTTCCGACGAACGTGCACGCGGCGCATGCACACCTAACTGGAATGGATATGAGCAAGCACTCGAAGAAGAAGCTACAGGACCTTGGACATAGCAGTGCTGGCAGAGGCTGAAGAGAACACAAATTAGCTCTGAGTTGGCTGCTGGGAATCCACCAGACCAAGGCCTTGATGTAAGGGTGAAGAATGTGCTGGAGCCATGGAGAAGTGGAACAGGGAATTCTAGCAGCAATGCAGTTTATTTAAAGAGATGTGGTGGACGGCTGCTATTTATAGGGTCCCTGGGTTGGGACCCAGAGTAGAGGGCGGGCCAGTTTCCCTCCACCAGCCACTGGGAGAGTGGCATGGACTTTGAGGCACTTCAGAAGGGGCATTGACCTGTAGTAGCCCAGCTGAAGAAAGGTCCTGAGAGGGTAAAGACATTGCCTCCAGGGAAGGAGCTCTGGGGCACTGTTCTATTCCAGACAACTTGAGAGAGATGTTACAGAGGGCACTGAGAGAGGCCCCTGTTGGACTTGTACCCCAGAAGCGGCTTGCTTTGCTTTTGTCACACAGACTGTGTGTGACCTGGCTGGAGGGCTGAGTCAGTGAAGACCCACCACAAACACAGTGTGTGTGTGCAGGCACATGCACTCAGCCAGGGAGTGCTTGCAAGCAGGGATGGATTAATTTTCCTGTGGGCCCAGGGCTATTAGATTTTGTGGGGCCTCTTGGGGTTTGGAGTATGGGAATAGGCTGGGGTATGTGGGGGGATGCAGCTCCAGCTGAGGCGGTTGTGGTGTGGCAGGAGGTTTGGGGTGTGGGGTCTGGGAGGGAGTTTGGGTGCAGGAGGGGGCTCTGGGCTGAGTGAGGGTGCAGGCTCCGGCTGGGAGGCACTTATCTCAGGCAGCTCCTGGTCAGTGGCACTGCAGGGCTAAGGTAGGATCCCTGCCTGCCCTGGCTGTGTGCTGCTCTGCTCCCCAAGGTGGCCGTCATGTCCAGTCCCTAGGCGGAGGGGCCAGGTTGCTCTGTGTGGTGCACACTGTCCGTACCCACAGTCGCTGTCCCTCCAGCTCCCATTGGCCACAGTTCCTGGCCAATGGAAGCTGCGGAGCTGGTGCTGGGGGTGGGGGCAGCACACAAAGATTGCCTGAACGCTCCTTGCCAAGGGGTGGCAGGAGCATGCCAGCGGGCCAGATGAAAAGAAGTAGCAGGCCATATCTGGTCCGTGGGCCTGCAGGGCCCCCCGAGACCCTGGGCTTCAGCCTCTAAAGCCCCTGCATTAATCCAGCCCTGCTCTGGAGAGGCGAGTACACCCTGTTACACAAACAAAAAAAACCCTAAATCCACAAAGCAATTTACTTAATCTAAGATCTCATACTGGCATTTGGCACAGCTAGTGGCTTTATCTGGCTGGAGCTGGCTCAGGTATGCGTTTCTGTCATGCCTTTGCTTATTGAGAACTTCTCTGGCAGTAAGATCAAAAGGTTTTATGATAGCTAGAAACAAGAGACAGAGACACCAACAGCTTTTCTTGGGGACAGATGATATTTTTCCCTTTTTGCATTTTGATTGCAAAATAGGCATCCTGAAAGGAGGAATCTGTTTGACAAAGGTTATTGGAAACTTACTGGACAGACATAACTGTAGGCAGGGCCGGCTTTAGGCCAATTCCACCAATTCCCCCGAATTGGGCCCCGCGCCTCAGAGAGCCCCNCAACCAGTGAGAATCCCTTCCCTGGCTAGAGGTGCCTTTTTAATTTTTACTCACCTGGCGGCGCTCCGGATCTTTGGCAGCACTTCGGCGGCGGGTCCTTCGCTTATTCTGGGTCTTCGGTGGCACTTCAGCGGCGGGTCCTTCAGTGCCGCCGAAGATCTGGAGCGAGTGAAGGACCCACCGCCAAAGTGCCACCGAAGACTCGGAGCACCACCCGGTGAGTACAAGCCCCACGTGTTTTTTTATGGTTTTTTTTTTTGTGTTCCCTGCCGGGGCCCTGTCGAAACTGTTCAAATTGGGCCCCGCACTTCCTAAAGCCGGCCCTGACTGTAGGGGAGTGTGAAAAATGAAATTAGGTAATGTTAGGAAATGAGGTTTTTCATATTTTGTTTTGTATTTTCAAACATGATCCAATTTCATGAGGAACTTTCACAATTTTGTGGGATTTTTCCTTCAACAGTCTGTAATGATTCCTCCACAACTATTGAGTGAATTGAGGCTCAAAAGTATGGTTATATTTTTGAATAATAAGTGCGACTTTTTCAGTATTTCAGAACAATTTTTTTTTGGAGGGATGGAAAATTAATTTGCGTTGATAACATGCACAATTTGAACTGTTTGGGGTGTTTTTAAGTGAAAATGGCGATTTCACAGAAGCTAAACAAAAAAATAAATTTTCAGGATCTCAGAATTATGTAAAAGTTTTGCTGTAACCACACCAGTCCAGATGCATTGGCCAATTGTAACAATCACTGTGTTATAAAAGCTACAGTACAAAACACAGCAGGATTTCATACAGGGTAATGATGTGCAATAATATACACACAATTTTGTAAGAAGACAGCTTACACCTCTTCACAGGGTGGGGGAGATTGGAAGACTCAGAGTAAAAAATTCCGAATCACTTAGCGGCCTAAGTGCAATTGACTTTCTATGGGATTCAGGCTCCTAAGTAACTCAGAGAATGTCTACACAGCAAAGAAAAAACCCACCAGCCGACTCAGGCTCAAGCTCAGGCTGTGGGGCTGTTTGACTGCTGTGTAGGCTTAAGGGATTGGGTTGAAGCCCAATCTCTGGAACCCCCTCCCACCTCATACTCTCCTAGAGCCCAGGCTCTAGTCTGAGCCCAGAAGCCTACACAGCAATGAAACAGCCCTGCAGCCCAAGCTCAAATCAGCTAGCAGGAGCTAGCCACAGGTGTCTAGTTGCTATGTAGATGTACTCTTAGCCATGTTAGAATATTTTACCCTTTGCCTTAAGATGCACTTGTCCTTTTTCTTTTAAACTCTTCCTACTGCAGTAACTTTTGACATAGAAGAGCCCAGCAAGCCTAGGCATGCCACACTACCGCACATGCATGATTGTGTAGGGATAGTAATCTGTAGGGCCCAGATTGTGCCACCCATATTTACACTGAATAGTCCTAAGCTTTGTATGTAGTCTCATTGAAATCCATGGGGCTACTTATAGACTGAGGTACTACTGACCATGAGTATGGGTGAGCCCTTAGGTGAAAGGAATAAGCTAGCTGAACTGCTGACAATAACATTCCTCTCAATTTCGGACACACATACAAGGAGGATACTTGACATATTCTCCTTGTCAATGTGTCAAGTATCTGGTGTGAAGAAAGTAAATAGGAAGTGTTGTTTACTCCTTCTCATAACACAAGAACTAGGAGTCACCAAATGAAATTAATAGGCAGCAGATTTAAAACAAAAAGGGGTATTTCTTCACGCAGCAGTCAACCCGTGGAATTCCTTGCCAGAGGACGTTGTGAAGGCCAAGACTATAACAAGGTAAAAAAAAACTAGATAAGTTCATGGAGGATAGGTCCATCAATGGCTATTAGCCAGGATGGGGAGGGATGGTGTCCCTAGCCTCTTTCTGCCAGAAGCTGGGAATGGGTGACTGACAGAGGATAGATCATTTGATGATTACCTGTTCTGTTCATTCCCTCTGAAGCACCCGGCATTGGCCACTGTCGGAGACAGGATACTGGGCTAGATGCACCATTTTGTCTGACCCAGTGTGGCCATTCTTATGTTCTTATCTAAACAAGAAGATAAGAGTTGCTGTACTGCATTAATCTATTGGTGTCTCTTATACAGTATTGTGCCTATCACACACATAACATTCGTTACTGAGGTCAATATATAAGATATAAATTTTTTGCAATTCTGCCCCATCTTATAATGGTGAGAGTGGGCAAAAAATAGTTCAGTCCTTTACCAGCACATGTTTATCACACCCATTACTACAGCAGTGGCTGATACCGAATGCTTCAAAAAGAAGGCAAACTAACAAGCAAATCCACCATATGTCAGCAGGGCTACCCAGAGGATTCCGGGGGCCTGGGGTTCTCAGTGGTGGGGCAACCCTGCTTCAGTGGTAATTTGGTGGTGGGGGGTCCTTCTGCTCCAGAACCTGCCGCCGAATTGCCCCAAAGACCCAGCTGTTTAGCGGCAGGTCTCGAGGTGGAAGGACCCCCCACTGCCGAATTGCCGCCTAAGACGCGGAGCGGAAGAAGCTCCGGGGGCCTGGGCCCCATGAGAGTTTTCCGGGCCCCCCAGAGCGAGTGAAGGACCCCACTCCAGGGACCCCGAAAAACTCTCGTGGGGGCCCTTGCGGGGACCGGGGCAAATTACCCCACTTGCCCCCTCCCCCCCGGGCAGCCCTGTATGTCAGCCCAACAATTATTCAGTAGTTTTAGTTATTTTCCTAGAGTAACATGTATACAGCATCTATGTGTCTGTTTGTAGATCTGCATGTGCTGTGTGTGCACGCATTGTGACATGTCTCTCTTGCTGGTGTGTTGATCTTTCTCTCTGTGTCTCCATCTCATTCTGTGTAACTTTTAAGTTCTGTTTTCTCACTCTGCTAGTCAAAACAGTGTTTTGTTTTGTTTCTGTGGGATGTGCAGGGGTAGTCCAAGTAGTTAAGAGATGCAATCTGTCCTCTTTCCTCTAGTCCAGATCAACACCCTTGTTGCCAACAAAAATTATTCTAGCCATGAAATTTTTCCTCTTATCTGCTGATGTGTGCGAGGGGGTGGTGGTACTAGTGATGTGATTATGCCACCAATAGAAGATTTCTGGATTTTCTCAAGCACTGAATTTCATCCCACGCAATTTAGAAAAGGAAATCTTTGTGTTTGTCTGCAAATCTAAGGGCAGCTGCCATTTCAGTATGTGGCCCGTGTCCGGCACATGCCCTTCAGACTGTTTTTTACAAACTGGAATCATTTTTCATACAGGAATCATCATTTAATTTCCAAAATGCTCTCTCTTCACCAGGAAGTGCAGGATTAAATTTAGTAAACAGAAATGTGTTTGCTAAGGTGGCCCAGTGATTGCAATGCTGCGAAGGGGACCCAAATGAAGGTACTTAGTAGACTTGCACAAAATACTTCCATCAGACCTCACATTATCTTGAACAGAGCCTTGGAATTGCAACTTGAGGCATTTATGAACCTCAGAGAATTCTCCTGAAAGTTCAGCAAACATAGGCTGAGGTGGCTTACACTGCTGGGAAGCTAAAGGACTTTCCTCTCCCAAGGCTCTGGGTCCGTTATTCCTTGAACAGCTATCCTCTTCCCCAAAACCAGTCCTGGAACTCCCTTGCAAATATCTCCTTCAAGATGAGGGGGTCTCAAGATTTGTTGGGAAATTGTTGGGGTGCAGTAGCAATGAGAACCTTCCACAACTGAACTTTCCCATAAGAGAGGGTTAAGTTAACTGAACTTTCTCTAAAAGAACCTATGGGAGTTAACTTACTTTCAAGCCCTACGAATTGAACTTTGGGATTCAGTTTGTGAATCTCTGCAAATAGAACTCTGCACATTCTCATATGCCTTAGCTCTGAGTTTGATTACATATTACTTGGCATGGATTAGATTTTTATCTGTAAACGTTGATAAACGTCGATTTGGCCTAAATGAACAAACTGAAGAAAAAATATTTTAATGAATAATAATAGAAATGTACAGGTAGGCAAAGTAAGAAAAATTCTGCTTGAGGACTTATTAAAGTTTGATTTAAGGGTATTTCCTTTGTATACTTTGACATGTGATGTTGACAGTTTTGTGTTTAATGGTTATAAACTTTAACTTTTAGAATCTGTGTGTCTTGTCATTAAAAAGTTGTCTGACCTCCCCATAGCCTGCCCCCATAATTTCCTGTAACTGTGAAAATTAAATCGATAAAAATTGAAAAGGTGCTTGAAAAGAAACACTGATATTCTCCATCAAAACTATCAAAAAATTGAATTCTGCCAAGCCCACGTTACGTGTGTCAGCAGTAGCTAGAATTATTGAGATGTTTGCTCCCAGCTGCAGCAGGCCCCAACAAGTAAATTCTCTAAATACCCATGAAAATTAATATCTGAGAGATTCATCTCAACTCAGAAATCACTGAATTAAGAGAAGTAAGCAGTCCTCTTTCTGCGACATCCCCCGTCCTGCTTGTCAATAACAGCACTGCTGCCAAACTGAAAAGGAGCTTGCCTATTATAATGGTACGCTTAGCACCTAGCGAGATGCTTTAGGCACACTGAAAGGTGGCTACATACATGAAACTCAGTCACAAGGAATATAGAACATCCAGAAGCTCCTTCCATAAGCAATTTCAATGATATTTCGCCTGTTACTGTCTCCTTTCATCTCCTAGTCATACTAACATATTGGCCTCCATAAAATCTGTCTTTCATGCCTCAAGAACTTACACATCTTAACTCTTTGAGTGCCACAGCCTTGCATACCCACCTTTTAAATATTAGATTTTTTGTTTTACCAATGAAAGATAAAGGAGTGTGCCATCCATGCAACTTACACCAGGCAGTAGACTGTACATGTAATAGAGTGTAGATATTTGCAGTTTGTCAAATAGAAGTTGAAATTCCTTGTGATACAAATTATTATAAGGTGGTGTAAGGTGGATAGAAATCAAGACTCTGCTCTCTTAGAATAGCTCTGTTATCCCACTGTCAGATTATCACATTATGGGAAACTTTGTCTAGCTGTCTTGATGACAAACAATTAATTATATGTGTGTTGTCCTGGCTTACCATGTTAGCTCTTGGGCATGAAGCACTTGCTGAGGACTCTGCTTTCCAGCAAAGACTTTGCACACTGCTTTCCTCAAATAACTCGCTTAGGATGATGGCCCCTTTGACCCCCAAGATAAATGGGGAAGTAAGAGGTGAACCCTTCTCTAGTTCATTCTGTGTGCATCATGCTACATGCATGTGAGATTGGTGACAGACCCTCTCAGGTGAACCTAGTCACAAGAGATGTTTATATGATAGACATCAGGTTCATGCTTTCTTTGCCCAGCACTCAAATTGGATGGTGTAGAACAGTGGTTTTCAACCAGGGGATGTGTACCCCTGGAAGTATGCAGAGTTCTTCCAAGGGGTACATCAGCTCATCTAGCTATTTGCCTAGTTTTACAACAGGCTATGTGAAAAGCACTAGCAAAGTCAGTACAAACTAAAATTTCATACAGACAATGACTTGTTTATACTGCTGTATATACTATGCACTGAAATGAATGTACAATATTTATATTCCAATTGATTTATTTTATAATTATATGGTTAAAAATGAGAAAGTGAGCCATTTTTCAGTAATAGTGTCCTGTGCCACTTTTTTTTTTTTTTGTATTTTTATGTCTGATTTTGTTAGCAAGTAGATTTTAAGTAGGGTGAAACTTGGGGTTACTTAAGACAAATCAGCTTCCTGAAATGGGTACAGTAGACTGGAACGGTTAAGAGCCACTACTGTAGAAGACTCTCTCTTTCTAGTGAGCATCTCTTCTGATTACTCAGACCTTTTAAGAAACATCACCAATCCTTTATTTGGCTGCATGGGGGAGAGAGCGCTATTTTGTTTTGTTGCTATACATGAGTGGTACTACTTATTTCTGTCCCAAGCACACATGTGTGTGTCTTGAGCCCTTTCCTCCAGACTGTCAAGATGAGCTGCTCTCTCTTTACTCTCAGCCCTTCTATACTGTGAAAGCTAAGCCTGTTTATAGTGGATCTGTAATTGAATGCAAGCTGGTCCACTTCCAGCCTCTTCACTTAACTCCTTCCCTTCTCTCAAGATGCCTGGGTGTTGTGCACCCAGTGAGAGAGTGTGATAACTTAGCATGCTATACCCATATTTTTCACCATTGTCAATTGCAGAAAGGTGGGTGGGAGAAGATAATGTGATTCCCTTGCCCTCCGCCACCCTTCATAGCAGCACTTTTTAAAATCACTGGTTTATTGTCTAATAAACAACAGATTCTCTCTCTCTCTCTTTAGTTCTCTCAGCTAATTAAAATCTTCAACTCACTGGGTCCTGAGAAGTTCCCCCTTGTGGAGCAAACATTCTTCCCAAGCCATAAGCAGATGGTAAGTGTCCTTTGTTTATTTTGATGATGATCTAGTTGGGGAAGATGCAGCAAATCTGTGGTTGGAAGTGGAAGGAGTCACTCACGCTGGGAGCCTTGGCAATTGAAACAATAGCTGTGACTTTACAGACAATAAATTCCTAGCAGAAAAATAGCAGGTATAGAACATGCCCTGGGTGCCTCTTTGCTTTTCCCTCAGTTCTTCGAAGGACACAGATGATGAAAGAGTGAGAAATAAATTACTGACCCTGTTTGTCGTAGGTGGGGAAAAGGTCTGTTTGGATGTGACTGAGTTGGTCTTTGCACTCTTCCTAATGAATAGAAGAGCAGGAAGATCGGAGGTGTGGGGTGCAGAAGGAGTTTCTTTTAAGAGAGTGCTGTGCTGCTCTTGATTTGTCTCATCTGTGACATTAGTTACCATCTATTAGACATACTTACCAGCTGTTGGATTGTTAAATGAAGTGGTTTTAAGTTTTTGAAGATTAGCTTTTATTCTATTTGGTTTGTGAAATTTGCTGTAGCATAATTGCTCTTGGTGTTTATTCATCCTATCTGTGAACTATACATACTGTACCTTAGACCTGCACAATAATTAAGCAATCTATGGGCTCCTTAAAGGTAGCAACTTCTTAAAAGTGCTGGGCAGCTGTCTCCTTTTGAACCTGGGGAAGGAGCAGAAGTGGGAGTATTTAAACAACTCAGCTGTATTTCTTTTATTTTTCCCTTACAAGTGACCTTAGGCAGAGGCATGACTACTCTTAGCCTGGCCCTTTGAGAAACTCGACGATCAACATGCATCCATGAACCTATGTCTCCTTCTGCCTCCCTCAAAAATCTCAATAGTCTTTTTTGTCTATGAGCCCTGACCCCATGTCTGAATTATCACCTGCCTTTTAGTTTGTATAGCTGGGTTGATTTTGAATTCAGATGCAAGGCTGGTGGGATTCACACATAGACAATTTAAGGGCACTTTAAGGGCAGCCCTGCTTTTGAGATGAAAATTGGTGTCCTCCCTCAATTACTCATATGACACTCCTAATACAATATCTCCTGACTTAAATCCCTCTTATAGGCTAGTACACAGCCCTGCAACTGAGACGTCATAAGGCTAGAAGGCCTACTCCAGCTAAGTATCAGAGGGGCAGCCGTTAGACTGAATCTTAAAAGCAGCAAAGAATTCTGTGGCACCTTATAGACTAACAGGCGTTTTGGAGCATGAGCTTTTGTGGGTGAATACCCACTTCGTCAGATGCATCTGACATGCATCTGACGAAGGGGGTATTCACCCATGAAAGCTCATGCTCCAAAACGTCTGTTAGTCTACAAGGTGCCACAGGATTCTTTGCTGCTTACTCCAGCTAAGTAGATCAGGGCTGTACCTGCATAAGACACGTGGAACAGTATTCAGATAGGGCCCTCCACCATTTTTTGTCTGTTTAATTTTGTTAATAAGACCAGTGCTACCAACTTCCCTAGTCCAACCAGTTGGGTTCTTCCTTAATCTTCATTGGTAGGATTAGTGATGATATAAGGGATGGGTACTGTAGATAATCTTTTAAATGAATGGACATCCAATAACGGCAGTTATCAAACTTCTATTTTGGGATTTTTTTATATGCTTTTGTTAAATGCAAATTATCAGAAAATGCATCTTTGCATGTCAAAACTTTTCCCAATGCTAATAGGCCCATATTTAGAAAGGGGTATGGATGAGGACTAGTCATAAAGCAGGTCAGAAAATAGTGTGTGTGGAAGGAGGGTTCTGTGATGGAAACTTTTGACACCCTCTCTACCTCCCCCTCAAAAAATGTCAAAATTTTCAATGGAAAAATTCTACTTTTTGCCAGAAAACCAAATATTTCTGATAAAAACCAAAATTGAGGGAAAATTGGCACTCCTCTGTGAAAATATTAACGTAGTTGAACACCCAACTTTCTGTCCAAAAAAAAAAAAAAAGCTTTGATGGAAAATTTTCGACTACCCGTAACTTCTCACATTAAAGAGATATTAGAAGAGTTGAGATTTTCACAGTGGAAACGATTTGATTGAGTAACCTCCACCTTCTCTCATTATGGGCAGTAAGTCAATGAAAACACTGGTATATTGGATAAAATATGCTTCAAACTAGCCTCTGTGGAGCAGCCTGTTTTAATAGCAACTGCACCCTGTGCTGCGCACACAACCAGTGCAAATATTCCTCCTCAGGAGCAGTCAGTGTTTGTTAAACGTTCAGCCATAGTGGCTGCATTGCTCTGTAGTGATCCCATCTGGCCATCTAAAAAATGGAACTCTCAGGCTCCAAAAGGGATTTTCTTCCATCTTGGGCCTGGGGACCCCAACAGCAGAACCTCAGGAGAGTGTTTGCTTTAAAAAGAGAGCGGGATTGTTGAGGGAGTCCCTCAGGAGTAGAACAATTGACAGAGGCTTAATTTTCACATCAGATCCAATGAAAAAGCAATATTTGTGTATGTTAAAGTATATGGTACCAGTTGTATATGGTTAAAGTAACAGAGACTAACATTAAGTGAGGCAGAGACAGAATATCTGTGATAGAAATAAAACCACTTTACTGCTCAGAAGAAAAAGACACTATAAAAATTGAACATTATGCAGTATTACCTTAAAGACAATATACATTCATTGAGTATAAAATTTATAAATAACATGGAGGGAAAACCATAAACAGTGTTACAGAATTTAGCAACAAATATATTTCTTTGGGAGAAAGTTTTCTCCCAGGCTTCGTTTCCTTTCCCCAAATGTCTCTGACTACCAGGAACAGCAGAGGGCCTCAGTGAAGAAAAGGAAGTAACTGAGATACTGATAAAGCCACTACAACAAAAGCAGCGACATAGGCTTAGTGGATTTTTATTTTTATAAGGATTTTGTCAAGATTTGGTGGACTGAAAACTTTGACCTGCATTTCAAAAAAAAAAGTTTGCATCATACTTTGAATTTTGTCCCTCCCTCCCAAAATACAAAGGATTCATAAACTTAAAATATTTTGAAAAATGTTGAAGAAATATACCTGGAAAGTCCTGTGAAGCAATGGGAACTCTTTCTTCCTGGTGCCTTCACTTTAGAGTTCCTATAAGGTGGTGTGTTCATGGGCACCCTGAAGTAGCATTTTGCCCCACTGGTGAGTGTGGAAGATCCACGTTGATGAGTCAGTCATATTAAGGGTATGTCTGCACTTTGACCTGGGGTTGCAAGTACTAATGTGCTAATAACAGAGTGTAGCCGGAGTAGCAGGAGGGGCTAACTGACAAGTAGCATCCCTTTATGACGCTAGACACGTACTAGGAGTGACTAACCTGTCCCTGCACTGGTGCTGCCGATCAGACCTAGAGTGGGTTTGTCTACTAGAATGGGGAATTACACCCCAGCTCAAAGTGTAGATGGGGGGTCATGTTTGGGCACACCAAAATTAGACCCTGATCCTGCACTTTACACTGTGTTGGTGGACTGCTCTGTCTGCACAGAGCCCTATTAACTTCAGTGGGACTCTGCACAGGAAATTCCACATACATATAATCCTTCTCCACCCTTTCCCTAAAGGGGAAAAAACACCCCACTCCAAATTTTAAAAGGAAACCATTTTTCAAGAAACAGAGAGCCCCCAGGCAGAGTTGGCAGTCCAAACATTCCAGTACTGTGCTTGTGATGAAAATTGGAAAGTGAAACTGGATTTGAAAGTGAAACTAACATATCTGTTGTACAAGCTCAGAGAAGAGGTAACAAAACTAAATGGAAATAAGGAAACTGCAAAAATAGTCTAGAAAAGTGAATTGGGTTTGTAAAAATGTAGTTTTAATAATACTGATTTATTTAAAACCTAGCAAAAGTGTGTTTGTTTAAAAACTAAGGCCCTGATCATGCAGACACTGATGTAAGTAGTCCCATTGACAGCATCCCTTTCAGAACAGAGAATGGTTGATGGGGATGTTAGAGGCCACATTTCAACCTTCGCAACAAAGGGGAAGCAGCAAGATATTGGTGCAATGGCAACCCCCGCTCATCTGGGAAAACACAACCCTGATGGGGTTTTCACTGCTGTCCTCCAGACAGAATGCCTACATCCTGCAGGGCCTGTTGTAATCCAGAAGGAGGGTGTTGTGCCTTGGCAGGTTGGAGTGATCTTCAGTGAGGGAAAGGAAAAGTAGATAGAGAGGCAGAAATTTAGGCGCCTGACCCCAAAGCCCATTTAAGTCCATGGAAAGACACCCACTGATTCCAAGGCAAGCTTAGTCCATAAAATATCTGTTCCTGATAGTATTCTTTTTAAAAAACCTGGAAGCCTCACAAAAGAAATGTATTTTGTGCAGGTTTCTTCCCCCACTCTTTCCCTCTATTTGATTCCACATTTTAAAAAGCCTCTATGGCTGCATCTTTATTTGGCAAGGGAGAGGGTTGCTTTCCAAGCCCCTGCCTTTACCAGTCTAGCTGTCTGCATGTCAAACATATTTTTACCCTCTGCAAATATAAAATGGAAATATGGGTAGGAAAACAACACCGCTGGTAGCAGGATTTGGGGGGTTGTTTTTGTTTGTTTACAAAGCGCATAGATATATTACAGCCTACTTAGGAACACACATCTTTGTAGCAACAAAATAAAGATTTTCACAATAATGTGATTGCAATACTATAATATTTCAGCTATTTATATGATTTTAAATTATACAGTCAGTGAGCAGTTAAAATACAGAGCCACAGTTTAATGGAAATCCAAATCAACGTCTGACAACTCATCGCATGACAAGCTTCATCTCGCCTTCCAAAACTCGGAGAAATGGCTGTGCTCAATGATTTGATGATCGCTAAAGCACCTTTGATCAAATGGTAGTTGGGTCAGGCCTTGGTGAGCTATAGTGATGATCACTCCACAAGTTGTGAAGTGCACTGGTGGAATGATCATTGCCAGAGACGCAGGGGTAAGTTCTGCTTTCAGTGACACCTGTGACTGCACTGCAGTTGCACAGAGGAAACAGAGCAGAAATTGGTCCCCTGTGCTCATGGCCCAACTTGATGATGCCCAGCTCAAAAGGGAAGCAGCCTGATGTAGCACCTGACCCTAAAAAGCAACCTAATCTCCCCCTTTGATGATCAGGTCCATAATTTAGGGGTAGGGACAAGGGGTGGCATTTTTAAGTATGCCTTGGCACAAGTCCCATTGACTTTCAGTGTGCTGTATGCTTCTAAACCACTTAGGCATTGTTGAATATTCCACCCAAGGTCCCTTCTAATCAAACAATTCTATGAAAATGACATTTAAGCCAATCACATATATTCTGCTGTAAGAGTCTTCTATTAAATGGGCCACATCCTCAACTGGTGTAAATCAGCATAGCTCCACTGAAGTCAAAGTCCCAAAACAATTGATGCATCAATCCCAACACTAGAATACACTCTTCCCCCTCTCATAATGGTGAAGAAGCCCCAAACAAATTGAAAAGATCACTGCACAGAGAATGCTATATTGTCCCTGTCTAGCATGACTGCAATGCCTTTTCTTGCTGACAGCAGCTCTGCTTCCTAAGTGGAATGAACTGAAGATACATGTCTATGTAAGATAAATAATTATAATAATAAAAAACAAAAACAAATAATGTTGTTACGTGTTGCCCTCCTCCCCCGTACACTCAGTAAAATATACAGTCACCCAGTTTGTCAGTAACCCCTTCTCCTCAACATTAAACCTTAAAATATTTTTATTTAATAAGAAAATTTATATTATAGTTTTCTTAATAAAAACAAAACAGAACGAAAAAATCCTCCAGTCGACAGTGAAGCCAGGACCATCCCTTCCCCCATGTCACCTCAGGACGTGGAATAAGAATGTTCCCACAGCTACGTTAACCACAGCTTGGGGGAAACAGAGCACTTGATCCACTTGGAATCCACTGGACAGCTGAAATGTAAAGTTCTAGGAAGTACTTTCCTTGCCTCCCTCCACCAGCTTTTGCTTTCATTACATATACAACCGCAGCCAGTGTAGCTGTAGGAGGTAAGTCATGGTAGTTGGGGGCAGGGCACAAAACAGTGATTCTAACCTCTACTGCAGGTACACTGGAGTTTCAATATCTTTTACCAAAAATAAATCACTGACTCGGAATGTCAAGATTTCTGTTTTAAAACACAATCAAAGCATTCATTGTTTATACCACCAAATAATTCCACGTCCTGTCAAAAATAGCTTATGTCATTACGTGTATATACACATCTTACTTCAGCTAAACACTATTTTGGCAATAGATTTCTTATAGCAATAAACCCTAGTGAGTATCCCCTTTCCCCCTCGCCGTGGGATTGACTGATTTATTTTTAGTGTTGATAATTTTCATTTGTTTGATTTAAGATGTTCACAACGGAATTTTTCTGTGGGAGCCAAACTGCAAAAATTTCAAGAGCAACTCTGTTTAAAAGAGAGACTCAGCATTTCACCTGCTGCATTGTACTTACTTAGGTGAATTACCTCCCTGAATGCAGGTTTTATTTAAAAAACCTCACGATAATAATAAACCTCTCTTCGTGTTCTGTGGAACCCCCAGACTTCCAGTGTGCTCTATCCTTCACACTGTGACTGAATAAGCAAGGAGGACATTCAGTCCATGGTGCTTTTACCAGACAATGCAGTGTCTTAACACCGAGTTCTCCCACTTCTGAAGTCAATCACACTTCCAATTCCCCATTTGAAGACGGGTTTGTTTGCTTTATTTACTGATCTAGTTAACTGAACCAGTTTCCCCTTCAAATAGTTTCAATCTGCATAATTTGTGCAGCGTGTACACGAAGAGGGCTTGGGGAAGCCAAGGCAAGGAAGAAGGATATAGTGCCCAACTGGGATAGTTTTTATATTTTTGTTTTCCTAAAAAAATATAGATTATATTGCTATAGATAATGATACATAGAGAGAGCAAGGGCTCCATAATTTTTTTTCCGGTGTGCAAACGAAAGTTCCCAGACAAATATAATCTGACTGAAATGGGTGATCTCAGAATCAAAAAAGGTGATTTAAAAACAAATTCAGTATGACAGTATAGACTCTCTTTTTTAAGTCTTCGAAGTGCTAAAATTTGCAAGAAAAACAGGCACTAATTTCATTGTCATCATCATGATCTGGTAGGAGTTATTGTCCAAGAGAAGCTCAGCCACAAGGGAGGGAGGAAAGGAAATGAGGAAGGAACTGTGCTCAGGGATCTGTGGCATTGATGATAGTTTTATCAGGAGGCGCCCATCCTCTGTACCAGCTGCAGTATCCTTCCTTCTGTCGGATGCAGGCATAGTGCTTTGACTGGGACCCTGAATGACCGATGCTGGAGAGCATGTCTGTCCAAAGACACTCGTTCTTGGAGGTCACGAAGCAGGGCAGGTAGTAGCAGGGCTTAATCTGCAATTATAATCAGCAAGTGGAATAGGGGTAAATTGAAGGCACATTTTATAGGACTTTGCTTTCAAATCAGAAACTGGTGTTTTTGAAATTCTTCTTAAGCACTAACGTGCTAACTAAAAAATTAAGCCCCAATCTTGCAAACACCTAAACATGTTCTTAACTTGCCCACACAAGCAGTGCCATTAATGTCAATGGCACTGTTCATGTGCTTAGAACAGTGTGTGCAAATGTTTCCAGTCATGCCCACCTTACCATTTCTGGGATTTGTCGCTCCCCCTCCCCCACCAGGACTTGTAATCCACAGATTCCCAAACTTTTGTTTGCTTAGCCCCACTTCAGACATTCATGTCCCATGCCCACATCCCTCTTTTTAGCAGGTTTAGGGGAAGGAGTACCCTGTACCCATGGGGGCCAGGGGTGGGGGACACTAGCCATGTGGCAGTTGAGGAAACCTTCTGCTCCCTGCAGCAGTCAGGTAGTTTTGCCAGCCGGGACCCAGCTTCTCGCTCATCTTGCTCCCTGCCTGTGCAGGGCAGCACTGAAGGGCCACGGTCAGGACCGAAGTGGAAAGATGCACCCATGGGTACTGGCTCCCTGTTGGACAGGGTCCCCTACTGATTCCAGCCCTTGAGTGGGGCCCTGTCTGCGGTTTCCTTGCACAGGCTCTGTCTGGCCAGGCAAGTGAATGGGACTGCGTGCCCTGGAGCTGTGCTGAAGGGCCAGGGTCAGGAAGGGGCTCTCTCTGGCAGGTGGGTCAGTACTCCCACGGTATAGCCTTTCATTCTCCACTTGCAAAGTCTCTAACTTCCCCAGCAGAGGAGCATAACTGCTGAGTTGTGACTGCTGCAGTGGTGAGGGAGCAAGGCAGGCAGGGAGCCTGATCCTGGCAGTCAAGACCACCTGCACAGTGCCCTGTGCACTTCCCCTGCCGGACAGAGCCCCTTCTTAACTCCAGCCTTTCAGAGTGGCTCCATCAGGTCTTTGTGCTCCCCTGATAACCTTATCGCTGTGTTCCAGTTTGGGAGCCTCTGGCTTAGAAACAAGCATGTGCCTGAGTATTTGCAGGATGAGAGCTGAGTGCAAAGGGATAAGTTCTGAACTTTTAACCACTCAAAACGTTTTGAGGGGAAAAGAAGCTTAATACATTTTCCCAGCAGCACTGCACACAATTTCACTAATTTGCAAAATAGTGTTTGAAATTTTCAGAGATTCTCTCCCACCCCGCCAAATTATACCAAAAAGTTCACAGAAAAGGTGCAGGCAGAAAACTTTAACTTGTTCATTATGTTGTGAAGCTAGGGAGGAGGCAAAATTTGCCAAGTTTTGCCTTCTGTAAAAAAACCTCTAGCGCCGTGATTCCTTCCCTGATAGTTCACCTACATTATTGCTATCAGCTGCAATGAGCACAGTTCTAGGATTAGGCTTTAATTACATCTAACTGGAGGCAATACATACCTTGCAGCCACAACCGAGGTGGTAACGATGATTTAGTCCTTTGCGCTGGGACAGAGTCAGTCGGTCCCATTTCTCATACAAGTTACACAGGCCAGTATAAACCTTTCCTTCATACACACGGCCTGGAAAACACAGAAAGGGACACAAATTAGTTGTTCTCAGTTCAGTCCATCAGTTTCCTGAGCCTGCTAATGTTCTCAATCCCATGTATATGCATTTAATCACAGTTCAGCAATCAGTTTATTTTCTTCTATTAGCTATGAGGTTAGTGAGTGAGACTACGGCACTTCCACAAGTTGGAATCTTTGTACCAGCTGTCAGAATCCCCAGCACAACCATCACATTCCCCTCTGCAACAGGGCAAGGTATAAGTGCGCTGGCACCTTAACAGAGAAACAGGACTTGGCATGTGCTCTGTCCGAATTCTCCTTGCATCCTCATCTTAACAACTCACTTGGTCCAAACAGGCTTTTCTATTTCTAGCTCAGCAGAGTGGTGCCTTGCTGTTTCTAATCTCACTGGCCTGTACTGCAGTGGGCACACCAGCTCAGTTATGCATTAATGACCACTTATTGTCACAAAAAATGCTCAACACTGGCTATGTGGTTTTTAAACTGGAGAGATTTAAGGGGTGGGGGGAAGAGTAGAGGAATGTGTTACCGATGGAGAAACAATCCCTGGAGACTGGAATGCTACTGACTGATTGTCACTGCATTCTACGTTTTGTGATATTTCAGCTCAGAGAAGCAGACATGCACTGTCTTTAAGAACCTGCTTATAGAGCTGACCTACCTGCCCCCATTCCGTGTGAGTGTTTGGCAAGTACAGATACAGACAGAAAACAGGTTCTGATCACAAAAAACCCCAGTAGTCCCTTACCTGTAATCAGATACTGGTACTTGTTGACCTCTAGCTTGACCCCACAAAGACTCTCTGAGGCTTCTGTGTAGATATACTGAACTTGTGGCATCTTGTCAAAGCCCCTGTACATCTGAAGGAATAAATAAAGACGTGTTAGACTCTAAGGAGGACAGTTTTTCAGCATGCTGCTGGAATTTCCTTTGGATCTCTTAATGGTATCAGCAGGCTCTGATTCTGAGCAGTGAACTGTAGTTCTCTTGAAAGTGAGAAACAGATGCTACTAACTGGACTCTGGCATACTGTAGGTAATGCGATTTGCAAGCCTCCCCACACAAGTCGGCCAATACATTAGCATCTTCACCTACAACAACCCATTACTATCCAGCACTAGCACACCACCTTTCCCATTTCACCTCACTTCTGATTAGAAGTGGCCACATCTCCTGGGCCTCCAAGGTTCACAAATGTCCCAAGCTATTTCTGGGGGAAGCTGCACAATTACTTTGACTTTATGAATCTGGTTTCCTGTAATTTAAACAATTTCTCTCTAAATAAGGCCCAAATTTTCCAGTCTCCATTATTTTTGACGTTTCTGTTTGGGTGCCCAATTTGAAGCACCTGCCACAAGGCCTGATTTTTGGATATGTTAAGCACTCACAGCTCCCCATGACTTCAGCTGGGGCTTAATATTTCTCTAGCTAAAGAAACGTTTATGCTATGTATTAAGAAAACAGCCCTCTCCCCAAACTAGTACAAATGGGTTCCATATTGGTGATATTAGCATCTAGATTCTTTATTGTTCCTGTAGAATTTCTCTACCATCTGCTCTGCTTCTTGCCCCCACATCCTCTCGTAAGTGGAAGCCCCGTTATGTTCAAGTTTGATAGAACTTTTGAACCTACAAGTGTTCAAGTGAATTTGAAATTAGGCAGAAATTAGTTTGACCTTCTCCAGTTTGGATCAGCAGCACTCTTGAAAGAAAACTACCTATCATGCTGAAGTGTGTGGGGTCATGTGGATAGAATAACCCCAACAATGAAGATTCAGACTGGTCAATATTATGTATTTATTTATTTTTATTTTGAGGGGGAAATTTCAATGACTGTTTTCCTGGACATGTCAACAACAAAAAATATTAGACTAAATTTTCATGACACTTTTCTGCTGGGGGTTTTGTTTTTTGTTTTTGACCAGCTGTTCAGGTGGCCAAAATTTAGACAGAAACACTGGAGGATTAGGGGAATCAATTTCTTGAAGTTTCTCCCCCTAACTGCCCAAGCCCACAAAACTCACTTGAGATCAAATCCTCACTGGAACTTAGGTTCATAAGAAGTAGATGCTCAATGCTTTGAACCTCACTGTCTCCTACAGATCTGCCACTATCCTGTTCCCACTATCTTTCTACTGCATCATCATTAAGACCAGTTTTGCTAGCTTGAAGTTTCTCTCCCCCTTTTATAACTGGACATAGCTTTTGGGGCTTGTTTTGCTTAGATATGAATTCTTGTCATTGTGTCAACTGGGAAGTGTCCTGCACGCCTTTTCCCATGCTGCACCCTATTACTGGAACCCCCTATGATCCCAGTATCCATGTCTACATTCATTGTTCATTCACATACCTCCTTAACTAAGTTCTTTCTTAATACTCACCAAGTGCCAACTTTTCTTCATAGAGGGCCTAAACCAAAGCCCATTGACTTCAACAGACTTTGGCCCAGGCCCGACCACTGCTGCCACACTCCCATTTAAAAACACATTTTAAAAAAAGTCTTGCTATGCTCTGAGATAAAACCATCTCCTGCGTCATCCAGTGACTTTTCTATTTGTCTTACCTCTCCATATTTATATTGCACCTATCACTGCGGTGATCTAGCAGTACTGACACTGTGTAACAGCAATATTATATAAAGCAAAATTCATTCCAAAGAGCTTGTATTCTCTAGTCTTACTTCTGATTATGCCTGACAACTATGTGAGGAAAGGATTTTTTTAAGTTAATCATTCCATACCAGTAAAAGTGCAAGCATCATGCTTGGAATATGCAAGCGTATACTTAACTGAGCATAAGCCTCACATTAAATAGTTGATCCTTGCATGCTTTGCCTCATCCTTATGTTGTTGTCCTTGCAATTTTGTTGGTCTCCAGGGGATATACTTAGATTTCCTGATTTATGCTGTATGTCTGTAAATGGCGCAGTACTTAGGGCACTAACCTAGGACTTGGGAGAGCTGGATTTAATTGCATGCTCCTCCATAGACTTCCTGTGACTTTGCACAAGTCACTTTGTCTCCCTGTGCCTCGCTTTTTCATCTGTAAAATGGGGATAGCATCTCTACCTCACAGGGGTACTATAAAAATAAATTAAAGACTGTGAGGCACTCAGATACTACAGTAATGGGGGCCACACCTTAGATGGTATAAACTGTAACAACAGGGACTGTCCTTCTGGATAATATCAAGCACATCATAGGTGTTTAACAGGTAATGAGTGATACTGCACTACCAGATGAGGCTCAGGTTCAATTCCTGCGTTCTCTTTTTCAATAAATCAACAGGGACTGGAAGCGCTGCAAAAGGCAGCATGCTCAGTCTCTGGAGAAGTACTTCACCTCACACTGCAGTGACTCCTCCAGCTGATTTTAGGAGCTGTACTGATGGGCTCTAGAGAGAGTCCTATCCAATCTCCTTCAAATGAAGGACAATCACTGTGACATGGAGACTTTGGGGAGGGAGTGCAAACTTGTGGGAAAATATGGGAGAGGGAAGTTTTCTACAGAGGACTCTTTCCCTAATAATAAATAAATAAATCCCAAGCATTGTTTCTGGATACATAAAATACCCTGCAAGCAGGGCCGGCTTTAGGCCTATTCCACCAATTCCCCCGAATCGGGCCCCGCGCCTAAGAGGGCCCTGTGCCCAGTGGGAATCTCTTCCCTGGCTAGAGGCTCCTTTTTAATTTTTACTCACCTGGCGGCACTCTGGGTCTTCGACAGCACTTCGGCGGCGGGTCCTTCAGTGCTGCCGAAGATCTGGAGCGAGTGAAGGACCTGCCGCCGAAGTGCCGCGCCACCGAAAACTCAGAGCACTGCCCGGTGAAGCCCCACGTGGTTTTTTTACATGTTTTTTTTTTTTTGTCTTCCCTGCCGGGGCCCCATCGAAACTGTTCGAATTGGGCCCCGCACTTCCTAAAGCCGGCCCTGCCTGCAAGTGCCATTAGATTAGTAGAAGAAAGTCAGCCATAAGCCAGCCTCTCTCTTAACTGCTACCCTCAGAGTCATCCTGTCATCACAGCTGTGTATTTTAGGAAATCTAACAACAGGGAGCAAAGTATTAATGAGCCCTGCATGGCAGTGCCTGCTACTGCTGCACAAGTTCCGGTTGTGTCAGCATTCCCATTAACAAACCCCATTCTTGGGGATTAGGTGGACCTCTACCACAGAAAAGCATATGCAAATCATCTGGTTCCTCTTATTTCATGATGAATTTAGTACTGTGATGTCCTGTGAGAGGATTATTTTCCTCTGTGAACTTTAACTGAGGGCAAATTAGACACTAACTCTTTCATCTTGTGACTACCACTGTTTCATCTCCTCACCTCACATTAAAGGTGAGCTGCAAGCTAAAGAAACAAGCCATTTTCTTTAAGCAACACTTTAGGTCAATGCTCCTGCTTAGCCGGCCTACAGTGGGATTGAGCAAACATGCAGCGTACTAAAATCTGATCTATATTTCCTTTTCAGGTCCCTGAAGTCATTCTGGATAGTTCCTAGAATGCATTGTGATATCACAGCTTACAGTACCAAGAAGTTACACTGGTGAATAGAGCCAAGGCCCATCAGCTCAGTGAAGATTTTTGGCATGCAGTTTTGAAAGATGCTTGAAGTATTTTAGATCCCAATAGGGAATGAAATAATTACAAGATTTTCAAAACTACAAACCTCTGTGCTAAAAAACCTTCCACTCTCCTGCATCTATGGGCTGGTTCTATGCTCTCCATCCAGGTCCCTTGGGAGCCTACCTGTATTGTCACATGATGAATTCTGGGGCATCACAGAAGTGTGGCCCAAATGAATTCAGGGGACCAAAGAAGAAAAACAAAAATGGATTGTTATTACTTAACGTGCTCAATGCCACTCTCAGCCTGGTTAGCCAGACAATTCAGTACGCGCTGCTGAAGTAAATGGCTTTGTTTTTCATTTGCAGGTGCAGGAGGGCTTAAAGGTGGCCAGCAAACACTGACATGGTAGCTTTATCATCAATGCTGTTTACAGGCAGCTGTGCAAAGTCAGATGCATAGTTAGCTTTTCTTTCCAGCAGTACAGTAGGACTTCACTGGAGTGAGTGTGGGAAAGATGCGCTACATCAGTTTCTGCTACCCCGCAGCATCAGCTGAATACCTGTATACTGAACACTCTAAGTGCAGACAGACAGTGGGGTTTAAAAGAAGATGCTCAGATTGCCTTTTGGAAGTTATGTCTGCAGGATGTTCCAGTTAAGCTGAATAGTTTGATTGCTACTGGTTCCTTTCTGTCCAAAGTCAGGTTAAAACATGTGACACAATGTATCACCCCCACAGTACAGCACAGTGTGCCATTAGACCCATACTGGCCAACACATGCAATCACTTACTGAAAATAAAACCTCACAGGCTTTTCTTGGGGATGCGGTTTCCTAACAAAATATTTTGGATCAACTTCTGCAAAGACAATTGTCCTCTTGCAGTCTTGGCATAGATACACATTGATTAGTGCGATATCTGCTGTAAAGACCCCCCACCTCCATATAGCAGCACAGTCTAATGCAAACAGAACAGGAAAACTTCCTACAGTTTGGTTCCCCTAACTGAAAGGCTTTGGAGTACAGCTGGGTGACTTTTCACAATAGAGTGCAAATGTGGGAAATGCAAAGCCAGACAAGGTGCAAGAATTGAGCGGGGATCTTTTCCTACTCAACTCTCTCACCTTCTCTAGGTTTGCATTTCCCATGTCTGCAGGCAGACTTATAATCAATATCAGGGAGCCTGCTAGAGTCTACTTCAAGATGACTGCCCTAAATCCCAGTCAGAATCACACATCACTGTCACAGAGGACACTGTCATAAGGAGCCCTTTGCTGACAGTGTGGTAGAACCTGTGTTATTCCAGACACAGAGAGTTTTCTCCTTTCTCGGACAGTGGCCCAGACTCATGGAAACCTCTGCTTGTCTTGAACTAGCATCGGCTACATTATTCCCAGATTGGAATGCCTTCCCCCTCTGACAGCAGGACAGACACTGCTGTTGCCAAATTGAGGGACTCCTCAGATTCCCTTGTTGCTAAACCAAGGGAGTTCTAAGCACTTGAGGGCTGTCATGAAACTGACAAGCCATATTTGATTCCCCTCTCCTTCTGGCAATATTTTTGAATCACTGTTGTAGATCTCAGCGAGCACCATCTGACCCTCTTCATATCAGACATGGGACAAACGGTGCTGTGGTGACCTTGCTATCTATAGTTGGTAGAGAAGGCAGAAGTTAACTGCCCTTACCATGTCTGGTGGGAAAGTTATTGTTCACTTACTCTATGATTCCAAGATCAGGCACTTAATACCTGAAATCTGTCTGTGCGCCTGAAGACGGAGAGCGCAGTGAAGGACTAGAATAGCAGGAGATGCTATTCGGGAGGTGAATGAGGGTCATGGGCTGCAGCATGCAGATGCTGAATAGCGCTGGCAGTGAGATACACAGGTAGAGCTGGGGGGTGGCAAAGCAGGACTGGCACAGCAGAGTGCTGCTGCTGAAGACTGAGGTGCTTGCCAAAGGGAGGGGTGTGGCTGCACTGTCTCACGCTAGCCAATGTTATCAGTCATTTCCTTTCATGCGCACAAAATTCACAGACATTTTTCAAAGCAAAGCTTAAGCAAATACATAAGCCCAACACTTCACACCCTCTTACGTGAAGTGCAAAAATTCCACTCCAAGGAAAAAGCCCTGCTAAGGCTGACTTTGGCAACATGTGAGGCTTTGTGATAGCTTATGAAAAAAGGCTTTATGTCTCCTCCTTGCAGCTTTGTTGCTTAGCTATAAACTGCCTTATAAAGAGAGTTACTGTTACAAGGCAGGCACATTTTCCTGAACCTTTACTTTGTCTAATATGTTTCAGATTTCTGCAACAGCTGCCAAGGCCTTTTCATTCCTTTTCTTTTATAAAAGACATAAACCAGTCTTATGACTGGAATGCTGCAGCCAAGAAAAACAAACTAGGGCTGATTTTTTAACATTACATAACAAGCGGTCAGCTGGCCAAAAAAAAAAAAAAAAAGTCAAAAGCAACAGGTTAAGTTAAATCTGTCTGGGCTATAAGTAGGACTGCAGGTTCATCATGGTGCAGAAAAGGTTATGGGTACCATTTCTGTTTGTCTGTGACTTCCTGCAGTGAGGCTCTAGGTGGGTCACCTTCTTGGTGCAGAGGGAAGGCTTTAGGGGGTGAGTCTGCCTCTGACTTGCCCCACAGTGTTGGCTCCTGTGTCCCACGGGGCTAAGCCCAGTTCCCTGCTTTGGGTGTTACAACATGGCATCTGGAGTCACAGCACCACTTACTCAAATGTGATCCAATCACCCATCCCTCCCCAAATTGTGGCAGAGGGGCAGCATGACCCAATCTGAGGGAGCGGTGCTTTGGCCCCATGCGCTAGGCCACAGCACCTGCACTGGGAAGCTGGTGGTCCTGCCTTGGGGTACACAGAAGCTGCCCATGGCAAGTGCGGGGTGGGCTTACTCTTCAGAGCCCTGCTCTCCTCCTGAGGCCTTATGCTCTGGGTGCCGGGTGGGCTTACGCTTCAGGGCCCTGCTCTCCTCCTGAGGCCTTATGCTCTGGGTGCCGGGACACAGGCTGTTGCTGTAAGTAGTCAGTGCCCCCTCTTTTGTCAAGACATTTTTAATTAAAAAAAAACAAAAAAAAACAATCCATCCCAGAGCAGTCACTAAACCTATGAGTTTGACTAAAATTTCCTATTAGGCTTGATAAACAATGCCATGACAAAACTGCAGTTATAGTTATATAGCTTGGCACAGGGGGATGTGTGGGTGGATGGGCTAGAACTGGAAGCCTCGGGACTGGTAATGAAATGTATCTCTCGTCACCCATTTAAATCTAGCCCAAGCTGAAAGTGTCTGAAAGCTACTCTCCCTAAGGTGCTGAGTGGTCTTTGTGAAGCATGTTTGCTTTCTCAGTCTGGCTCATACTGGACAAGTATCCATATGGTAACTACCACCATTCTAACTGACATGTTTGTTGGCGGTCTCAACAGAGAAGCCAAGACAAGAAGAGGCTGAATGACCTATCCCCAGACAAGCAGTCCCTCTAGAACAGAGCTGAAGCTTATTGGTAGGGCCACATAGAGAAGCCTGCACTTCCGCTGCCTACACTGTATCTGCTGGGGATAAACAGGACTTCAGTATCCAGAGCTGTCACTCCGGCATCTTCACCACCATAAGTGTTAGGAATAAAGGAAAACCCTAAATACTCAGCATTCTGTGGTAGGCATGTCAGTCAGTCAGTCTCTCTCTCTCATATTCTGTAAATTGTTGACCACACTCCACTCCCATTAATCACTATGGATGTTGAAGGTGCTCAGTAACTAGCAGGACTGGACCGTAAAAGCAGCCAGTGTTAGTGATCAGCAAGTAACTAGAATTGCCTTGGAAGCTAAACCTAGCATGAGGCGCCTACACACACACCCCTACCTTCATCTGCTTGACGGTGTATCGCATCGTTCCAAAAGGTCCATCTTTCATGAGCTTCTTCCCCACCACTTTGGCTCGGATGACTGTAATGAGAGAAGAAAACAACATGGATATTGGGACAATAACATTTCATGGACTCTAATCCAGATTTTAGATTAGACACTTCAATTCAGCAAAGGCACATGAGTGGATGATATTGTAAAATAAAAATATGATAAATCCCAGGACAAATAAACTCCAGATTTATTCTGTATCCGATACACAAATACTTGCTTTTACCCTGCACGTATGCACATTAAGAAATGTCTTTTTGATTCACAAGGGTTCAGCTGAGTTACCAAAGGCCACTGGGTGCCTTCTGACTATTAATGAAATACTTTCCCTTCAAAGAAAGGATCCAGACCCCTGTTAGGAGACATGGAACCACTGAGCTAAACTGAGCCTGGTGCCTATGCCACTGGCAAGAACCTGGTGCAGAAGTTCTACCATGAGAGGTTTCAGCTGCACAAAGTGGCCTTAACTACTCCTCTGCCACTGTACAGGGACCAGCACAGCCTAGAAAGTGGGTGCATGGGCCAGGGAGGGAGTCATGCACCAGGGAATGTGATTTGGCACATCCCCTGAGCAGCCTTCACTGGTGGGGTTTATATTGAGGCCTGGCTGCAAACAAAAGAGAACAGTCCTCCTTTGGGATGAATACTCACTCAAGGTGTAGTTTAGAACTGCTAGCACTCATAAATCTGGCCCAGTAATTATACCTGTCCAATTCAAATCATTTGCTGATGGGGGCTTCTCACAAAATAAACTTGGATATGAAAGTGCTTTGGCTACTTGCAAGAAATCCTAGCTATATATGCTCAGCCCCTATGGTCAGTCATTCAGGGGACCATATTTTGTGATGTCAACAATGGTGGTGTCATTTAATGAGAGAAAATCATCCCCAAGCAGAGGGCAAGAACAAAGCCTACATATGCTTTAAAGTCCACTTAAATCCTCAAAATAGGAATAAAGTCAGACCTTAGGGCTGCACAACCTTTGCACTGAGCCCATCGGAGTGAATTTCACTCTGAATGTCTCAAGGAGGAAGGGGCAGAAGGGCGTTCAGCAAATAACTGTCCATTTTTTCAAATTAATTTATTTCTGGTCCTTAATACTGCTCTTGGAGCTCCCAGTCGCTGTGAAGCCACAGCACATAGGTTTGTGATGTCAAATATACCAGGGACTCCACTGGAGCTGTAATAAATTGGGCACTCCCAGGTCACCCTGTTTTTAATGTGTATTAAAAATAACATTAATCTGCATCTGCAGGGGTATCTCCATCACTTCAGTGAAGTTCCTTTTGTTTGGAATATCTCAGAGCAATGCATACTGGGTATCCATAGTGATTGAGAGCAATCTCAGGACCTTGAAATCAGTTTTGTAAGTTTTCAAATTAGTTTACAGTCAATTATTAGCAGAATGTCCTCCTGCTCTTTGATATTTGGGGCATTCAGTAAATAAACTACCATTATCTTTTTTAGAAAAAAGTTTGCAGGTCACCTTCAAGTTTCGGCAAGACACCAAAGATTAGAGAGCAAGAGAAAGGCCAGAAGGAATTATTCATCTAATGCTCACTGCCCTAGAACAATTGTATCATGTCATCCAAGCCGCAGAAGTGGTTTAATCTTTACCATGGCAGAAAAAATGAGCTCAGAGATGCCCGGTCCTGGGAAGGCTAAAGATTATCACTTGTCTTCTCCACTCCCCAAAGAGACCATTGAGTTTTTTAAAAATTGACCACAATCAATAATATTTTCAGTACTAAAATTAGATCTGAAAAAAACCTATGAAAAAGTCTTATTTTTAGTATATTAAGCTTTTCATTATGAAGAATCATTCAAACAGCTTCAGCAATCCCTAAATAATCCAAAAGAGACTACATTCTCATCCAGGCAGTGGTATAGTGAAGTATTTTCTGAAATAAAGTTTTGGGTTTTTGTTATTCTATAGTGTTTGGGCAAACAGACATTGGGGCCAGATCTGCAGCTACTGTGTATCAGCATAAGTCCATTGAAGACAAGCTGAAGAGCTGGCCCAACGTTGTCAATGTCTGATATTCCAGCAACCAAAAAGGACTGTATATATATTCCATTTACTTTGACCTTGCTAAAGTTCTGAAATTGACTCCTTGGACTGGGAGGAGGGTTTACTTCTTTCAGAGAAATTCAGTACAACCTTTATGTACTGGTAAATGAATGCACACCATGGGAAATGCTTCATTTAAACAGGGAAACTGTTACTTTGCTAAAAGGAAAAATCCTGCTGACCAACCTGGTGATTTAAAGGCCTGATAAATTTTGAGTGATGGAGGATTTCAATGGAATTTTGAAATGCAAGCTGTTTTTTGACACATCCTAACAGCTTCTAGAGCTGTTAAGTTTTTAAGTAACATGTTTTAAAGAAGAACAGGCTCACGGTTGTTAGCAATTTTTCCTCTTTTTTAAAAAAAATATTATTTTGTATTACAGTAACTCATAGAAACAGCAATCAGAATCAAGGCCCCATGGTGCTAGGTGCTTCATGAACATAGAGCAAAAGATGGCCCTGCCTGGAAGAGCGTACAGTCTAATTCAGATAAGTAGCAACAAGTTGGTGTAATAACCAGCTAGAAGGAATGGGGAAGTGATGCAATAAAAAAAATCAGGTGTTTACTGTATTGCCAATGACCAGAGCAAACAGAAGTCCCTAGCAGCCATCTACCTAGCTATTATCAGTTGGCAGCTCCCTTAGGTCTCAGGACAGAAGTATTTTGAAGAGGAACATGAAGGAAGAGAAGGTAGTGGCTTTATGGACTAGTTCACAGAGGGTGTTCTGTGCAGAAGATATGGAATGGAAGAAAGCTTGTGGATTTTATTTCTATTATGACAGTATCTAAGAACCCCCAGTCAAGTATCAGGGTCTCATTATGCCAGGGATTCTATATACAAGTGACAAAGAAGAGGGAACCCCTCTGAGGAAAAGACAACAGATGGATGAGAAAAACAGGGACGAGGAGGGTTAGGACTATAAAAGAAACAAGGTATATCATAGGAGAAATGGGAAAACAAGTGATGGAGACCAGCAGAAGCATAGTGGTGCAGGGGACAAAACTTACAACTCCCTTTTCTGCAGGGAGAACCACGTTTTCAAGGCTTTAAAGGTAAGCACTAGAAACTTATAATAGAATGCACTGGACAAAGAGAAGCCTGTGGATGGAGTCAGAAAATGGGGTGATAGGATCAGAATAACAAGCCAGGCAAATGGATGATTTAGGAAGCAACATTCTGAATGGGCCTGAGAGGAGTGTCAAGACCAGGACTCTGGTGAGAGCTATTTCACAGAAAGCATGAGACAGAGTAGAGGGTACCAAAGATGAGAGTTGGAGGCAATGGCTGTAGATTGCATATAAAATAAGTTTAAAGGGAGAAGGAAGATAGGACAGTAGTTGCAGAGGGTCAAAGGTATGGGCTTTGTTTTATTTTTAGGATTGGGGAATCCACAGAGTTTTTTAGGTTTATGACTAAATTTCCCTTCAAAAGTCCAGGAGACAGTGGTGAAAACTGGTCCAAAAAAAATTCACCTGTTCAATGTCTGACTTTGGATTCAAAGTCTTTCCCCATCAGTTAGAGCAGGATCTGGCTTGGTCTTTGCCAGTTACAAACTGCCCCACCCAAAAGAGTTAAGCAAAAGAGCATCATCCTAACAAACCAAATGAAAAATGCAATAATTTCCAGTACAGACACTAAACCCCTGGGGGCCCAATTCTGCACTGGTTTTGAGCCCCAGGCAATCACATTGATTTCAATGAGGTTGTCTGGGGCATTAGTCAGTGCAAAATTAGGCCATGGTCTTTAAAGAGTTTCTCTTTGAGATCGTGCCTGTGTGCGTGCAGACAGTGTACATCTAAAGGCATGGCCTAGTATTTACTAGTGTTGTGCTCTTTGTCTCTTGTGTGATGTCAGGGCTGCGCTCCAGTATTGGAAACAGGATGAAAGTCAAAGAGAAAGAGGTCAATTTATCTGACAGATGAACACAAATAGTCTTTTCCTGTATCAGAGGGGTAGCCGTGTTAATCTGGATCTGTAAAAAGTGACAAAGAGTCCTGTGGGACCTTATAGACTAACAGACGTATTGGAGCATAAGCTTTCGTGGGTGAATACTCACTTCATCAGATGCAGGTCATGCATCTGATGAAGTGAGTATTCACCCACGAAAGTCTTTTCCTGTATCCCACCCAAAAGAGGTTTGAGGGCTTCTCTCTCTCCTCTACTTCAAAGAACTTTTTGTTGTTATCAGGGCTACTACAGCCAGTCTTTTCAAATACATTCTATAGAAGATAAGAAGGTTCCACTAGTACCAATTCAAAATACCAGTAACTTATTTGTGAACTTATTCGTGAACTCTTTTGCAAATGTGTTTTTATTTTCTTGTATTGCCAGAAATAGATGAACTCATAGCAAAAAAAAGAAAAAAGAAAAAAATCAGCAAAACAGTAGTTCATACTTAGATCTGACTCTCTTGAAAGTGATACAGATTTGGTGATGAATGCCCTTGAGGATTTTAAATATCTTTAAGGAGTTGGGTGGTTTTCCAACTTCCACCATTTTTTCTGTGAGCCCCTAAAAATCAGAATAAGAACTTCTTGGGCATCAGAAGTTAACAAGAATGAGCACAAATTCCTGCAGGGTTATGTGAATTCCATCAGGTATCATTGACGGAGCTAGCATACAATGAAGGAAGTAAACAAGAGAGGGCCACGTTGAATTCTGCTGCATATTAAGATATTGTGAATAGGGACAAGAAATCAGTGTTTGCTAATAAAGGATAAAAATAGTAGTGAAACCTCACATTACTGAAGGGACCTGAACACAATGAAAAGGCAGGGAGAGGGAGGTTAAACACTATTTAAGATTCCAAATCAAGAACATGTTTATACTTAGGTGACAGACAAATTCAGGTTCTGACAAAACAGATGAAAATCAGTTCTTTCTTCCCAAACCTCAGTTTCCTTAGCAACAGTTTAACTGGAAGCACTTAATGTAATGCAAAGACTTCATAAAAAAGGCTGGCTTTGATTTAGGCACCAGTCAACAAATTTACCAAAGAATTAGAGAATCCAGAACTATGGTCTTTCTAAGTAAAAGTATGTCTCCCCTTACAGCCGGGATGTGTAATTCCCACCTTGGGTAGATGTACACACACACTACTTCTACTCAAGCTAGCATGTAAAAACAGCAGTGTGGTTGCAGTGGTATGGGCTAGATGCCAGAGTCCATGCCCACCTGACCCCTAGGAACACACTTGGTCAGCTAACTCAAACTACTGCCCATCCTGCCATGGCCACATTGATATTTTTAGGTGACAGCTCAAGCACAGCTAGCGTGTGTATGTCTATTCTAGTTGGGGATGATCCCTCCTAGCTGCTGTGTAGATGTAGCCTAAGTGAAAGAGGGTCCCACTTTCAATTAATGCAATCATGATGAACAATCAGAGTGATTCACTAGCTCGATTAATGGTCCTTTGTGCCTCTCCTCCCTGCTCTTAAGGCTTTTATTCCACAGTGGGGTCAGACAGCAGTAATTCCAACTAACTCATCTTGATCAAAACCATGAAAAACAAAACACACTAGTCTGGGCTCCAGTGAATGGGTAGAATCCTCCTTACTCCAAGGCAGCCAGCCTCCTGTCTCCCAAGCAGCAACCCTTATATAGTTTCCCTGTTTCTCTGCCAGAGAACCTGATTGGCCTGCAGCCTCAGACTCCATCTCATTATCTTCCACTGAGCACCTGTGCAGGCCAAAGGAAAAGTCATGCTCTTTGCCAGGGACCAGATATGTTCTGAGTCTACTCCTATCTTCGCTGGTACTAAAATCCTGCTCCCAGAGACCAGACTGCTGTATCTGCCGAGTAACTGCATGAGGGCTGGAATGGGAGGGAATCCTCCTATCCAGGCTGCTGAATGGGAGTGGAGCTGCTCTGCAGTTGTGGCTCCAGCTGAATGGTCTCACCTGTGTGGATCCTCCAGACCTAGCCTGTCCCGATACCCTCCTTCTGAGAGCATGTTGTAAGTCTCCCCAGAGTTGGGCTCTGTGCTATGGATTTGTAGCCCTTTCCAGTTTCACCAAATCCTGCCCTTTCCCCACACTCTGAGAATCTCCACTAGCTTTATTGGCAGAAAACCCCTTCCCACCTGGGTAAAGGGTACAGAATGTGTCCCTTACTGATTCAGGACCTTAAAAATAAGCTAAACATTGTCTGTCTTCCCTACTAATTTTTAAAGTATTATGTTCTATAAAGCACCTGAAGTCAACAGTATTTCTGCAGCAAATTAAATCCAAGATATCTAAAGAAGCACATTTACTTGTGGAGACTCCTATTTTAATCAACAAAATGCATGCTAACCAGCAAAAGGTGCAGTGAGCACTCCCCCTGAACTCTCCCTTTCTCCCTGGAGTCCTATTACAATCCTGCTGTTGCCGATGGGAAACTTTATCCCACACAAGTGGTCACCAAAATAGCTGCATATTTTTAAACCACAGACCCTTTGAAATGGGGCCTATAAAAATACTCCGATCCGAGATGAATGTTTCTCAGTACTTTGGGGTTTCAGGTTGGGTCATTTTGTGGGATTTGGGCGGTTGGCAAAGTCTCATGAGTGTTTCATAATTATTTATGTGAAGCTAAATTAGATGGGGATATAAATCTTTGATAAGATAAGCATGGCAGCCACACTGATTCAAAAAGAACCCAATGGACTGACTCTCAAATCTGATGTTCATTTCCTTTAAAATGTATTTGGGGGCGGGGGGAGAGAAGTATTTAGTTGTGGTTCTGTACAAATAATTTTTACAAATCCTACTCTTCATGTGGGCTCTGGAAATTTATATAGCATGTATGCCAAATAAGGACAAGAGCATATTTATATCTTTTTTGCTTTGGTGTGTGTGTTTTAAAAAATGAGTAAATTTAGTGCTTAGGAAAGCACAGAACTGATAGCAGCATAACACTATGCAGACATCCCCCCCTTTCTATTCCCGAAGCATCCACAATGTGGTAGGCACTGCCTGCCCACACATACCCTGCTCTATGGGACTGATCCAAACCTTTCCCTTGACTTCAACAGACACCAGGGCCGCCGAGAGTGGGTTCGGGCCCCAGTGATAAAAAATTTTCAGGCCCCCCCAGCAAGGGTGGACCGGCTAAACAGGGCCAACGAAGCTGAGCCCCAGGCCCCCTTCCGGACTGCTGGGCCCTGGTAATTTGTACTTGCTCCCCCCGCCTCTCTTTGGCCCTGGTAGATACTGGATTAGGCCCTAAGTAAGCAAGCAACATAGGAAGAGCATAAGGGAAGTGAGAGAATCCAGACAGGTTTGGTTTATTTGGTTACATAAATATGCATCAGTTCTAGCCAACCACTCCTTGATCTATCCATTATTAGTTAACCAATTCCTTGAAGAAGTCACAGAAGCAGTGGGTCTTCAGGTGAGATTTGAGGTAGTAGAGGACAGTGGCCTCACAAGTCAGATCATGAAGGGCAGCATAGAAAACCAGGCACAGACAGCTGTGAGAGAACTGGACAATTGGTAGATGAAGGCTAGCATCATTTGCAGGGCTGAGGTGGTGATGTGACACAAGAGGACTTGTAATTATTCTATGGTGACATGCATGCACACACCAGCTAAACCACACACATATGGCATGGATAAGAGAACTCTTACTCCTATCTGAAAAACAAAGGCCTCTACTGCTTTTGCTAAAGTGGAATTCCCATTAGCTGTCAGTAATATTAAGGTCTGTAGCCTTTTTTGTAGGCCAGCAACATTAATCAGAGGACAGCGGTGCTTACTGTCCAGTGCATTGGAAGCTCTATCAATGTTAATCTGCAGAACTCACTGTCATCCGAGTCCCAGAGTCTTCTCACCAGAGAGTACTAGTTGTCACAAAGGTGTAGGGTTTTTCCTTTTACATGGGGGCAGACCCTATTAGGGACAGGAATTAATCCCAAACCCATTTCACTTGTGACCCAGTAATCAAAGACTGATCAAGATAGCAACTCCGAGGCTTTTCATTTCGGTTCCAAGGATTTCATTTATCAGTGTGTCATTTTGGCTATTTTTAAGTTGATCTGGTTCAGATACAAAATCCACAGTGTATCTGCAGTAATGGGAACAGAGGTGACAAGATGTTTTCCAAGTTGCCATGATGTACAGATTGCACAATGCCCTGTAGTCAGCTGAGTGAGTAGAATGGATTAGAAGCAGAATCTGGCTAACACCGGAGCAGCCTCTAGAAAATGCCATGGGACAACAGAGACTGAGCCACAAGCTGGGGATAATGAACCAAAATCTGAGAGGAAACACACACAATTCTGGACGCATTCATGTGGGATAACAAGGGATGCATGGGGAAGAGAGTGTCTAATTGTTCATCCACAGGCAAAAGCAGTCAAAGCAAAAGATGTGGGATCAGCAATGGGGCAAAGAAATTATACCCCAACAACATCACTGACTGGATCAGAGCCTAGCCAAGCAAAAATGTATTTGCCTCCAAGAGCAGGATAGACTTGAAGGGGCAGCTTTTACTCATTCTATATTTACCTTTTACTGAAACAGAGGCTTTCTACCAAGGGTATTCGTACCTTCCTTTTCTGCCACCCATTCTTGCTTAGATGTGCACGTGAGGGTTTGTGGGGAACTGACCAATGGCTGCATCCTGCAGGGCCTAAACAGCTGAAGTGTCTACAGCTCATGGCACACTTCACATGCTACCAAGAATCTGAGAAGTTTAATGTACAATAGCAGTCACAAGGACCTCCTTGGGGGGGAGTCACTCACACTGCTTTCTAGGGCTGAGTAAACACTGATGATCATCCTTGCAACAGACTCGCTCTGTCTCATGGGGTGCATTCTTTTCCACACCCCTCAGGCTGATCCGTTAGTAATTAAACCAGCGGGGCTGACTTCCTGCATCACTGAGGAGCACAACTATGGGCCAACCATGACTCTTTCACAAGATGCTCTTGCCCAGTTTTATTTAGGCTCTTGGAAGGCTTCACTAAACTGCCTGAGGGCTAAGTGGGTAGGGTGGGGTGGAGGATTCCTTTGCAGGAGAGAAAAGTAGCAGTAACCCACTACTTCCCCAGTAAAGCCAAAGGTGGGGTTAAATATCGTGAGGACTCCAGCAAGAGATGGGAAAATAATGTTTACTCTCCCTTTGGTTTTTTTGCCTTAATTTGCGTGTACCAGAGTAAAAACCACCTCCTCGTATCATCACTTCAATAAGTGAATTAAAATGAGAGGGTTCTTCACAAATTTGTATGGGGGGGGAGGGTAAAGTGGCGGGCATGAGAGAATACTGAAGAAGGAAACTCCTTTTTTATCTACCCCCTCCCACCAAAGCCACTACAGTTCACCAACCTAGCCTTCCCGTTCCCCTGGAACTAGCCATTGCCAGAAGAGCTGCTACACAGCACCATGAAGAGGGGAGGTGGGGAGGCACGGAGAATAAGCACATGTCCTCCACATTGCTGCCAGGGAATGGGAGACCTACATGTTGCTCTCTTGCCCCTTCGACCACCCATATCTGAGCACCTGCCATCTGAAAAATCTGGCATCTCATGTGAGGCACCCAAAACCACAGTCACTTTTGAAAATATAGGACTTTCTTGTAATGATTAGAATGGACATTGCACCTTCACCCACTGAGCATGGAGAGGAGATTATATTTTGTAACTAGCTGTCATGACTCCATCTCTGTTAATGCCATGTCTCCCATATACCGGTTCAGGTGTTACAGAAGAATAATAGTATGGCATTTGTGTGAGCACTTTATGCCTTGCTGTAACCTAAGGTGTGCACCTGCTATAGATTTAAGTCAGATAGATGCAGTGCAAGCATTGCAGTTTACGATTTACAGTAGTTCAGCAAACTGGCTGCATACTAAGGAACTCCACAGATTAGACCAGAGGTTCTCAAACTGGGAATCGTAACCTTTTTATGTGAGGGTTTGCGGGCTGCAGCCTCCATCTCAAACCCCACTTCACCTTCAGCTTTTAGAATAGTGTTAAATATTTTAAGTGTTTTAATTTATAAGGGGGGGTTGCCCTCAGAGGCTTACTGTGTGAAAGGAGTCATCAGTACAAAAGTTTGAGAATCACTGGATTAGACACATTGACTGTATTAACGGAGGCAGTGGACCAGATATTGCTGCCAAACCTACAGACAGAAGAGGGTGCCTGGCTCACTGGGATTCCATCCTCCAGGTTGGAATGAGTGAGATATTTGCCACTCATGTCCTAATGTCACCAGGTGTGGGGCAAAAGTTGCTTCATGCTGACAGAGATCTCTGAGGAGAACTTGAGTCTGCCTGGGGACAAATGCAGACACCACTCCTGGACACATTCCTCTAGAGCTGGATGGAAAATTTTGACTAAACCATGCAAGCTTGAGGGGGAAAAGAAAAACAATTAAAAAAAGTCCATCCCGTCCAACACCCTATCCCCGTCTTCCAGCCAGATCTAACACATTCTCTAATGGTCGCCACCCTGTGGTTCTAAATCCTAGCCCCATCTGGCATGTGTCAAGGCTGTTTGAGGTAGCTTGAAAGAGAGACAGTCATGCACTGTATCTCTGGGGAAAGGGGGCGCCCAATTAAATGGCTTCATATGGGGGCCCTCATCTGTTTGCTATCGACTGTAGTTGGCCAGGTCTGGTTCAGTTCTCTTACTGCTAAATATTAACCAGGTTTGTCATCTCCTTTTATTCTGCAAATCTCCCCTCTGCTAGAATTCATTTGTTCCAATGGGCTATAATGTCCTGGCTTCCTACAATGAGGAAGAGAATAGGGCAATGCACCTCTTTCCGGAGAGACTATAATAGTTCCAGGCACCATGTGGCTTCAACTAGTTATAAAGCACAACCAGGGGACACATAGCAGGACCAAGAATTTAAGCAGCAAAATTGCAGACAGCAACTGGAGTAAACATGGTTGTGTTGGGGTCCCCCATCTAGGTTAATGAATGGAAGAGTATATTATTTGTACTGTGTGGTAGCATATGGGAGGCCCAATTGTCCCTCATCACAGAGGCCACATGACATCTGATGGCCTCATATATATCATTAGCTGTCTGTATTGGAAATATGAGTGTAGAAAATGTTATTTATTAAATTAGTAGGACACCATTTTTAAGGTTCCTGCACTAGTAACAGTTTTACATCCCTCGTGTTGTTTCTCACCCTAGATCCCACACGGGCTTCTACACTTTGAAACATTAGCAGTGGGAATGGAGAAAGAGGCAAGAACTTTGCTGGAAAATATTGAGCAGCCTCTGATCTAGACGTACTGTTCAGGTCCCCATAAACAATTTTAAAAACTCCTAAATTCCCCATAATAGTCCTCTCTGCCTAATTCCTAACATCCATCTTCACACCTGTGTTTCCCATCACCCAGAGTTACTTTAAATAAATAAATAATTGTAATTATTTGTAACTTGAATCTTTAAAGCACTTTACATAGATGGTTTGCTTTGTGTCAAAAGAATGGTCAGGGACATTTGCAGGAAACACCTTGCAGAACGCACACAGCAAAGCTAAAGGAAGAAAAAAAAGTCCTGCAAAAACATGCAAGGTCCATTGTTAACACTTTGGCTGATGTAAGAGTGGGTCTTAGCTAAAGAGAGGGCAGGCAGGATGGAGACAATCATTGGAAATGGCACATGAAGCAGTTGTTTGAATCATAAGAATTCTACACATCATTAGTGATTCCCAGCTTCTGTCAGCAAAGCATTCTGGGCTGACCATAGATTTAATTAGATTGGCACGTGGGCTGCAGGGTAAGTGTGCCTACAGCTTGGAGAGGCCCTTAGCAGAGGGAAGCACTGAAGGCACCTCTTCCGTCTAGCTTTTGGAGGCGAGGGAGAGTACATAACGGGAGGGGGTGGCAGGAAGCACATTTTCACCTAAAATAATTTGTGGACTAGGCTGGTTTGCAGTAAAGCTCAAGAGGGTGGGACAAGCCACAGAGTTAAAAGCAAGGAATGAAAATGGGGTATATGGAGGGGAGTGCCTTGGGAACAGAGTGGGAAGGTGCCCTCACTTCTCCAAAGGATTAACTCAGCAGAGTGCCTATTGACTCATCTTGTCTGGCTGGCAATTGCCAAAGAGGGAAGATTTGCTTTCAGTGGAGGCTAGTGATATTGGAAGATGGGTTGGCAAAACCAACACAAAAAAGCATTTCCAGGGTCAATTTACAGTCATGCCTAAAAATAACTGGTGTGTGACTCAAAATTGGTCCAGCAGGGCTTCCTCTTGAGGCACTTCCACAGCTTGCTTTTGGGCCACATGGGTTCTGAGTTTAAGGTTTATTAACCCCTCCCCCAATTCTGGAAGCAGTGGTAGGATGTAGGGCAGCACATGCCGAATTTGAGAAGTTAAGTCTTTGACAGACAAGCTGTCCTTTCTTACAGCTTTTCTGAATGGTTAGGAGGGAGCCAGGGCTCTAAGTGTTCAATTTGGGGAGTATGGCAGAGCCGTGCAGAGACCCATTAGGGGCAAATTGAAACCATGTGTGGTTTTAATGAAATGAGGAGCTGGTGCGCAGGGCTGATTGCAGCAGGAACATTTATTGCCTGGCTGGAATGTGCATCTGGCATTGATCGTTTCCCCAGCCATGAAGTGAGCAGTAATGTGGAAAGCAAACTGGAGCTTATAAAGAAAGATGAATTTTCTAATGAAGTGCAATTTGGGCAACAGCCTTTGTAAGGAGAAAACCTTTTTTTTTTTTTTCTTTTTTGTTCAATATGATTATTAGTAAAAAGTTAATGGGTTGACACTGATTTTGTACTCTCTGGTGACCACAGCCCGGAGCTGAATGTCATGAAGACTGGCATGGCAGCTAAAGAGATGGGCAATAATCTGGGCGCCTGCAACCACACTGGGCCCCGTCCCATCTAACTTCCCTTAGTAAACTTAGTCCTGTGATTTCCAGGGAGTGTTTGCAGTATTATTGAACTGAGTAAGGGGGAGCAGAATTAGTCCCAAGATACAAAATGCAACACCAGATCACACTGAAACCTTTGAAGCACAGCCTTTGGATAATGCTGAGCCAAACAGAGGATGATTGTTCTGCTGGCAGCTGGCCCTCTTGCTATTACAGAGGATGTGACGAGTAAGCCATTATCTTGCAATTGTGTCTGGCTTTGACAAAGCGTGGTAAGAAGCCCTATACACCTATTTTCTGGGGCATGTGTAGCTAGGTATGTAGAGGCTGCTCACAAATATCTGTGTAAGAGCCATGAAATTTCCTCTCAGCCACAGTGCCACATTCACACAGATCTTGGAATCTTAGGCCCTAATAGAGGATGTTGGTTCATGTCTTGCTCTTAACACTGAGAAATTAAAACTGTGATTGGAAAGGCAAATCTAGATGAGGTGAACAGACTGGCAGGAACTTGTTCATGAGTTACTGTATCTCTTTCTCTGATATGGTGTTGCAAATAACTACACCTTAATTATATTTTTCGAACAGCTAAATAAAAATTCCTGAGCAAGATCTGCCCTTTCCTACTTCCCCTAATTTACAGTGAATCTCCAAACATACTGGGTGCTGAAATCTAAATGGCCCAAAACACGCACAAGAAGGAGGAGAGAGTCTGGCTTGGAAATGTCTGGGAAATGTTTCTATTGGATAGAGAATTACAGGTTTCAGAGTAGTAGCCGTGTTAGTCTGTATCCGCAAAAAGAACGGAGTACTTGTGGCACCTTAGAGACTAACAAATTATTTCAGCATGAGCTTTCGTGAGCTACAGCTCATTCTTCGGATGCACAGAATGGAACACACAGACAGGAGATATTTATAATACAGAGAACATGAAAGGTGAAGTATGCAAACACGGAAGAGTCTATCAATTGAGATGAGCTATCATCAGGCAGGAGAAAAAAAACAAAAGAACCTTTTGAAGTGATAATTAGAATACCCATAGAAGGTGTGAGGAGAACTTAACATAGGGAAATAGATTCAATTAGTGTAATGACCCAACCATTCCCAGTCTCTGTTTAAGCCTGAATTAATTGTATCTAATTTGCATATTAATTCGAGTTCAGCAGTCTCTCTCTGGAGTCTGTTTTTGAAGTTTTTTTGTTGCAAAACTGCCACCTTCAGGTCTGTCACTGAGTGGTTAGAGAGGCTGAAGTGTTCTCCCACTGGTTTTTGAATGTTATGATTCCTGATGTCAGATTTGTGTCCATTTATTTAGAAGAATTACAGCAGCCCTAATGATCTATAAGACTTTACAAAAAGGGAGAGTCGAAAGCTCCATGCTTTGGACGCTACTTATTCACTGACACGTAAGAGGACTCTCCTTTCTCAAGCACCTCGCCCAACTGGGACAGGTGCCAGCATTTTATGACAAGATAGGCCTCTATTGATCACATGTTTTACACACATTTTTGCACGTAGGAGCTAGAGTGTAAGAGCTGTTTGGAAACATGTATAGATTTCAAGGGTACTGGGTGCGCCTACAAATTCCTTCCTGCATTAGAAAACCTGCTTACGCTGATAGACTAAGCAGCTGTCCAAGCCAAAAGGGACATATATATTTAACCAGGTCCCAAACTACATGTGCTATTCTGCTTTTTATATTTGCACTGGACCTGAGAATAACCTACTATCAGGCCTGCTTTTTAGGGAAGCTGAAATTGTATGCAGACATGCCTTCTTGGGAGAAGCCTGTGTCTTTTCTTTAACCTATCATATTTTGCTGTGAGCTATTCAAGTGCTGGCAGTTATGTGCTGGAGGAAGCAGCGTATCTATAAACATAATCGTGTCCATGACACACTTTACACTGATAGCGAGCTTTGAGAAATGTATTAATTTGGCATATTATTTATGAATGTGTCAATAGTCAAATCTCAGTTAGCTAGTCCATGTTTGTCCTCAAAAAGGTATGAAACGGAGAGTGGGACTGGAATGTCCATGACACAGTGAATCAAAACACATGAAGTGTCTAAGAAGATATGCCCACCCCTGGTTATTTGTTTATGTAGTAGAGAGAAATATTGTCCACTCTAGCTTTAGACACAGGACTTTCAGACTAGAAAACTATTGAAGCAAAGGGGATGAAGATAGGCAGGGATGCAGCAGCTTTGTTTTGTGAACAAGTTCTGGTGGGAGATGCAATACTGAAAGTCCTGAGGAAGGACTGGCCAAAGATGCCTTAATATTTTCAACCCTTTAGAAATACATCCTGGATAGAGAAACTGAAGCTCTTTCGCTTGTGATGTTTCATGCGAATATTTAATCAAAATTTTCAAATCTGTGAAAATTTCAACTAGCTTTAATAAGAATGTATTTCTGTAAGTTATTTGCCACTATTGTGGTACGCTCATACACATGCACATCCAAATATTACTAATACAGTATTGTTGAGAGGGTTCTTTGCTACACTTGTATTACGTCAGTGAGCACAGCAAACCCACCTTCCGCAGACTGTATTGACTTGCTCTATACAACAACAGTTTAGAAATCCAAGTCTAAACCACAGGATTTTCTTCCCACTCCATGTGGTCAATCTCTTCATACGAAGCCTCCCTCCTTAGGCCAAACAGATCCAGCTGAGATTTGCTCAGTGACCTACCTACCAGTCAAAAAGGACCCCTATGCTAAAGAAATTGACAAGCTCTTTGAGTAACTCTTGACATAAACTTCCACTGGGCTCTGACTTTGTCAAGAAGAGTCTACTTTCTAGTACCAGCTGCCTATGTCCCTTATTCATCCCCTTAACACACATAGTAAGTCAGCGCAGCAGTAGCTATTACTGAAACTCAGTGGCTGAGGTTACATGTTGTAAGGTCGATTAACTTTCTGGGCACTGTGTTTCTGAATGTTTACAGGCCAGGGTAATAATTTGTAGGGAGCAGATCAAGCCTGACTGTTTCCTTCTTGTCCAAGTCTCCCGAAGCGTGACACAACAAGACCACTTGGGCAAAATAACGAACACAAACCTCCTCCCAGAGCCAGGGTTTCATGGCCTCAGTACATATTGCACCTGGTTCACAGGTGACTAGAAGCTTAAACATTGAAAGAGAGCTAATGGAAACATATGAGGAAATACCTCGTCTCAGTCCACTGCCATCAGCACAGAGACAGTTGTTTGTTCACTAATGGAGCAAAACCAAGGTGAAGTGCCCATTGCCAAGGACTAGAAACAAATGAGGATGTTTGGGGAAGGACATTTGTATTATACAAAATTCTCAGCATTCAGAGAGACTAAGCTATAAATCTCAGGGGGGATGATATTCTAGAATTTCTCATGAAGTATGAGACAGCAGGTAACCTGTTCAGAGTTAGCTGGCTTCCAGAATAGGAGGCTATTCTTGTTAGACCATAAAAAGTAAAATCAGTAGAAGAGTTTCCTAACAAAACTTATCCTCTTAGAAAGTGTGATTTTGTCCAAATTTTCTAAGGAAAAGAATCTATATCTGAAAAAAAAAATGGATTGTCCATTGAGAAAATTGAAACAAGAATTTTCATTCTGCATCTGTATTTCCACATAAAATGTCATTTGACGTGTAAATGGTGGTTTGAAACTAAATGTTTGTTTCAAATTAACTCTTCACTTCAAATCCACATTTTGAAATGTTTCATTTCAACATTTCTGAATTGACTTTTTCAGAACATTTTGTTCTTCAAACAACATCAATAAAGAGAATCAGGCCCACTTTTTCCCCCTGATTTTTCACTGGTGATGAGAACCCACAAGTCATATTTAAATCAATGGGATCTGCAGGTGCCCAGCATCTTTGAATATCAGACAGCTAGTGGCTTCTATAGGTAAGGACAACCCTGAGTTTACCAAACTCATTGCCCCTTGTGATCCAAGTAGGATTTGAACTAAAGTGTCTTAGAATGAAACACTAATCCTTTAATTTAGTGCATCACTGATGTTGTAAGCAAGTCAGCTCTGTGACAAATTTCTTCCCACTCTCTTTTTGCGGCGAAATCAATCCCAAGATCTTGAAAGACAGAGAGTTCTGCTTTACTGGAGGTGGTAAAGGGCCTATTCAAACTCTAATGAAGTCAATGGAGATCTTTCCATTAACTTTAATTGGGGTGGGATCAGCCCCAAGTAAGTAGTGGTGGAATCTCAAGACATGAGGCCACAGCAGCTGCCTCCAACCTTCCAGAAGAAAATAGGGAAGGTTACTCTGCAGCTGTGTCCCCTAAGTGGCCTCTCTCCAAAGACTTATTACAAGTAGGGGGCAGGGGAAGGAGGAATTTTAATAAACCAGTTTTTTAAAAAGGGCATGTAGGCCACTGCGCAGCAGTTCTTTCAGTCCTACTCAGCCAGGGGTCATGGCTGTGATGCTTGGACACCCTGAGGGCACGGGAAAAGTCTTCTGGTTGTTTTCACATCTCGTTCACAGCATAAGAGGGAAAACAGCTTTTGGGTTAATTAACACTGCGAACAGACAGTGAGACAGACACTGTTGTCATCACCAGTTCAAGAAGTCATCCGGGTCATCAGTGAGCTATGACATTAAGGCGCATGCACACGAGGCACACTTCCAACCTAGGATTCTCCACAGTCCAATGCTGAGCACTTTCCATTGTCTCAGGGGAAGTTTCTCAAGGTCATGACTGCTGAACCACTGAGCGGCTGCAAGTAGGACGAGGAGCTAAGGGTATTCACTCTAACTAGTGTTTGTACACCCCCTTTGGGACTAGTTGATTTTACACTTCATGCATTGCCTCAGATAAGCAGCATGGTCTATTTCCCTAAAGTAAGCCAGAGTTTGGTGGGTCAAGTTCTAATCCTGGCTCTGCTACTGATGAGCTACATGGCTTTAGGCCTTGTCTACACTATGGGGGACAGGGAGAGATCGATCTAAGTTACCAACTTCAGCTATGTGAATAACATAGCTGAAGTCGACGTACTTGGATCTACTTACCATGGGGTCAACACTACGCGATGTCGACTGGAGACGTTTTCCTGTCAACTCCCCTTGCGCTTCTCGTTCAGGTGGAGTACGGGTGAGCAATCAGTGGTTGATTTTGCGGTCTAAGACCTGCTAAATCGACTGCTGATGCACTGATCACCACATGTCAAACCCCCCGGTTAGTGTAGACAAGGCCTAAAGTCAAGCAATGCATCAGTAGCAGAGAAACTGTACCTCAGTTTCTAAAATGGGGTTGATGCTGCACACTATTACCCACTACAACTACACCTGGAAGGAAATGCAAAGCACATTAATGGAAAGAAAAGAAAGGATATTCACATAATTTAAAAATCCACCTTTTCCACGTGACCCTCTGAAGCCCAAGATATTGCAGTCATAAGGGACATGAGTCTAGGACAAACATCAGTCTAGAATATGGGCGAACCCCACTCCCCCCGCCACACACACACAAAGTAGTTCACAAAAAGAGTCTCCAATACAGATTATGGTTTCCTAAATGCTGCAGTGCTCAGTAACTCTCTTATTAGAGTTCTGTGAAGATGCACCAAGGAAGTAAGAAGCGTGGTGAGAATTGGTTAATGTTTACAAAGCCCTTTGAAAATGTAAAGCACTATGGAAGAATTACTGTTTCTACAATAAGGAGACTGACATCGTCCTTTTCCTGCCAAATGCAGTGACTGTTTTTAAGTTTTAAAGCCAAAATGGGAATGAGGGCTGCCTTATAGGGGGATCACAATAAAATATAGTTCCTCTTTACTGACGTAGAAATACACACACACTCCCACTCGCTCTTGCTGTGCCAAAGGCAGGTGCAGTGCATGCAGCTCATGAATGCATGTTTTCATTTAAGCATCTGTTCTCTGCCAGGAGAAATAACCCCAGGAATGCAAAGATCTGATTCGATTTTCATACTGTGAAAGCACTGCAGACCCCTGCATTCAGTGTCTGGAGATACCACTGAATTTGACTGTGTTCACACCAATACAGCAGTTGATTAGGACGGTACTCATTTTAAAAAATAATGCTACGGCCCATCCTTGTGATTCAGAAATGACACAGTGTAAATTAGAGTTTGGGTCCTGAGCTGAATCCAAACCTACTTGGTCATAGTAAGAATGGTCACTTTGAGCAAGGCCTGAGGTTGGTGGTGGAGAAAAGCAAACAGAGGGAGCAAGGAAATGGGCAGATAATGGAGGTTTAGTTCCATACAGGAGCCTGCATTGACTTATCTGTAATAAATGTATTGCCCAAGGAAAGCCTAAATGGGCTGAGTGTAACCCTGTAGGAAACTTTGCTGACCTGTCATCCTCCCACCTGAGAGCTAGGCAATAGCTTTTGGGGGCAGGGACTATCATTGTGTATATGTTTGTACATTGTCTAGCACACTGGGATTCTGGCCTGGTTGTCCTCTAAGCACTACTGCAATATAAACATTTGCTAATAACTGTAGTCAAACTCTTATTGCTAGGCAGTGTATATAGGTGAGGAGATGGTTCCCTGGGAGGAATCCTGTTAGGTATTGACTTTATTCAGAGTTGAAGAATGGATTTTTAGCCTGTGCAAGGATATGGTCCTATCAGGTATCCCCAACCCCACCGCCCCTCATGCGATCCCTTCCTGTTTACTATCCTGTACGTCCATGACATAGCCAGCCAAGGTCAAGATGTATGTAATCGCTGTTGCCAAGATTAGAGAAGAAGAACTCTGAATGGCAGAGAGAACAAAGCTTGCGTCAGTAGCCCCAAACTGCCAGACTTCACAGAGGACAAACAGGAAAATGTCCCTGTGCGGTTATTGAGGGATGAAGGAAGCAGAGAGCCAACGCTTCCCCAAGCAGTACCACTCTGAACAAACATCAGTGCTGGAGGAAATCAATGTCAGTGGAGAGAGCAAACATAGGAAGGAACTTATTGATCTGAACACTTTCCGACAACAGCAAGATAAGCACACAGGCTTTGGCTGATACCTGCTGTACTACTGCATTTCAAATGGGTCATGAAACAGGATGGATTGAAGGGGTGGGAACTGGCCAATAAGAGCTGCTACACAGTTTGTTATGCCATTTGCCTTCCAATGTGCAGAAAAGAGCGGTCTGTTGGTATGGGCAAGCTCTGTAACCAACTAGAACCTAGGCTCAGACCCTCCAAAGTATTTAGGCTCTGAATGTCCACTGATTTCAATGGAAGTTAGGAGCTGAAATACCTCTGAGAAGCTGGGCCCTAGTCCATAAAGACAGATACAGCTCTGTCTGGAATACAACGCTTCCCTTCTTGCATATAGGTTGAGATTAGGTGGTTTGATTTTTCATCCCAGCCGTATCAAGCCATGTGTCCTAGAAAGGCATCCGCAAGTTTTCATAACACTGGGCGTGATAATCTAATGACCTTACAGCTGGGGGGAGGAGGGAGAACATCGGAGAACTTGTAACATCACAATGAGCCATTCATCTGCCATGGTGCAGTCAGGTACATTCCAGGAGGTACAGAAGCTTGTGTCTCAGTGGTTGTTAATCATGCAATTGAAATACTCAGTATGCAATGCCACTTTGGAAGACTCTTGCTCAATCTAATTCAGCATGTTCTATGAATACTATCCCTTGCCCAGAAGTCTTACAATCTAAAAGAAAGAGCAGACCACAGTGCTCTGGGTAACTTCAGATGACAAAAACTGTGTGTGTGTGTGTGTGTGTGTGTGTACACACGTGTACACCCAGTGATAAAACAGTCAATGTGGGGAGGGAAAAAAATTGAAAGGAACCTAGAAACTCATGCTCCAATGCCTAAACCAATCTCCGTTTGTGATTAGGATGAGAATTTTAAGGGGGATAGGGCAGACTATTCCACCTCTACCTTTTGTGGGGGTACTGTTGCTGGCCTCTGTCAGATAGGACTTGATGAGATGGACCATTTATCTGATCCTATCTGGTATTTCCTATCGTCTGTGTGTCTTAAGCTGAAGTGGTATTATACTGATATGAGCTATCATTTGTTAGTCTCTTAGCTAATCTAGCTTCTATCCCAGTTTATAATATTCTATTAAAAAAAACACCCTACATTAAAAGAATACTGTCAAGATTTCCAATTCAAGCACTCGGAATTAGGAAATGCCTGCATTAAAGTTGCCCGTAATAACTAAGTTCTGCCCCTTGTTCATATAGATTGGTATCTTTAGTTACTTGATCAGATACTATTTTTTCCCACATGACCCCTTCTAGAGTGCCTTCTAGTTGAAAATGTCAACATGCTTTACAAACATTAATGAATTTGCCTTGTAAGGGAAGCAAATATTATTCCCATTTTATGGATAACAAAACTGAGGCACGGAAGTTATTCCAGAGCCTTGTTCTCTAGCAAATCACAGGTCTGCCCATAAAATGGAACATCATGGTCTCACCCACCTTTCCAAACTGCTACAGAACTTAGAGAAAGAAAAAGCCTTATTATTAATAAGTTATTAGGTTGTCTTACCCATTCCCCTCTTCCTGATCAAGATAACCACCTACTTGGTTAAAAACCTGGAAATAAAAGAGGTAAAGAGATCAAATAAAATCTCCTTTTCATCTTAATCCACCAAGAAAATACCCTAGGAAGACCTTAATCCCCTATCTCCTCAAAACAACAAAAACTGGTGCTGTACTTTAAGTTTATGAAAGTAAAATATGGAGCTTAAAAAACTAGTCCTTTCCTTAAATTCAGCAGCCTTCTGCAAGGCAACGGCTCTAGCACAGGTACAGCTTCCTCTGACTTTCCTCACTGCTGTTGGTTTGTGATTTGGCCTTTGGGATTTTAAATTAACACGCTGTCTTTGGTGGTTACTAGAGTTCTGTGTCTTTCCCTCCCTACCCTATTCAGAGATGCAAGAGTCCAGACCCTAGCAGCAGGCCCAAGCAGAGCACCTGCTTATCACGTCAGACCTTACACTGTCTGCAGCTCTGTTCCCATCTCACTTACCAGGACTCCCTCTGTTCTTGATCCTCTCAGACAAGGTCAATATTACAAGCACAGCTCTGGAGACCTTTTGCCCATATTGCAGCCCTAAGGAACCACCTACTTATTTCCTGTTCCCTTGGGCTGCTTTTCTTCACTACCCTGATTAAAAGTTATCATTACCACAGCTCTTGTACTTTTCCAGGCAGCGTGACCCTTGACTATCCTTTCTCCTTTCTTCCTGAGCCCCCTGCCCTCCCCCACCTCCATGTGGTTTAACCAGCTTTCAGCCAAAGCCACAAGGCATGCTCTTTGTTATTACTCATTTATTCAAGAGAGTTGTTTACCCAGGAACAGGTCCAAAGGCACGTACAATGAATAGAGAGGCCACGTCAGTCTCATAGAATTCTCTCCATTCTGTCACCTTCTGCATGGAAATTTAAAGCAGGGGACCCAATGACCTCACGGTTCACAAGACCTGGCCTAGAGGCTGTTTTATCCTGTCGACTTAGTCCCCTTTAATCTGAAATGTGCATATCTCCAGGCCTCTGGCACGGAGAGAGGGTATTTATAGCAGTGTCAGAAGAGGAGGCAGGAAGTAGGAAATTGGGATGGGAGCTTGGAAAGGGTATAAAGGGCTAAGCCATGCCACCTGCCTGGAATTCATTCCTTGGGGGGAAGGTAAAGTTAAGGAGAAATGTCACAGGAAACGGGTGGTTTAACCCAGATATCCGCTGGCTCTCTAGCCCTCTACCTGCTGTCTTTCAAAACCCCAGTCACTTCCTCTCTTCCAAAGTCAGATGTAAGTTTTTTTTCCCCCATCCCATGGTTTTTCTGTCCTGCCACAGGCCAGTCTGCTTCTCCCTGCTGTTTTAACCGTTTATACGCTATGACTGAAATCTGCTAAGTAAAGGGAAAACTATGCTAGTTACACCAGATCCAGCAAGTTAGACAAGCCCAAAGATTAAATCTACATCAATAGAGTGGGATTCTTGTTAGTTTCCAAAGCTCATGTCATTCATTGTGCATGGGGGATTGTATTTGATTTCAGAACAGCTGCTCCAGTGCTCATTTATTCAGAATTAACATAGATAATGTCAACAGCCTCTCCCCAGCAGGCAACACTACAACTACATCCAACAGCAGGGAATGAACTGGTAAAGAGAAACAGATGTGGCTGTCCCAGCAGTCAAACCATAGGGCAATGTGTGAGAGTCAAAGTTCAGGTCTTTCACTCCGAGCCAGCAGGACCTTGAGGCACTTGGGGAAAGGAGACACCCTTCTGTCCTATACGATACTGTAGGGGTTTTGGCATAGCCAGAGAAAGGGATGTAACAACATGGCACCTTTGTGCAGCTGCACCTTGTTGTGGTAATTTACACCTGCACAAAGGGAGTGTAAAATGCTACTTGCAACTGTATAAGGCATTAGAAAATTGGGCTTTTCGGTGGTGGGGAGGAAAGAATAAAAAAGGGAAAATTTGATAGGAGAAGGCGGGGCACCCTGCTCTCTTTTTTTTCCCCAAAATAATCTGGTTTCAAACTCCTTACTATCTCACTCAAGACAGTTAAGTCCAAATCAGACTGCGAAGAGTTGCAAAGGGATCTCACAAAACTGGTTAACAAAATGGCAGATGAAATTCAATGTTGATAAATGCAAAGTAATACACATCAGAAAACATAATTCCAGCTATATATATCAAATGATAGGATCTAAATTAGCTGTTACCACTCAGGAAAGAGATCTTGGAGTCACTGTGGATAGTTCTCTGAAAACATCTGCTCAATGTGCAACAGCAGTCAAAAAAGCAAACAGAATGTTAGGATGCATTAGAAAAGGGAGAGATAGTAAAACAGTAAATATCATAATGCCACTTTATAAATCCGTGGTATGCCCACACCTGGAATAACGTGTGCAGATCTGGTTCCCCTGCATCTCAAAAAAAGATATATTCAGATTGGAAAAGGTGCCAAGAAGGGCAACAAACATGATTAAGTATCAGAGGTGTAGCCGTGTTAGTCTGGATCTGTAAAAGCAGCAATCCGATGAAGTGGGTATTCACCCACGAGAGCTCATGCTCCAAGACGTCTGTTAGTCTATAAGGTGAAACATGATTAAGGGTACGGAACAGCTTCTGTATGAGCAGAGATTTAAAAGACTGGAACTTTTCACCTTGGGAAAGAGATGATGAGGCGATATGATAAAGGTCTATAAAATCATGAATGATGAGGAAAAAGTGAATAGGGAAGTGTTATTTATTCTTCCACATAACACAAGAACCAGGGGTCACCCAATAAAATTGATAGGTAGCAGATTTAAAACAAACAAAAGGAAGTTCTTCTTCCTTGCAGGAGATGTTGTGAAGGCCGAAAGTACCAGTGGGTTCAAAAAAGAATTAGAGAAGTTCATGGAGTGTAGGTCCATGTGGTTATTAGCCAAGATGGTCAGGGATGCAACCTCATGTTCTGGGTGTTCCTAGCCTCTGACTGCTAGAAGTTGGTTGTGGAAGACAGGGGGTGGATAACTCAATAATTGCCCTATTCTATTCATTCCCTCTGAAGCATCTGGCATTAGCCACTGTTAGAAGACAGGATACTGGGCTAGATGAACCTTTGGTCTGACCCAGTATGGCCATTCTTATGTTCTAAGGACTAATAAGAATTAAAGGAGTAAAGGGAGACCCCTTTACAGATTGCTTTACAGTGAACTGATTATTAAAGAAAAGCAATTAACATTATCTAGAATTAACATTTTTGACCAGATCCACATCCAGGAGCCTGCTGGGCAAGGAGATTTCTACTTGTTGCACTCATTCCAGTATTTCCTGGCTGCAATGTTTTATCCCTTGAATACTTTGAAACAGCATGTTAGTTCTTTCAATCCAGTGCACCTACCATTCAGTCAGTACTATTTTCAAATAGGATGATCCAGCTGGAAAAACAAAATTAAGTTATTTCCCTCCCCCAGCATTTCTTAAATGATTATTCAGAAGAACTTAATGCTCAAAGAGATGGAAGAATAGCACTGGCTAGAACCCAAATATGATAATAGAGGTAGACACTGTGCAATCTCGGGCCACACAGAGCCCTGCTACTCCAAGTCCTAAACTGAGAGAGAATGCCAATTATGAAGAGATGTGAGGCAGATACATAGGATCTAGACAGAGATCTAGCCCTCTCTCTCACCTCCAGTGGGCATAGCAGGGGCAAAGGGATCAAAATGTGCCTCTGTACAGGCAAGCCTGTCAGCGTGCCACTTAGTCCTTGTCTGCACTAGAGAGATCAATCTGTGGTATAGCAATGAATTGTTTTGCACTGGTCAGCCCACCCCCTATTGAGTTCATCCATATTACCCACCCTGAATCAGTGAAAGATTTGACCTTGCATCCACACTAGGGCTGCCTAGTGGGGTACCAGTTCTGGTGGGGTGGCTGTCTTATCTCATAGCTGATGAACCTTCTTATGTAGTCCCAACAGGCCTTCTTCAGCAATGTATCTATCCCCAGAAATCCCTCCTGCCTCAGTATCCCTCCCCAGAAATCCACTCGCAGCCATGGTCCCCTCTGAAATGCTCCCTACTGCTCCCATTTTGCAACTCCTAAACCAGCAAGCCGGCTGTGGACTGCCTGCTGAGAATATAATCTTTTCACCCTGTTGCGTTCCCCCCAACAATGCCAAAGATGATCGGTGTTAGAGTTGAATGTATGGACTGTGGAAGCATGTTGCATCCACACTGGAATGCAGGCAATAGAGGCTTTTCCCCTTCAACTTACCAGGGTGATTTCAATTGATTATAGCTTCCCTATCACTCTTCAGCTCACCTGTTTATCTACGCACTCCCCATTCGTGCCCCCACAAAGTCACGGGATCTCCTTATCAACCTCCTCTTGGCCCTGGCCAAACTAGCCATCTACAAAACCAGGGAGAGGAGGTTGGCCAACGGGATTTCCTGCGACTGTGACGCCTATTTCCGTTCCTCCGTCCGTTCACGCATCCGGGCAGAGTTCCTCTGGGCGGCATTCGCTGGCTCCCTTGACGCCTTCGAGGAGCAGTGGGCGCTGTCCGGGATTCTCTGCTCAGTATCCCCATCAGGTTCCCTTTGTTTAGCCCTACGACCTCACCCCCGATCCTGTTTTTTTCATTGGTTGTCCCACGCAATTATTTGGTATCACAGATCTGTGGATCCTTCCCTTAGGCTGGGCGGAGGTCCTTTAGCAGTGGGTGGGCTTTGCCCACCTACTTCCTGGATACCAACAGGATCACTCAACTGAAGCACTTGTGTCCATGGATGCAAGATGCATTACAATCGATTGAGCTCTCTCATGCAGACAAGGCCTTGAAAAAGCAAGATCAAGTCCAATATGCAGTGTGTATTAATCCAGATCTTTGCTGGGTTTAGTTGATAATTTTTGCATCAGCTTCTCAGTGCTATTTAATTTGCATTTAACTCTCTGCACACTTTTTCCAGGGGCTGAAGTTGCCCTTTGAAAAAGGTCCTGTGTAAACACCACCAGGAATTTGGATTATTCATCATCAACATTTATTTTACCAGCACAGAACTCAAGAGACTTCTCTCTCATTTCCAAGAGTGTCCAGGAATCTCTTCTGGCTGGCAGAAATACTGAATAAATAAAATCATCAGGGCTGTGTAAAACTACTTGCATTTTTATGTTATTAGACACTGTCAGTTAGTGCACTAAATCTTCACTCTGGGAGCTCAAGGGAGCCACTTCACTTTACAGAGAAAGTTAATGGCTTTTAATAACAATTTTAAACACTCTCCGGTGTTTGTGACATTCCTCTTAGAAACCTCAAAAGATAAGTGAAATCCATCTCTGATACAAGCTGGCACAACATCACTGACGTGAATGGCACTGCAGCTGCTTACAGCAGTCATTAAGTTGGCCCAACCCTGTTTTTATTGCTTTCATCTCTCCTTCAGAGGACAAACATGTCAACCCCACCTTCTGGACCAAATTCAGACCTAGCATAAGAGGGTGAAACTCCACTTAAGCCAATTTTGTTGCACCTGATTACATGAGATCTGAATTTGTCCCAAGAGTTCCTAGGAGCAGAAGTCATTGTGGCTGCCTTTTGCATACTCCTTTTTTTCTATGCACCAGCAAAATGGATGAAGTCAGCACAGGTCTCAGTAAAGTGGGCCAAATTCTGCTCTCACTTAAACCAGTGTGAATCCAGTTTAACTTTGGGCTATGAATAGAATCTGGCCCACTTTTCTGTTGGCAAGTTAACAACTGCAGCTGAGTCAGCAGGGGCCACTCTGATGTTTTTTGTGTGCTCCTTAAGTCGGACGTTTAAGAACAGCACTTACCTACAGTGCATGAGTCTGGGTCTGTATGTGGCCACAGGTATTGCCAACTTCACCTCTCCCAAATTTGAGTGTGATAATATTAGTCTACATGTTGAACTATAGGCCCACTCTTTGTGACTATTGCTCTGCACCTCAAAATTATGTGGCTATTTCAGTTTTAGAAATACCTCCCAGGTGTGCTAAGCTGCTAATGGTGGGACAAATTCATCACTTCCCAGTGGCCACTTTACACCAACATAAAGTGGTCATAAAGTAGCTGGATCTATCCGCTGGGGAATTCTCCTGGTTATAAGAGGAGAGCCTGGCAGGAGCATAGCAGGTGATGTCAGTCCTACACTGCCCCTTGAGGGAGCTCTGCTGCAGGGGGCATTCATGGGACGGTGGGTGGGTATGGCCAAGCACTCCTACACCTTAGGTATTCCTACACTGTCCCTCTGGGAATCCCAGCTTAAGGAAGACACAAAGCTACCTTCTTTCTCCATCCAGGCCCCAATCCTGAGTTCAGCATCACCACAGCAATAAATCCAGCCCCAGTGTTTAAGATATAACTCGTATTTTTGACCTAGATATTTTACTGGTACCCACTCATTTCCAGAGTAGAATACATTTCTAAACCAGAACTGGCAAAAGCCAATGAGTCTGCTCTGATTTTTTGCATGTGCAAACTATTTGATAAAATGCTCCATCTACAGATTGGTTGTTTTTGTTCATTAATTGTTTCACCCGCCTTGAATGGGAACTGCAAGCACTTTGATTAATAGATGGAAAAATGGACTAGCTCCATTGAAGATTTTGGAAGTGCCTTTGAATCCCTCATTGAAATGTACACTCTTTAGTAACTGCCTAGAGCAATACATCTCTGTGACTCAACACTGCTACTTCCTACCACCACAGTACACTTTTTTTAAACTCTCTCAAATGGAAGAGTGCACCAATGTCAGACAGAGCCAAGCTATATCAAGACTATTTCTCTCACTGTTACTAATAAGCCCTGCACTTAAAGTGCAAATCTAAAAAATGACCAGTGTCGCTCACTCTAACTATACCAGCAAAGCCTAATAAGTAAACAACAGGAGTGGCCAACCTGTGGCTCTGGAGCCACAAGCAGCTCCTCAGAAGTTAATATGTTGCTCCTTGTATAGACATCAACTCCGGGGCTGGTGCTACAGATGCCAACTTTCTAATGTGCTGGGGGTGCTCACTGCTCAATCCCTGGCTCTGCCACAAACCCCATGCCCTCCCCTGAACCTGCTGTGCTCTCACTCCCCCTCCCTGCCCCCGTGTGTCTCCTGCGTGCCCTGAAACAGCTGATCCAGAGGTGCAGGGAGAGAGGGGGGATGTGTTGATCAGTGGCTGGGAAGTGCTGGGAGCTGATGGGGGGCTGCTGATGTATTACTGTGGCTCTTTGGCAACGTACATTGGTAAATTCTGGCTTCTTCTCAGGCTCAGGTTGGCCACTCCTTGAATAGAGAATAAGGAGACCTGCAGCAGGTCTAAGTTTATTCTGCTGCTTTGATCAACTCTGCTGCCAATGCACAGGGAGAGAAAATAGCTTCATCTTTTTATTTTTAATATTGTGGGATATGTACTACAGTGACAGTGGTACATGTGCCACTGCTGGCACACAGGCCACAATCAGCCAGTAGGTGGATTGGTTTAGTGTCATAAGAAGAATCCATTCTAGCTGAACTGGTTAGTTACAAGGTAGCATACAGAGTTTTAGATGAGCTACAATAGGTCTTAAGTTTGTGAACAATGGTTTTTACTTCACTGATTTCAGCATGAAGGCCTGATTCTCCTGTGACTTACCCCAGGATAAAATTGGTCCACTCCACTGACATCAGCAGAGGTACTCCCCATTTACAATTTGGCATGGAAGAAGAGAATTGGACCCTGAAGCGATATGCAGCACACACGAGAAAGATGCCCCTTCAGTCTAAGCAGGAACTCTTGTCATTAAAAGTAAACTTCAACATACTCTCCAACAGTTAGAGGACTGACATCACACCTCAGGGCTCAGTTGGGTTGCAAGCTGGAAGGCATCATGTGCACGTCCCTGCTTGCTATCTAAAACCAACCTGTGGAAAGGTCTCCTCTCGGATTTACTGGCCTTTAAGAATTTTTGGAAAGCATACTGTTGAAGTTTCATTTAATGACAACACCTCCTCCACAGACTAACAAGGCTTCTTTCCCAAAAGAAACACGCTGGATCAATCTACATCAAAGTACCGTATGGGGGTGGAAAGGGGAGGGGAAAAAGTACAGTGTCAGCCAAACAGACAAACAGCATTTAGGTTTTCATTTCAAGTGTGTGTGTGTAATCTCCACAAGCATCCCAGGCAAATTTCATAGGAGAGAAAATGGCAAACATTTTTATGTGGTGCAAAAATGAAGATTTGCTTAAGAATTTTGCTCTCAAGATCATCCCATGATGCCAACAAGAAAGGAGTTAACCTCCCCACCAACTTATTCCCTCCACTGTGCATCTTCATGCATCCCGTCTTCTGATCCTGCATCAGGATCTGCTAGCACGGACTCCTGTACTCATATGGAGTCTTGTTGACTTCAGGAAGATTCTGCACTCTTGCATGACTACACATTATTGGATCCAGGAGCATTACATAGGAGACTCTTCAAGTCAGGGACTGTCTTTGTGTCTTGCAAAGTATCAAGGACACTAATGGAGTTTTTCTTATTAAACAATTCCCTTTTTTTTTGTGCTGCAGAAAACTACTGATGGAAATAGCCAGATTTGCTGAACTTAAAGTACACATACACTCCTCTGTTGGTAGATGAAAAAGTTTGCAAAGCAAAAGGCAAGTGTTTTCTCCTAGCACAGCACATTGCTGTACATAATTACACTCTTGCCTCCCTATTTTGTTCCCAGAAACAACTGCCAGGTGGAGAGTTCTCAAGAGCAGGTGGGAAATACTGAAAGGAAGAAATTTCTGCTTCAAGTAAGGAACACTGGGACTGTGGGTTAGAACATCTGGCTCTCTGGTGGTGCAGAGGTCTTTGTGGGGTTACTTCCTGCAGGAAATCTGGAGTAAGCATGTGCAATAGTTACCAGATACTAAGGAAACCCATCAGAATTGCATTATTGAATGTTCTGCATCACTTCTTGGGGACAATAATTTCCATCACATTTTTGGAACAAAGCCATTTGGAGGAGTGACATATTCCAGGCCAGATTCTACAAAATGCTAAATGCACTCAACTCCTGCATTATTGGGCTCTAAATAACCAATACCACAAATACATAAAAATAGTTCTTTTTTGGTTCTTTCCAAATCTGCAGGAATGCAACATTCAGCAACCAATCTGAAAAGTTCCTGCTGCTCCAGCAGAAAGAAGAGTACAAACAAGCCCCTTTCATGTCAGCCACATCCAGCTGGAATTGTCACAGCTTTGACAAAAAGAGGACAAAGCGCCTGTGGTCTTTGTTCCCTCCAAAGGCCCAGTAACAAAAATAACTAATAAAAAATTCACATTCTTGGAAAGCAAAGGAGGCAAAGTTTCTTTATCAAACCTTAACAGTTTGCCCTGAGTTTGCCACTTGGCCAACCCTAGAGCTATCCATGCTGGCTCTTATATAGGAAGTCACAATTCAGTTAAGAAAGAAAAACCAAGTGTTAAAGCACCAGTTTGGCTGTGGATCAACCTCAGAGATTCTGCTTTGTCTCTCCCCTAATTTGAGCAACAAGATGCAAGCACCCCTCCACTTACTGTGACTGCATTTGTCACTCTGGCACGTCCAGGGTGAGTGAAGAGGCCCCAAGTGACAGCTAGGTCTCCTGGTTAGCAGTACTGTTTTTCAAAAGTATGACTGCGTATAGAGTCTAGGCTTCCTCCCGAAACCACAACCTCTGCTTTGGTATTGAAAGAATCTTGTCTGTTTAAAAAACTGACCTCTCACTGGGTTTGCTTGAGCATCTGTTTCTGAAAAGTTGCTTAAAGGGCTGCAGAAGATTCCAGGGTTGGAACCCTGCCACAGAGCTGAGCCCAAGGCAATTCAAAATGAAACTCTAGTGCCATATCCCCCATTAGGGCAGGACAGACTAAATGAAAGACGGTCCCATAAGCCCTACTGTAACAGGGTTCACAACCCACCCCTCTTCCTGGGGCCTGTTTGCTGCCCCAATAAGGCTCGGAGAGGCTTCAGGATTGTGCAATACCTGTGTCTTTATTTACCTATAGTTATCCCACCACCAGTGTCTGTCTATTTACAAGCTTTACAGGATTATTGAACTTCTTTTACAGGCAGAGTCAGCCTTCAGCTAAGAGGCCGCCGCCACCACTTCCCTCCCTGACTGACTTCTCTCTGGCTGCCCCTCACCTTCTGGCTCCCTCCCAGCCTTTATAGCCCTTGGCTTGTCTGACCAGCAGGTGTTGCCAATCCTCAGACCGGCATCAGGCCTTTTCCATCAGCCCCAATCTGCTTCCTCTGATTGGAGCTAACTGGGCAGGGACTAATTAGATGTTTTTGCACAGCACCCTGCTACACCTACCCACTGAATTCCAACAACAGGCACTTGCATTCCATTTTCAAAGCAGAAGCTTTCTGCGCCTTCAGAAACCACACTGTGCTGGCATGTTTTTGGAAGGTAACAAACACTTGCCAGGTTGTCACCTAGCATGTTAATATCTTGCATTCTTGTTGGAGCTGTTTTAACAGCTCTGTTCTTCCAGCCCTGTCTTGATTCCCAGCCCTTACTACACTGATTCCTCCCTTTGGAACCGGTATTTTGTCAGGAGTTTCAAGAACCGATAAAAACGTGCTGCCACGTCTCTTTCTTCCCCACAATGTGTTTTATAATCCGGCATGTAGTTTAGTCTGTCTAAACACTGCACTAGTACACTGCCATCAGTTTCCATGGAGACAGTTAACTCCTCACTGGCCAGAAGTCTGGATATAACTCTTGTTCTTTTGGCTCATGAAAAGAATGGCAATGCTGGCGGAAGACAGCCAGGCAGGGTTACTGCTTTAAGGGAGAGTTTGGAGCTTCATAGACCTAGCTCCACTTTTTCAGTCCAATCACAGAAATGACATGTTTCATTAAGATCAGTCCATAGTAACTTCACAATATGGGGGAACTCTCTTTCCCTTTTGCTTCCTCCCCCTTTGTATTATGCACCCCCTTATAAGCCCCAAGAGCACAATCCCAGTTATACTCACACTTGATATCTCAGACCAAGGCAAGGCAAAAATTATGAGCCATAACAAATAACAGCAGGTCACTCAAGAATAAAATGAGATCAGCACCTTGACATTGAACTCAGAAATCCACCAATCAGAGAAATCTTGCAAACAACGTGAGCTGTACGGGGCTATTCTGGAAGGGATGCTACACAGGGCTTCACTGCTTGTCCTACTTTTAATGTTTTTGTTTCTAGAGAAGATGTAAGTTATCAGAAAGTGTAATTAACAAGGTGTATTTAATTCCTTAGTCAAAGCATTAAAAGGGAGTAGCAGATGACTGAATTCTCACAGATTTCAGCATATGAAAGGCACATGTGGAAGCTCCAGCAATAGATGCAGGCACATCGGCTTCTCAAACACCATTGTTTTCAGAAAAGGCAAAAATCTCCTTGGCAGCTGCCTCTCAGCTGACACACTTACTGCTAGTGCAAAGTAAAGAAAGTGTCAACAATAAAAATCTTCAAGTGAACTTTCAATAGTATGGCTTCCTAGAAGGATCCTCGGCTAGAAAACTCTTCATAATGTTTTCCAGGCTATCAGGTCTAAAGCAAATTTTACCTTTCCCAGGCCTTTGAACATGTATCTAATGTTTTTCTTGGCTTTCAGAGGCAAATGCCTTATAGAAACCAGACACAAATAACTAGGCATCTCTGCAGGTTTTTATAAAGGAGGGTTATAAAGACAAGAGAGGAAAAGTTTTGTCATCAGGTTCAGCTAATTTAAAATGCTACTGATGAGATCCCATGTTAGTGAATCAAGTCAACGTTGCACTGAAAAGTTAGTATATTTTTGCCCCTATTTAATTTATTTTTCATAGAAGCTGCCAAGTGGACTGCTTTGCAGTCTGCTTTCTCAGTCTGTCTACAGAGTAGTCACAGTACTGGTATCAGCAATGCAAGCTTCCCCAAACCATTTGTGTATCTCTCAACCCTGAGCTACAGAGACAACCTCTAGGGGCAAGAGTAGGACTTCAGTCACCCTGTCTATTCAACCATTCCCCTCTCTGCAAAGGCTGACACCTAGGCTGACAACTTGGACCACTCACTCATTTATTATACAGTAGGCCATAGAACAGCATCAAACAGCAACCATATTTGGTCATTTAATGCCAACCTGGGCCATATACAAACCAGGTAACTAGAGTGAGTCTCCATTATCCCATTCCCTTGAGCCACCCAGTTATTCCCCCCACCCCTCATTTATGAATATCACTCACATGCCAAAGATTGGAGCAGGAGAACATTAAGAAGGTCCTAGTGAAAATGTGGTTTTGCTTTCAAAGTTTTTTTTTTTTTTAAATCCTATATATTGTAGTTTTCCTAGCCCCAGTGTCACACTATTTCAACTTATTTTATGTCAGAAAACACACACACACACACACACACAAACCCTGCAAGGATCAGAGCATATTGTGGAAAATCCTTGGGAAACTTGTTACATACCTCCCTAACTTTTGTGTAGGATTATGACTCTACAGAGCCCATTCCTTCTGTTGCCACTAATTGGTGTGAATTACATCATTCCAAGTTGCCAAGGGCAGTTCCCTAGCTTGTGAGAATTTGTCCTGACTTTTATTGTTGTTAAGTATTATTTGCTTGGCAGCAGCTCATGAAGGAAATTTTGGCTGCCCACACCTTCAATGTTGTTTTTGTCTGTGTCAGGAAACCTGTCACTTTTACAATTACTGATTTCTAGAAAGTCTGCAAAGCTTGTTTTTCTTGGAGAGGTGGTAGTCTTGGAAAAGCTGCTGCGCAGAGTTTAAATTTTTAAAACAACTCCCATTCTCCATTTTTCCTTAAGGGGAAAAAAAATCACTTAAAAAAATAGAGATACATAAGGCAACTCCAAAAAGCTGTACAGGGTCAGGTCATCTTTCACAACTTTTATCCTGCCCCCATTTTAACTTGATTACTTAAAACTGTAATGATAAAGCCTTAATTGTTTTTTGGAAGTGGGGAAGAAAGACAAGGAGGGAGCTGTAATTTGGAAGTCGTTCTCTAGCCCTCCAACTTCTCATAAATGAGTCTGATTAAGCCTAAATACGGTTTTCCATATTTCGTACACTGGTTACTTTTCAAAGTTTTAGCAAAAGAGTCCCTCCTCCTTCCCAGCCCCCCACAGCGAACTTTCTAGATGTAAGGGAACATAATATCAGTGTGGAAGAAAAGTGCCACTTTCCTCTGCGTGCAATGCGGCGGGAGGGGGGGAGCATTTAAACTTCTCTCCCTTGCAAAGCACTCTGACATCGCTGCAAGCGGGAAACGTTGCTCGCAAACCGCACGCTCCCCAAACCGTAGCGCTATCTTCCCCCGCTCCCCCCCCCCCGCAACACGACCATGCATCTGTGGAACCACAAGGTGCATCTCCCTCCGGGGGGGGGCATTCGTTCCTCCCCGATGCTGGGACCGTAGAGGAAGTTAGCAGCGAGCAGAAGTGCCAGGCGCGGGCTAGGGAAGGAAGGGGACACTCACCAATGTCAGAGTTGCAGAAAGCATCCTGGGGGTGGATGGGGAGGCAAGTACAAGCCTCCGCCACCAAGTCACTCAGGCTCCAGCTGCAGAGGAGCACGAGGAGGAAGCTAAGCCACACAGACATGATGCTGGTGCAGCTGCTGGCCCAAAGTTGCTCTCCACTTAGGAGGGGAGGGCTGACTTGGGGGGGGGGTTCTTTTATAGGCTTCTGTTTAAACGGTCTTTGAGCCTCTTCTCCTTGCGCTGCCCCCCTCTCAGTGCAGTCGCTGCTGGGAAGCGCGGCTGTGTGGCAGCTTTGCCTGGGCTCCCCCTGCCCGCGGAGTTCGAAGCTCTCGGCGCCTTTGCTGCTCTCCTAGGCTGGCGGCTGCAGTTATAGCCTGGATAGCGCCCTCTCGGGCTCGTGGGGTGCGCCCCCGCCCCGACCAATCGGAGCCCCGCATTACCTCATCTCCCAGGCAAAGGGGGAGAGGCTAGGGGCGGGGTTGGAGCGAGGGATTCAGTGCCTTATAGGGAATAATGTGGCTGTGGGAGTGTGGTGGGGCTGGGAGAGGGATCACAGCAAAGCTGCGTGTTGCCTGCAGCATGGGCCCCTCTGGAGCAGAGAGAGGGACAGATGGAGGAAAGGGGTTAATAAGGGTTGCTGCCTGTTTCAAAGCACAACCAAAAGTTCCTTGTTCAGGGCAGCCACTCTGCTTTCCCATCCCACAGCATGATGCTGGAGGCAGATGCTGTTGCAAACAGGTTGCATTATTCTCGGATCACAGGGCGTGCAAGTAGGAACACAGCGCAGAGCAGATCCCCAGCTGCTGCAAACTGCCATAGCTTCGTCATTACTTCAGTGATGGAGCTGTGATCATTTACACAAGTTTTGACAATGCGCCTCACACTCGAGCACGTATTTTGGTGGCAGAATCCAATATGGGAAGATCAATTCAAAGTGCAGATGGGTTTTTTTTCATCTTTAATTACTTTTCTGGAAAATAGCTCATCTGAGTGGGAGCTAATTTTAAACTGGAGGTTGTAGAATATGAATGATTTTTTGAAAAGAAAATGTATCACAGCAAGAAACTAACATACTAGTGCTTCCTTTCCTTCCTCGGTGGGCAATGGAATGGGATTGGAAGAAAAAAAGGAGGGCAAGTCCTATTTGGGCTATAAACCAGGATTTGATGTTTGTGTTTTTTTAATCCTATCCAAAGCCTTCCCCACAAGATTCCCAAGCAGCAAGGGATGATAAAGCAAATTGTTAAAACTGAGCTGGGAAAAAAAGCCCTGTCGTATCTACCCAAGCACTCCCAACTCTTAATCTTGCTGTGTGTTTTAGCAGTGATGCTTTAGTGCAAAGTATAGTGAAGTCCTGTTTGGTTTGTTTTCCCTTATCCTTGTTTGGAACTATACATTTCTCTCAGATGCAGACATGTAACTGTTACAGTAGAGCTGAACTTTGAGGAAGGAAGATTGCCAGATGCACAATACAGAGGTCTTATTATCCTGCAAAGGGGCTGAGAAGTGATTAATGAAAGCATCAAACCACTGCACTTAATATCAGAGTATTTTCCATGGAGTTTATAAGCCTTAAGCATTTCTAGTTGTACATTATGCCAGTATTAAAGTCCAGAGACCAGCAGTCCTAAGTTTCTAAACAGTAAGCTAAATCTTCAAATGTACAGTTCAGTTACATCTGGGTAAAAGATTGCCCACTATACCTTGTTTTTAATTGTACAGCCTATGGAAAACAAATTAAGAACTCCAGTCCCTTGGAAGGATAGACTTTGTTTTGGGTATTGCTATTAGACCACTACAGTATGGATGGTTATATTAGAGAGGAAGGATTGTCTAGAGGTTAAGGTAGTGCTAGTTTGGGACCTGGGAGACCTGGGTTCAAGCTGTGCCACCTGGGACCAGTGTGACTTAGGGTACATCTACACTGCAAAAAGAAAAAAGCCACAGCAGCAAGTCTCAGAGTCTGGGTCTACAAACTCGGGCTTGTGCTATGGTGCTAAAAATAGCTGTGTAGATGTTCCAATTCGGTCTGGAACTCTGACTCCGAGACTCACCCCCCTCTCTGGGTTTCAGATCCCGAGCTCCAGCCCGTGCAGGAACATATACATGGCTATACTTACCACTGTGGTGTGAGCCCCACAAGCCTGAATCTGTAGACCCAGGATCTAAGCTTCAGAGCTGGGGGGTGAGGGGGTTGGAGGGGTTTTTTTTTCCCCAATGTAAACATACTCTTTCTCTCTGTGTGTCTCAGGTCCTCGTCTGTAAAATGAGGATGATAGCAGTTCTCTACCTCATAGGGAAGTTGTGTGGTTAAATACATTAAAAACTGTGTGGTGCTCACACAATGTACATAATATAACTATAAGTACATGAGAGTGAGAGACAGTTCTCTCAAGCAGATTACTTTAATGTCTAACTGTACATAGTCTTGTGGCCCATCTTCGCAACCTGAGAAACCCCAGGCAAAAATATGTTGGGTATTTGGAATCTGTAGTTGAGTGCATATGGGAAAATCTAAATCCCTGGGACTAGATTCTGATTTCAGTTTTATAGGAGTAAATCAGGAGTAGCTCCACTGAAATCAGCAGAGATACACTGGTTGAAACCCATATTAATAAGATCAGAATCTTGCCCTGCACTTTTTTACATACTATCTAAAAGTATGGGTCTGAAACTGACATCACCAGCATCATGATACAACTGACCAATCACAACAGCATCACAACACAATATTTGAGAGAGGAAGGATATTCTAAAAATGACAGCGTTTGGCCCACAAACTCCAAATTTTGATCCCACTGACTCACTCTGTCACTTTGACCAGGTCACTCTCTGAGTCAGTTTTCTCATTTCTAAAATGGAAATAGTAATGCTTCTCTACCTCACTAAGGTGTTATGAGAGTTAATGAGTTGAAGTTTGTAAAATGCTGTGAAGATGTTACATGCTAAGAGTTGGTCCTATACTCAGACAACAGACATAATCAGAAGAAACTGAAAGGGGCAGAGGAATAAACTCCTGAGTTCCTTCCCCCTCTGGTTCTGAAATGGGGATCAGGCCAGGAGTTCCTGACATTACAAGAGTCTTCTAAATGCTTGGGGCTCCAAGCAGTTGCTTATGTTTTAGATGGGTCCTGACCAGGATTGTTAAAGTTACCCATACAGCTGCTAGTTTATTTTTTCCAGTGTAACCTGGAGAAGTAACCTGCAATTACTTTTCAAGATGAAAAGGGACACAGATTGCTTTCAGTTGCCCTGGCTGGTCATCCTCTCCTAACTGTGAGTGAGTGTTCTCGCTGTGCCACCCTTCTTCAGTCTGAACCTTCTGGATGCATGTATGAGCAGTTGTTGGACTAACGATAGCTGTATTTGGTCATTTAGGGTACAGCTGAGCTTTTGACACTGTTTGCCACCAATGCATTCTTTGTCAAAGAGGTGGATTTTCTATTGTGCTATATTGGTTTTTCTATATTTCTCCCCGTACTGAATGCTGAACAATAGTAACAATAATACATAGCTTGCATAGGATGTTTTTCAATTGCAGACCTCAAAGGGCTCGGGAGACCTAGGCTCTAGTTCCAGCTCTGCCACGGATCTGCTGGGTGACTTTAGGCAAGTCACGGCCCAGCTCTGTGCCTCAGTTTCCCTACCTGTAATATTGGAGTCATGATACTGATGAGAAGAGCTTTTTATTGTTGTTATTATGGGGAAACTGTGGCACAGAGAGGTGAAGTGATTTGCTGAAGGTCATGCAGCAGGGCAGAGCTGGTATTACAACCTAGATCTGGCTCCCCATCTAATAACCTAGCCTCTGTGCCACAATGTCTTTTGGAGGGAAAACTAAAGGAGGAAAAACCAGTATTCAACTCTTCTTCCTGAAGAAAACGTTAAGCCTTTTGTGACCATTTTCAAAAATACTTTGATTTACTAGGATCCCACAAGCTAAGTATGACTGTGCTAGGTCAATACTTGGTGTGAAAATTACAAGGATAACCCACGTAACATCTGTAGGTATTGGTGACTCAGTACCTGGCGTCCTTTCCTGCGAGTCAGTCCTGAGTTAATGTCTCAACATTGTGCTAGGGGGCACTGCGCTGCAAGATATAGATTGGGTTTTGTTTCAGTGTGGAGTGAAGCAAGGGTTCAGACCACTTGTGATAACCAAAGAATCCATGGTGCTTTTTGCCAGAGTAGGGTGGTTAAGCCTTATGTCCTGGTTGAATTCCAGCAATAATAACTACTTTCTGCTTCCATGAGTTCCCACTATGATTTAAATTGGATATGTTACTCTTCTCTTCCCCCTCTTCAAATCCTGTTGCATATTGACACCAGGCAGGGAATGTCTGAGGTGTTCCATCTGTGGTTGAAGTAGCCCCCATACACAAGATGTAAATCACTCTGGGATCCTTCTTCAGGACAAAGGGTGCTATGTAAATGTAAGCTACTACTGTAAAGTAATGGAAATGGTATTCTCCTCCTTTTTGGCTATCTCTGAAGATGAAATTTTATGGGGCCTAGGTACTGCAAGAAAACTGCTTCTGAACTGACAAAAACTTCTGAATGTAATTAGTACAAAAAGACGTTTCATGAAACTAGGAGAACTGTGCTGGTTAAAAGTACCAAAATTAAGTGCAAAGCAGTGCCAGAACTGCTCCCGCTAACCAAGGAGCACCCAGGGTCACACCCACAACTGGCATAAAGGTGAAGAGACCTACTGCAGTCAATAGACTCCTGTCTGCAAATTAGTCAGCCCAGCCACTTCCATGAACAATAGGTTAACTTAAAGCACTGTACATCTTTTTTACAAATTCTAATTTCTCCACGGAAAGTCGACTCAGTCCATTAACATGGAGTCATGGGCCATTACGTAAAGTAAAACTATTTCCCCATGCTTATTTCCCCCTCCCCCCCAGTTCCTTACATTTCCTTGTCAATTGCTGGAAATGGGCCATTTTCATTACCACTACAAACCATTCTTTTTCTCTCCTGCTGATAATAGCTCACCTTAACTGATCACTCTCCTTATAGTGTGCATGGTAACACCCAATATTTCATGTTCTCTGTGTGTGTATATATATATATATCTCCTACTGTATTTTCCTCTACATGCATCCGATGAAGTGAGCTGTAGCCCACGAAAGCTTATGCTCAAATAAATCTGTTAGTCTCTAAAGTGCCACAAGTACTCCTGTTCAAATCAGACTGACTGTTATTTTCCTCAGTCAGTGGTGGACATTAAAGAATAAAATGTTTTATTACCAGCCTATAAAGCTGAAACAGAGGGTTAGATCCTGTATGGGTGCTAATCATTCTGGCCCTGATACAGCAAAGCGCTTAGGCACATACTTAAGTCCCACTGAAGACAAAGAGACTGCTTGCATGCATAGAGTTAAGCAAGTGCTCAAGTGCATGGCTGGATCAGTCAGAGCCAAAGGGCTCAGCCTCTTGAAGGATCGTTGAGCCCTCTGAGTTGGGGATGGAGGTTGTGGTTAGGTGCTCCAACAAAGCTGTTTGTGTGTGTGCATGTGTGTATGTGTGTTTGTATTTCTAGCCAACGTTATTGGAACCTTACTTTTGCAAGCAATGACTTTACTTCATTTTTGTTTAAAATAAGGATTTCCACATCTCTTTGCTTTGCTTTTATACTAGTGGGGCCATTTCCAAATGGAAGTATTTCGAAAACTGAACTCTAAACTGTATCAATTGTTTTAAATGACTGAACAAAGAGATTTCAAATAGATGAAGTGCTTCAAATGCTAAAAAGAACTGGAGTTCCCAGAGCTTTGGAGCCTGGCACTGAGCAAGGGAGAGAGTGAGAGTGAATGAAAAACACTTTTCTGTTATTTCTTTGTATGAACTGGTTTCGGGCTTATGCAATGCACAGTAATTAAAATAACTAGAATGCTTCACATTTTTCAGGAAGCTTTAAAGCAGCTTGGTGGTATTAATGCCACACACTGGTTGAGTTTGGGCTCATGACTGCAATTGAGGCTGGAAGAGTCTTTCAGCATATCCTGAAGGAGATACTGGCTGTCTGTGATGGTGGGGAGAAAGGAGTACGTATGCTGTCTGGTGAACAGCAATAGCAGCTGCTTTCTGGGGATCAGCTGTGTCAGGGTTCCTTCCCCACTCTGAACTCTGGGGTACAGATGTGGGGACCTGCATGAAAGACCTGCTAAGCTTATTTTTACCAGCTTAGGTTAAAAACTTTTCCAAGGCACAAATTCCACCTCGTCCTTAAACAGTATGCTTTCACCACCAAGTAATTTAGACAAAGAATCAGGGAAAGGACCAATTGGAAGCATATTCCCCCAAGCCCTACACCCCCTTTCCTGGGGAAGGCTTGAGAATATTATCCACACCGATTGGTACAGGTGAACACAGACCCAAACCCTTGGATCTTAAGAACAATGAAAAATCAACCAAGGTCTTAAAAGAAGAATTTATTTAAAGATAAAAGAATCACCTCTGTAAAACCAGGATGGAAGATAACTTTACAGGGTAACAAAAGATTCAAAGCACAGAGGTTTTCCCTCTAGCAAAACTTTAAAGTTACCAAAAAAAAACCCAAACAGGAATAAACCTTCCTCTTAGCACAGGGAAAATTCACAAGCTAAAACAAAAGATACTCTAGTGTATTTCCTTGCTATTACTTACTATTTCTGTAATATTAGATGTATCATTTCAGTGGGAGCTGGATTACTTGCTTGATCTCTCCCTTTGTCTCTGGAAAGAACACCCACACAGCACAAAACAAAGCCACCTCCCCCCCTCCACCCCAATTTGAAAGTATCTTCTTTCCCCACTGGTCCTTCTGGTTAGGTGCCAACCAGGTTATCTGAGCTTCTTAACCCTTTACAAGTAAGGAGGGATTTTATGCTACCCTTAGCTGTATGTTTATGACAAGCTGTATGGGGCATCTCAAAAGTGAGAGGTTTTGTGACTAGCTATCACTTGGGAGAGACGTAAACTGAAAGTCCTGATACTGTGTGCTCATTAAAGAGCTCATTGCTTGATTTGACAAAAGCAGGGGTATTACCCTGGGTGTCCTGCCCAAATTCAAGTTTGGGTAATTACAGTCATAATCCCTGACTCCCTGCTGAAATATGTTACCCTCCTTTACTTGTGCCCTGTTCAGCTATTGCACCTTCCCATCCCAGAAGTGCTGCACTTCGGTGGTGTTTGCAGTGGTAGCTGGATATATTTACTTAGGTCCCAATACAGCATTTGGAGTTCATTGGGCAGAGAGCCTGGCCACAGTTCTGTAGCCTGGCCAGGCATCTGACTCACCACATGCTAGTCGCACCCTGAGGGGACTCGCTCCCCTTGGCAGTGGCAGCAGAGACTTTCTGCAGCTACTCAGTCCAGCCCCCTTGGCAGGCTCTAGGATTGCACTCTCTTCACTGACTCTGTTTACCAACGACAGTCAGGGGAGTGTTATGGCAGGGAGAGGTGCTGCCTCACTCAACCTCCCTGCGTGGGAAGACTAACAGTCAGGGAGCTCAGCCTGAGAAACAGGGAGAGAGGGCTGGGTCAGAACTGTCATCTGGGAACAGCAGCTGATTGGCCTGAAGACTTCTCCCCTTCTGTGAGCAATGGAACAGGAGGCTAGCACAGGTCTTCTCCTGTCTCACCCCGCTACCTAGTATTTTGAGGGCTCTGACTGAGCATGGTCCACCATCACCAGTCCCCTCACTCCCTTCCCCATAGGTCACTCTGCACGGCCCCGTGGCCTCCACAGTCTTTGTATGAGGGTTGAGGAGGGAGAAGCGCATCAGAAGGAAGAACTAATGCAGGGGACAATCACTTTGTTTCCTCTCCTGCACTGGCCTGACCATCTTGAAGATCAGGCAGGCCAGCATATACCTCTGCTAGAGTAATGAACCTGTCAGCCCCTGGAACTTGGCCCATTGTAAAGACCTTTGGGATCGTTGGAGATGAAAAGCAGTTTCTAAATGTTCAAATTATTACAATTATCAAAGGCAGAAAGTGAAGGAACATCAAGAGATGTAGACAGCTGAAGGTGCTGCTTGTTTCTTTCAAGTGACATGGGAGCTGGTGAAAGCTGTCAGACTGAAGGCACTAGAAACAAACATCCTCTCTTTAGCCATTGAACAGGTGCAGTATGTACAGCAGCAGGATGAGCTTCCTCACATTGTCCCACCAATGAACCTCTTCTGTGCTTTGCAGAAACCTGTAGGAGTGAGAAAGTGTCTTAGCCTGTGTGGCCCACCTGATTTGCTGAAACTGCTAACTAGAATACTGTTGTGATCGTGTTACTTTATGATGTGGCCACTTGTCCGCTAATGAGCTGACTGACTAATTTTGCACAGGCCATCAAACAGGTGTCAAAGAAACGTGGGGTTTAAAAATCTAAAGATAATTCTGGTGAGTGCAAACCACAGTTGTGGTTGTTGATGTTGTTTTTAAAATCCAAACTGGGTTTTCATTCAAAAGCCAGTCATAAGCCTCAGCAACAGAAGAACACTGTCCCCCTGCAATGATCCAGAGTCCCATCTGTTGGGATTCCCTCTGAGACGTCTTTCCACTCAGCTTCCCAAAAACTCACTTTGACTCCAGGTTTCATCACTTTATTATCTGTATATTGCATACAGCAAAGCTACATTGAGTTGATAGACTCGTAGTAGACTTTAAAGTCAGAAGGGATCATAGTGATCATCTAGTCTGACCTCCTGCAGGCTACAGAACCTTGCCCACTACTGAAATAAACCCCTAACCTCTGTCTGAGTTACTGACATCATCAAATCATGGTTTAAAGACTTCAATCCAACATTTACACTAGATTATACCTGCAAGTGACCTGTGCCCCATGCTGCAGAGGAAGGCAAAAAGCCCCCAAGGTCTCTGCCAATCTGACCCAGGGAAAATTCCTTCCTGACCCTAAATATGGTGATCAGTTAGACCCTGAGCATGTGGGCAAGATCCTCCAGACAGATACCTGGGAAAAAATTCTCTGTAGTAACTCAGTAGTCCTATCCCTCTAATGCCCCATTGAGTTGATCAGATTCAAGTGTAGGGAGTGTACATAGGGCATATTACACATCCAAAGTTACATAGAAAACCTCTTCCTTTATATACCTTTACATATTACATTGTATTTACTACACTTTGTATCATACATTTTGGAACTGGCTTGGTTACTTTGTAGGAACCAATCCCTGTACAGAATGCTCTGTCCATGCACTGTTTGTGCATAATCTGACCTCTATTTTATCTTACATTTAGGCTTGTTTACTAGTATGTTTCCACTGATCTTAGCTAGCCATTCAGATTCCAACATACTGCTTGTTATGACAACATAACCTTCCACTCACCTTCCCAATCATACCCACTAAAAATAAGGCAAGTTTCTTACGTCAAGCCAGGCCTATGCTGCCCAGCGGAGTTTGAGGGTTTTTCAGCATTGTTCTTATGAAGATTTCAAGGCAAAAGGTCTTATCTGGAGCAAAAGACAGAACTTCCGTTTCCTCACTGTTCTGGAATTTTGGTCCATAAATCTTTGAATGCCATAAGAGACAGAAGATGAGGGAATGGTAGATATACAGCCTTGAATAAGGATTGTGTCACTTGTTTATTCCCTTGCTCTTCATGTATTAAGAATAATAAATTCATCAAAAGAAAATGGAAAACCTTTCCCAGGTCTGCATGTTAAGTTCCACATCTACTGTCTTAATGTCAGAAGTGAAAAAATTGGTGCTAGATTTAGCACAGATGTGTGAAAATGGTGTTCTTTTATAGCTGAAAAAAGAGCAAAAAAAGACCTTTAATCAGAGGTACAGAGATATCTGTTAGCTGTGATTCCCTATGTATTGTTGAAGGAAGTTTCATCAGAGGATGCAAAGGCATTGAAAGAAGTCACAGTGAAATTACAGTTAATTTATCAAATGCCTGTGGTTTCCGTTTCATGGCAGGTGATAATAACTACTGTGCCAAGAGAGTTAATATGTAACTAGAGTATTGTAATAAATACAACATTTCTCCAGGTGGAACCATGGAAGAGAAATGTAGCAAAGCTGTTTTCCTTTGCATTGAATGAAAGTATCTTTAACACATGCTGCAGGAATAGGTCTGTGAGTCCCTATTTTACAATCAGAACCCTAAAAACACAGCCTCTTCTATTAACAGAGTTTAGGTCCCTTGTTTTACTCTTAACATCTATGCTACCAAATCTCTTCCAAGGCAGTTCCTTGAAATTAGATTTTAATTTAAATTTAAACATAAATTTTTCCGTGCCGGATAGTGTCTTTCTGTGTGATTGCACAGCACCGAGCACAGTGGGGCCCACATCCTGACTAGTCTTTAGGGGCTACCCCAATATAAATAATAATTATAATTATTAATAATAGTAGTTATTGGCATGTCCCTTGATCCCCAGGCTCACAGCAGCCAACAGTTCTGTGAGCTCAAGCTCAAGGCACATCAGTTTGTGGAGCACTGTTTTGGAGAGACATGTGAGAGGGCAGTGACAGAGCCACAGCAGTGAAGGAAGCCAGTTACGCAGAGAGCCTAAGGCACAGATGACCGGCAAGCACATATTTAGCAACCGCAGCTGTTCCAGCCAGGCTATGGGAAGACCTGCAGCTGCATGTTGGCCATGCACAGAGGAGAAGCAGTTTGCTGGCCAGGAGGAGGGAGAGAGGGGAAGATGAAGACATTTGCATAGGGTGAGGAAGCAAGAAAGAGGAGAGTGAGCTGAAGAGCTATAGATCTGGTCAAAAAGAGCCAGCTCTGTGAAAAGAAAGTTTTGTTCTGCAGTAGGAGTCTTGGAGCTGGTCCATTTGAGCAGCACGTCAAAATGAAAAAGGGTTCTGAAGACAGAATGGTGCAGAACATGTTAGGTTCTAACAATTCTTGTTGAATGATTGCAGCCCCAGCCTCAGAACTCTGGCACAGTACTAAAAACACAAATCTGAATCTCATGTGCTCCCCTTCCCAAACCTGGGTAATTTTGTCACTGACTTGTAGCTGTTATATGGGATAACATCCACATTCCACTCTTCCCATCTTCCTGGCTGTGATTTTGTGTAGTGGTTAACACAGATTGGAACAGGAGAGGGAACTCTTGCTGCACCAGCCCAGAAAAAAGGGTGGCTCTCCCTAGACTTTTAACGGGATGGGTGGAGAGAGAGAGCTATGAGCCACTTTGCTTTAATCTGTGATTTTATGGCAAAAGTTAGGAGCAAGGGCCTGAAAGCTTCTGTCATGTTGGGGAGGAATCAATAGCATAACCCATATGCTGACTGAGAGAAAGGTGGGGAGACTTTGTACAACTCCAAGTCACCGAAAAAGAAGGGTCCAAACAATATCTGTAGCTTCCAATAGAGAAGTAGCTTTCCAGCAGTCTTTTCCCATCTTCTGACAGTACAAAAATCATCTGTACAAACTGAAGTCAAGTGGTTCTAGGACAGGGGCAGGCAAACTTTTTGGCCTAAGGGCAACATTGGGTTTCTGAAATTGTATGGAGGGCTGGTTAGGGGAGGCAGTGGCTCCCCAAACAGCCAGGTGTGGCTCAGTCCCTGGCCCATATCTGACCCCCTGCCTCTCTCCCCCTGACAGTGCCACGAAACCCCTGCCCCATCCACTCCTGCCTGTCCCTGACCACCCCCAGATTTCCCCACCCCTGACTGCCCCCTGCTACCACATCCAACCCCTCATCTCATTCCTGACTGCCCCCCTGGAACTCCTGCAGTCATTCAACCTCCCTGTTCCCTGCCCTCTGACCACCCTGACGCCTATCCACACCCCTACCCCCTGACCACCACCCTGAACTCCCCTGCCCTCTATCCAACCCCCCCGACCGTGCTGCCTGGAGCAGTGGTGGCTGGTGGCGCTACAGCCGTGCTGCCCAGAGCACTAGGATAGGCAGCCACGCTGCCCGGCTGGAGTCAGCCATGCCATAGCACAGCACAGAGCACTGGGTCAGGCCATGGCTCTGCAGCTGTGCTGCCTGGCAAGAGCTTGCAGCCCTGCCTCCCAGAGCATTGTGCTGGCGGCTGCAGGAGAGGGGAAACAGTGGGGGAGGGGCCAGGGGCTAGCCTCCCGGGCCAGGAGCTCAGGGGTTGAGCAGGAGGGTCCCATGGGCCAGATATGGTCCGCAGGTCGTAGTTTGCCTACCTCTGTTCTAGGACAATGCTGCAAATAAGGAGCCTTCTAATGCAACTAGAACCCCCTCAGGGGCAGCATATAAACCCTTATAAAAATCATCCTTTGTTTTTCTTGATTTCAACTGAAAATTAGTTTTTAAAAATATCCAACTCTTGCTCCTTCTCCTTCCTGTCAAGTGCAATGGAACACCCTACAGAATGCACCTACTGCAGGCCCATCCCAAGCACTGTTGGAATGGAATGACCCTGTTTTGCCCCCCACCCTGCAGTGTAGTTACAACTGAACAGTGTATAGCTACACACTATTCCCCCTCCCTGACTAGTTCAAGTGGAAAAGTCCATTGCTCGGGAAGTTCTTCTTCTTTCTGTAATTTCAATGCAGAATCATCCTGTGTTTCAGGAATCCACTCTGCTGCAGGTGGTAGACTCACCCAACTGATGCACACACACCACGGCTCCACTTGAAGTAAGGAAGGGTAGGGTAGGAAAGGAGATTGTTTCACTTGACCTTGGTCTCCAACTCATGATCAAATTCAGCATAAACAATCATCATATGTCACGTACCATGACAGCTTTGCCCAGTGGGGGCAAATGTAACCTTAGTTATATAGTGCTGTAAAGAGATGCACCACAAATGGTTGGCTTGAGGAGTCATGCAAGGAAGACCTTATTGCCACATGAATGCCATCCCTTCCATCTACAGACCACTGTAGAACCAAAGGAGCTTCCCAACTAAAACTCTTTGCCTTACTCACATGAGTTGTTGCCACATAAATCAATGGGACTACTCTAAGCAAGCAGGATTTGGCTCTGAAACTAATGTCTCCAACAGGAACCCCCTGCATCCAGTCTTAGCCTGGAAAGAGACAGTGGTCGGAGGGGAGGTGCTATAAAAGTATTTATTCCATCAGACACTTCCAGGAAACAACAGGTTAGCCTTTAAAACCTTGCCAATAGCTGTACATTAGGAATAGTTCTCAGTGGATTCCCTTAATTAGATTTTATGGGAAATTGGCTGTTTGCCTTCACTCCATGTCTTTTGATTCTAAGGCCATGTACTCTGATTACACAGGGGTTTACAATCCCAAATTTACTGGTCTCTGAGAATCTATAAGAATTATTCAAGAAAATTTGATCTGTGATAACTGAGGCTCCACCCAGATCTGCTTCCAAAAGATTGCCTCTGATATGATATAGGAACCCTTTAAGGCCTTGTAAATCCTTTGGGGGGGTGGGGGCTGCAGATTGTTACCATATGTCAGATGCATCCTAGCCATGCTTGGATGTAATGTGCAGGTTATCATAGAGGCTGAGCTCTGAATTATGTCCTGTCTTTCCTGTTTCCAATTAGAAATCTGCCACAGTATCAGGAATTCCAGGCCACATTGTTCTGCATTTCCAAAAGAGGAAAATGACACGTAAAGGGAAATTCCTTTTGACTAGCTTTGTGTATCTTAAGATATACTAGGAGGGGGCGAGGTCCGCAGAGACCTCAGTGGGAGCAGAATGAGTGGGAGTTTACCAAAAAATCTTTTGTTCTCTTTCGTTAGATGGCGTTCCTTAGAGACTTCAGCATTCCTATTCTCAGGGCTAATGGTCTGTTCTTAGTGTCACTCTCTTTCCCTCTAACCTCTCGTGTACACTGAACCAAATGAGCATGGGGATATACTCTCTGGAGATTGGTAGGTAATGTGATAACCTTTCTCTGTACTTTCATAATCACGAGACCAGATATCAGAAATGAAGTGGGATCAGGAAGCTGGAGGCATGACTTTCTTCTTCTAAGTAAGGGAAATCTGTTTATATTACAAGTCCTTAACTTCCCAAGGTGCAGTCAGAATATATCTTTTTAAAATACATGATGGGGAATGATTTGTTCATTAAACATTCACTGTCAAGGGGACACCAGTTCAAATCTGGCCCAGGATGGTAACCACCGAAGATCACTACTCTATAGTGGTTGTGGGTATCCTGTGCAAAATGCAGAAAAGATACTGTTGTTATTTATTTGCATTGCAATAGTGTGTAGAAGGCACTGCCCCATTGTCCTGGGTACTGTACGACACATAACAGAGACATGGTCGCCAATCCAAAGAACTTACAGTACAAGTTGGGAAAAGCTCAAAACAAACATAGTTGAAAGTAAAGCTCTGATAACTTGAGTAGATCTCTTCACAGCAGATTGGGTTCAGGTTCTAGCACAAAATTCACTGGCATCTGAACTCAATCTTCCTTGTATTCATGCACTGAGGTGCTACCAGTGTGGCCATGACTGATGATGGGGCCCATTGAGTATCAGAGCAAGTGAAGAGGTACAGGGCCTCTATGTGGATGGCTCTGGCCTCCCACAGCTCCCTTAGGATCTGCATTGATCGCTGAGAATCTTTGAGGTTTGGGAGCAGGCTGTGCAGGGGTTAGGGTGTTAAATCCTGTCCCACTCAATGAATGATTGATGAGACATTTCCCCCCTACATGTGCTTTCACAATGACACCCACACATGGATGTGATCATGTGAATTCTATCCTCCATGGAGCAAAGGGCTTGGTATAGTGGACTTGGCTGGTTGGATACATAAGTGACCTTCACAGAGGAATTCATACAGTTCAGAAATCTGAATATCAACAAAATCCTTCGGTTATGGGGACTTCCAACCCTGCCTGAGCCAGCTGTAAATTCCTGAGAGATCGAGCTGACTAAGAAAACTGGAATTTTGGGAGGACTCTGGAACAGTCGCAAACCCAGTTCCACTCTGATTGTCCAAGAATGTTGTTTCTCTGCCCCAGAAGTGAGCCCCCTAGCTGTAAGGGACCAGGACATAGGTGGTCTGGCTTAGCAGTGACAGCTGGGCTGAGGTCTGCCCACCCAGGAACAGTAGTTGCCAAGCAGGATTTGGAGGAATCACAAGAGCCAGGCCCCATAAGCAAGAATCAGGATCAGAGTCAGGCTGGAATCAGAGACAAGAGATCAGAGGCAGTATCAGGCATAGGTGCTGACTCCATGGGTGCTCTGGGGCTGGAGCACCCCCAGGGAAAAAATGTGTGCTGACCACCCACCAGCAGCCCCTCCATTAGCACCTCCCCCTTTCCCCCAGTGCCTCCTGCCCACAGGTAGGCCCTGCCGATCAGCCCCTCCTCTTCCCTCCCTGCACCTCCTGCCCACTGCGAACAGCTGAGACCAGGAGATCATGCAAAGTCTGGTGTTGCAAAAGGCCAAAATTTGTGTGGTTACCCAGATAACTTCCTGGGGCAACCCCTGAGGTTAAACAGGACATTGGCCAATCAGAGGGCTGCAGGGTACTGTCACTCTGGCTCTCCTGGGCAGTACTTCCTGTGGTGCCTACTCTCCTCTGTGTTCCCTGGCTGTACTCTGCGTGGCCTCTTGGTGGCACTGTGGGAATATTAGCTGCCCCAGGTTCTGCAAAACTTGGTTTCAGTTCCGAGATCCTTACATCACCCCCTTCTTCAGGGACACCACAGTGGCCAGGCCAGGTTTATCTGGGTGGTCTTGATGAAAATTTTCTACCAGATCAGGGGCATGGACATGGGCAGCAGGTTTCCAGGAGCATTCTTCAGGATCATAGCCCTCCCAGTTAATTATTTAGTACAGTCTCCCCCTTTGCTGTTTAGAGTCGAGGATGGTATGGACTATATATTCCTGGGACCTGGATTGGTGGGGGCAACTGTTGGGACCAATCGGGAAAGGGGTCTTCTAGGTAAGGCTTCAGGAGGGGTACATGGAAAACAAGATGTACCTTAAAAGATTGAGGGAGCTGTAATTTGAAGGTGTTGGGGTTGATTTGCTGACAGATCCAAAAGGGTCCAAGGAACTGGTGGTCTATCTTGTGGAACAGGCTGTTCGTACAGAGGTGCTTTGGGGTAAGCCAGACCTTTTGACCTACCATGAGAGCTGGGCCTTCCTGTATCAATGGTCTGTGTACCGCTTATAGTTCCTTTTCACATTTTTGAGGTGGTTCTTAGGCTCCTTCTGGATATGGTGAATTCCCAGGCTGCTGGCTAGGCCAGGGGTGCTGGAAACGAGGATGGAAACCATAATTGGCAAAAAAAGGACTCTGCCCCCATGGATAAGAATTGTTGTATGAGAACTCAGCATACAGGAGAACCAGATGTCTTGAAGGTAGCTGACAAAGCATCTCATCTATGGTACTTAGTTCACCATCTCTGACTGCCCATCTGTCTGGGGATGGTGCGCAAATGAGGTAATAGCACAAATGTCCATTAGTGGAGCACTTCATGCCAAAAGCATGAGACAATTTAGGGGCTTCGGTCCGAGATGATACAGTCCAGAAGCCCATGAAGGCGGACCACATGAATCACCAGGGGTCAAGCCATTGTTTTAGCAGAGGGCAGGCTGTTACAGGGAATGAAATAACCCATTTGGGCAGTTGGTTTACAGCAGTCAAGGCCACTGTGTGGCCATCAGCCAGGGGGTTCCATTATGAAGTCTGAGGTGATCAAGGGCCAGAGTCTTGACAGGGTCTTCAGAGGCAGTAGGGTGCTGAGGGTCCTAGCACATGGAATCTTGGTGCATGCATGCAGGTCACATGAGTTAACATAATCCTAGACTTCAGCTCAGATACGGGGACACCAGAAGAAATGGGAAGCCATTCAGAAAATCTGAAGGCAGCCAAAGTGGCCTGCCAATGGAGTGTCATGGCAGAGATGGAGCACTTCTAGCCAGGGGCTCCCTGGTGGAATGTATATGCGCCCGGTGAGGTAGGCAATCCCATCCTGTGTGTAGCATTGCATCTTGGTTCTGGCTTTTGTTTGCTCAGGCTGTTCCATCATCTCCTGAGCTAAAGGATAGCCCCGTGAAGGAGAGTGGATTAGATCAAGCAGGTCTTGATGTATTGTGGCACTGGGGAACTTGCAAGGTTTTAAGAGACAGGGTAATTCTTGGCTAAGCTCTTCATCCTCTTGGTAGTACACCTCTACCCTGATATAACGCCACCCAGTATAACACGAATTCAGATATAATGCAGTAAAGCAGCACTCCTGGGGGTGGAGGGGTGGGCGAGGCTGTGCACTCCGGCAGATCAAACCAAATTCGATATAACATAGTTTCACCTATAACACAGTAAGATTTTTTAGCTCCCGGGGACTGCATTATATCGAGGTAGAGGTGTATTCCTCCATTCAGAATAAGTCATCAGCTTTCCCAGTCCTGTTCCTGGGTGATAGGTGATGACGATATCATCAAACTAAGAGAAGAATAACTTCCACCTGAGCTGTATTTGGTTCAAGGCTCAAGCCCTCTGCAGATATTCAAGGTTCTTGTGGTCCAAAAAGTCTTGTACTGGCTGTCAGGCTCCCTCAAGGTGATGGCACCACTCTTCAAAGGCCAATTTAATTTCAAGTAGGTCCTTATCCAGTATTTCATAATTCTGTTCAGCAGGGGTAAGTTTTTTGGAATAGTGGGCATAGGGGTGCAAGACTTGCTATGGGCAATGGCTCTAGGAGAGTATTGTCCTTATGGCTACATTGGAGGTATCAGCTTCCACTATGAATGTCTATGCCAAATCCAGTTCTGTTAGAATGGTAACAGTAGTGAAAGTAATCTTGAGTTGTTCGAAAGCATAGTGAGCTTGGGAGTCCAAACAAACTTGGCATCCTTGCAGAGGAGGTTGGTCATGGAGGCTATTTGCCCTGAAAAGCCTGGAATGAATTGTCTATAAAAGTTTGCAAAGCCCATGAAGCACAGTAACTCCTAGTGGGATTTGGGCACAGTCCAGCTACAGATGGCCTCCACTTTCTGGGGAGGTCCATCTTAACACCGTCTGGGAAGAGGCTGTAACCCAAGAATTCTGCAGAAGACTAGTCAAAGGTACATTTTTCTAACTTTGTGAACAGGCCAGGCTTTTGTAGACTTTCTAGGATGGAATGAACATGGTAACAATGCTGCTCAAGTTTGTCTGAAAACACAAGTATGTCATCAAGATAGATGACTTCATATTGATTGAGGGTGTCTCTAAATATGACGGTCACAAAGTGTTGAAAAATAGCAGGAGCATGGGGCAACCCAAATGACATTAATAAATATGCGACGTGCCCATAGCAGGTTCAAAAAGTGGTCTTGCATTCATCCCGTGCCCTGATGCAAACTAGGTTGTAAGTATTCCGGAGATCCAGTTTGGTGAAGTGTCTGGCAGTCCGCACATGATCTAGTAACTCTGAGATCAAGGGAAGAGGATACCAGTTTGAGGCCACTACCAGGTTTAGGGCCCGATAGTCTCACAAAGGCATAGCATTCTGTCGTTTTACTTGACTAAAAGGACTGCAGCCCCTGTTGGAGAAGTGAAGCACTGGTTAAAGCCCTTGGCCAGGTTTTCCTGGATGTATTCACAAAGGGCTGCCTGTTCAAGCTTGGATATCACATAGATTTGTCCATAAAGGACCTTTGTCTCGGGCTGCAGATCTATAGGGCAGTCATAGACTTGGGGCAGAGGTAGCATGTCCACATTCTTCTTTTCAAAAACATCCATGTAATCCCAATATTTTTATGGGGATGGGGACTCAGGCTTGAGAGTGATTCCTTCTGGTTAGCCACTGCCAGCTGGAGTTCCCTTGCTGTTGCTTCTGATCAGCTGCAGGATGCCAGGACCAGAAGATTGGGGCTGGCTGCGCACAGGCAGACCTTTCAGAAGTATTCAGAAGGAAAGCTGATCCTCTTTTCTCTCCAGGAGATGCAAAGGTCATGCTGCTCCAGCCAGGTGATACCAATAATTTGGGGGAAATCTGGGGAATGCATCACATTGAACAGTAGCACTTCCCAATGGCCATGTATTAAGGCCTCTCGGGGTACTGTTTCCTGAGTCACTGGCCCTGAGGACAGGAGAGACATATCTATTGTTTCTGCAAGAACTGATGTAGACTTTAAACAGAAGGGGATTCATTCATAGATCTTGAGCAGCTTTAGCATCTGTGAAGTTATCGGTAGCCCCAGAATCAATCAAGGCCCACTGGGAGGCAGTCAACTTGGCCTCATCCATGGTATGTAACTCTATCCATACTTGGAAGTGTGGGGAGGACCCATGTGTCCTCAATCGGGTTTCTCTCAAGGGCTGGGGAGTAGTTCTGGAGCACAGCACCCGGGTGGTGCCCAGGCCAGCTCCCCCTATATGGGCTGGGCTCACTCATTTCCTGACTCCTTGCAGGATGAGATTCGCAATGGGCACAAAGCAAGGTTGCATCCTGGTGGTCCTCATGGGGTCAGGGCCTCTGCAGACTTATGATGAAGCATCCCAGATAATACACCAGAGCTGATAGCGTGTTAGCTGGTCTGTTGCAATAAGGAAGTGACCATCATGGAAAGGGAAGGGGAGGAAATGGGTAGTGCAGTTGGGCCTACACTGCCATAGTTGGGCTCAACAGAAGAAGAGAGTGGGTGTGGGGAGGCTGGGCAAGGGCCAGGGAAATGATAACTAGATCGAAAAGCAACCACTTGGCCCGTTCCAGTGAAACTGGGAATAAACTTCATTGCCTAAAACCAAGACATCTGAGCATCCTAACTGTGGGATCTGTCAGCTGCTGCCCCAGTTGTCAGGGCTCATGTTGTTGTGGCCCTTTCACCACCATCTGTCACTCCTTTTATGGATGTGGTGCACACCAGTCATCACCTTCTACTGCTTGCTATACTCAGGTCAGTAAGATGAGTTCTGCCTGCTCCCCATTGTGGAGACGTTTCTCAGCAATTGTATTTATTTATTTATTGGTGCCGTCTTGCTCTGCAGAGTTTCTCTTCTGAATACTTCCAGACTTCCACTCCTTAAAGCAAAGACCCTGGAAGGACAAACATACCTTTGCACTGATTGCATCACAGAGGTCCTTCCTCAGAGCAGTGTATGACTTTACTCAGGAGGTTACTCCCTTTTCTTTTTGTGGCCCCCTTTTGTCACCTCTCCTGTCTGAGGAAGCTGAATTAATCCAGCCCCATCTCCCCTGCTGAAGATGCCCCTGTAATGGGAGTGTGTCCAGCAGGCATACCGTCAGAATAGCCAACTCCTACATCACCCTTCAGCAACCCTTGCTGAAGAGGGGGCGTGTCAGAGGTGGGAAGAGTGGCTAAATCACGTTGTGCTCTGCCATGTTCAGCTGGCAGAGAGTCCGTTAGGGGCTGTTGCCAGTTGGTACAAGTTAGAACAGCTCCCAGGCTGCTGGGGTCCATGCTAAGACAGAGTCAGGGACATGTAACTGGATGCTCCATGCTGTGGTCAGCAAAAAGTGAGCACAGCAGAGAATCTGGCCCCAAATTACCAGGTTTATGCGTTAACTCCTTTCCCTCCTTCTCTCCCGTTACAGTAATTTCCTTTGTATTTCAGTGGAATCTTCCCTTCATGGCTAGAAGAGAGGAAAGTAAAATTCTATGTAGTGTGATGTGTCCCTGTCCTTTCTCCCTTCCTATGCAAGCTTCACAGACTGACATTACCTTATTCCAGTTGCCCTTACACATATACAGGGGAGGCAGTTAGGAAAGGTGTGGTATCAGGACAGATGCCTGTTCCAAAAGTAACAATCCCTTTAATAGGACATGAAAGATTAATTTTTTTAATTAAGCGAGGGGTGGACAACACCCCCAATCCCTCCACCCGCAAACATCTGTTTTGCTAAGGGGTGCGTAAGCAGTTTCTCAGACATGCTGACTGAGGGTGGAGCAGCTTTAAGGGGAGAAAAGCAGTGATTTCATTTTACATTAAGTAACAGCACAGCAGGCTGTGTGGCACTATGTAAAACAAGACAGTGGGAGTGGGGGAAGAGAGTTTTTTCGGGATCTTTCACACAGAGCCTTTCCCAGAATAGGCCACGCCACTGAGGAATTCTGGAAGACAGAAGATGTGCCATCTGTTTCCTTCTGCTCTCCCTTGGGAAGGGGAAAACAGTTTCATGGATTTCTCCTCCCCATCCCCAATTAGAGAGTGGATCCAAAGAGAATGCTGGAGCCCAACCACCACAAACTTGGAGGATCTTCAACCCCTGCTGAAAACTGGCTATCTCAAGTTTAGAGATATAATGGTCCTAGGAACAATAAACCCAAACACCTCTGAATTTTAGGGATGTTCTCATTCAGATCTGAATTCAAATCCAAATATCACAATTTGGGCTCAACTCAAAATAGCATCAGGTTCTTCCCCTTTCCTTAGTTCCTGGGCTAGGCTGGGCTGGGCAGACTTCTGCTTCCCATTGCGTGTACGTTTATCAGCACATTTTTTGTGCTGTCTTGCTCTGCAGAGTTTCTCTTCTGAATATTTCCAGACATCCATTCCTAAAAGCAAAGACCCTGGAGGGACAACCATACCCTTGCAGTGAGTGTACCACAGTGATCCAGGGGGAATTTTGATAGAACCGAGTTGAAAGGAAGGTTAGGTGAAATGGCTTAGCTGAGCAGCCTGCAAGTGTGATGTCTGTTATGAAAGCTCTGATGTCTAGCAAAGGATTCATGATATCCCCTCCTCCATTTCCAGCTCCCTTCTGCCCTGAAAATCATCTCCCTCAGAAATGGTATTAGTGTGCAATAAATTTAGGTGTGAAACATAAAGAAAGAAGGATATGAGAGAGGAGCCTGCAAGATAGATAAACTAAAGATAAACTGTGTTGTGACGCTTTGGGGGTTTACCTAGAACAGTCAGGGGTTCTGTCACTCTGTACCCTATAATCCTGGGTGCCTCTGTGCTGTGCACATCTGACTCAGAGCCCTGACTCCAGCAGTGTGCCCACTGCATAAAGTTCTCACCCTGGCTTTCACCAGCCCAGTTACTCGTGCAGGGTGACACCAACAACCCTTTCAATCCAGAGTCTGTCCAAAACCATCTCCCCTGCAGCGCTGGACACTCGCAGAGGCAACATCAAGTTCACTGCCTCCAAACAGCCAGTACATACAACAGCTTGTTAGCTCAGCAGGGTTTATACCCGCCACCTTAATACACAGCTCTGAGACGGTTTGTAGTAAAACTAAGGTTATTAACAAAGAACATAGATTTAAGTGATTTCCAGGAAGAGTGAAAGAGATATGAAAGGACTACAAACAAAACAAAATAACATGCTTTCTAGTGTCTAAAACTTAATTCTAGCAACATGTAGATTTGCCTAACACTTCTTCTTACTCATGCCAAATTGTCAGCATTCTCCAGCCTCTTTTAGCAGGAGGACCCATTTTTCATACATACAAAGTGGTGGCTTCTTTGTTCTGGCAGGTGAGAGATCCCAAAATAACTTTTTGCTTCTACTCATATTCCCCAAAACTCATTGCTCTGTCCTCCAAGTCAGGATGACTGGCTGTTCTTCCCTTCCTGTTGCCTTCGCATCCCCCTGCTGATTTGTATGTATATGGCATCTCCATTGTTTTGATTCCAAAATGCTTAAATTACATTGGAGACAAGTAGATAGCTACCTTCCCTCCTGCTGAGAGAAAACCTGATTCTTTCTTTCTTTGGGCACAGGCTTTAAATCATATCAGTAAGTATCCATAATTCCTTATGTTGTGTTAATATACATATTTCCCAAAGATGTCAATCATCAGTGTGTCACCAGCTTTCATAAAACACCTTACTCAGTACACTTCTATACAGCAACATTTTATGTAGTGGATTCAGTTGCTTATTCTTTGGGGTTCAGACCTATGGGTCTACCCCTAGGATATCTGGACCCTGATTGTCATATATGTATATATCTACACTTAAGGCTTGCCACACGTCCCGAACCATTTTTGAGCCCAAGACCACACACACACAAACCGTGACTGCTAAGCACTTGCCAATGACTTCCTGCTCATAGAGTTAACTTTGCAGTGGCCCCTTCACTATGGGCTCTTATTCATCACACGAACAAATTCCCTCAAAATGTATTCACTCTGAACCCAGAGTCCAAAGTGGAAATCACTTCGTACTTGCCAAATGAATGCACCAACTCCATCTGAATAAAAGAGGGTGAAACAGTGGGCTAGATTCTCTTCTGTTCCCAACCTCCATCCAGTGCAAGGCAGGGGAGCCTTAAGGAGCAGATTACAGTTCTCTTATCCTGGAAGCCAGTTGGCACTGGTTCCAGGACCAGCTTAACTTTGAACAGCCCTGGGCCTTGTCTGCCTTATGCCACTGGCTTAGGATTTCTAAGGGACTGCATGCTAGTGGAGGGTCAGTGTAGGGGAGCTCCACTGTGTCCCCTCCCTGCTGCCAGCATACTACCTACACCATGGATGGGGCAGCTCCACTGGCTTCTATGCCAGTGGAGAGTTCCTTTCTGCCAGGATAATTCTCTGCTTGCCAATTGTTTCCAGAATCTGTCCCCTTTGCGCTCACTGCTTGAGCCGCACAAAGAGGTCAGCTCGTAAGGGAAAATCTGGCACAGTGATTCCACTGTAAAAAAATACCAACTAGAATAATCATACACTAGTAGAAGGCATCTTTCGTAGCAAAGGGCTGAGGTTTAAGGTGCTCTCACTCTACTGTAGGTATTCAATAAATGTCTGACAACTCCAAAATTGGACAGTGAGGGCCTGATTCTCCTATGGCTCCTCTCATCTGCTCTGCTGGTGCACTGAGGCCATAAAGAGAGTGGAACTGGCCACCTAGGAATTTCTCCTTGATGTCAGGGGAAGGGGTTGCTCAGTGGTTTGAGCATTGGCCTGCTAAACCCAGGGTTGAAAGTTCAATCCTTGAGGGGGCCATTTAGGGATCTGGGGCAAAAATCTGTCTGGGGATTGGTCCTGCTTTGAGCAGAGGGTTGGACTAGATGACCTCCTGAGGTCCCTTCCAACCCTTATAGTTTATGATTCAGCATAGGAGGAATGGCTGACTGGCATAGCTGTGTTAGACTACCAACCTCTGGGCAGGAGGGCCATAGTTAGAGTGCACCTGCATTCCTGGCTGCTAGAACAGTCCCTTAGGCTTGTGGCAGTCAGGCATAAGTTACAGAAGTCCTCATGCTGCTTTAACTTACCTCAGGGACCAAACCAGTCCCCAGCTAGCCCTAGAATCTAGAGAGCACAAAGGTGCCACACAGATACTTTTTTCACCTCACCAACCTGCACAAAGGGAAACTCAGATGCAGCTCAGATTGTGGGCCACTTAGCACAGGTGTAAATGAATACAAGGCAGTGGCAAGGCAGTTCTTTGTGCCTTTTCCATGCAGTCCCCATGCATGGAACGACCATCCAGTCTCAGTGCACCAAGCCTACAATCCACTTCACTCAAATTCTCCCTAAAGACTCCCCTATTCTTCAAAGAAGACAAACTCAAACTAACTTCCTCACTCCTGCTTAATACATGAGAAAAGAGAGAGGACAGGAAGAGAGGGAAAGGTGGGAAAGAAGGAAGAGAAATGTAGCTGTCGAAGTTAACTCTTTGTGTCTTGTGTTTCCCTTAGCATATGACTGGGCTTTAACAAATAATAATAGTAACCATTCATTACTTAAGCCTTGGACCACTCCCCTGATGCAAGTAACCACTAGTATACCAGATGGATGAACTAATGGACAGAAAGTGTAAGTGACTTTAGTGAGTCAGTGACAGATCCTGAAATGTAGCCCCAGCCCCTTGTCACCCTTTGCCTGCACTAACCTTTAGGTGACACTCCCTGCACCACTCATGGACTGGGAATTAGTGACGCTCAGTGGCTAGATGCATCACTCTTACCTGCTGAGTATGATTCATAAAGACAACATGGATCCAGCTGCTGAGAAAAACAGTATCCTGTGCTCTTTTAGTTACTTTTTTTGGCAATCTGTCATTCTGGTCTCGAACATGGGCAGTAATGTCATGGTCACAGGCTGGATGTGCAAGTCACATACATAACGTAAAAGTGATCTACAAGCCACCAATAATGTATTACTCTGTGTGTGTGTGTCTGTGTGTGTGTGTGTGTGTGTGTGTGTGTGGTTACTCACACTACTCATTTAGCACTTAGCAAGAATATCTCTTATTCCCTTCAGGCCAGCTCTGGACAGGTTGTGCTTGACTAAGTGCCTAGCACTACAATTTAGTTGAGACCACAGCTTTAAAGACAAAAGTTTGGAATGTGGATTTGGGCAGTCAGGAATGCTACTGAAAAATAGCTTACATTTTTCACACAATTATCCATTGATTTAAGGTGGAGGTTTTTTAGGAGGGATAGGCGACATGGAAAAGCTTCAACGTTATAAATTCAGTTGTTCCCAGACATTTGTAAGAGAAAATAGCTTTGAAACTTTGCACTGGTGTTTGAACAAAGACCTTTCTGCATTCAGCATATGAGTAGAGAGAGGGGTATTTTCCTTTTTTAAAATGTGTTATGTGAAATACAGTGGCTTGTGCAAGGTCTTGGCCCAACAGCCCTGGAGACTGAAGTCATCTCTTAATCCACAGAAGAGATAGTGGCAGTACAGATTTACCCATTCTGTCATAGAATCAGAATCATAGAAGATTAGAGTTGGAAGAGACCTCAGGAGGTCATCTAGTCCAATGCCCTGCTCAAAGTAGGATCAACCCCAAATAAATGTCTTGGTTCTGCCCTAAAAGTATCATGTTGGGTAGCTCAGGTGAACCATGTTGGGTAGCTCAGTCTCCAGGGCCCATTCAATACTTGGTGCCTCTGCAGAGACTACTTACCAGGGTGCATTTGACCACCCTCTAGCCACTACCAGTCAGGGATGGATTTGAACTGTTGACTCAGAGACGGGGAAAGGCTCTGCAGCCTACTACCAATCCTCTGAGTCACTTTGGCCTAGTCTATACTACGCGTTTATACCGATTTTCACAGCATTAAACCGATTTAATGCTGCACCCATCCACACAATGAGGCCCTTTATATCGATATAAAGGGCTCTTTAAACCGGTTTCTGTACTCCTCCCTGACGAGAAGAGTAGCGCTGAAATCGGTATTACCATATCGGATTAGGGTTAGTGTGGCCTCAAATCGACAGTATTGGCCTCCGGGCGGTATCCCACAGTGCACTATTGTGACTGCTCTGGACAGCAATCTGAACTGATGCACTGCCAGGTCAGACAGGAAAAGTCCGCGAAACTTTTGAATTCATGTCCTGTGCCCGATGTGAGCTCTGATCAGCACAGCAGCGATGCCATCCCAAATCCAAAAAGAGCCCCAGCATAGACCGTATGGGAGATACTGATCTCACGCAACCTGTACGGGAGGCCAATCTTGCTATCAAGAGCTCCGTTACAGAAGACGAAATGCCAAAGCATTTGAAAAAAAAGCTCCAGACAGAGGCCACCAGCAGGGACTCAGCGTAGGCCTGCGGAAGCCAAAAGAATCAAGACATGACACTCATGGAGGGAGGGAGGGCGGACTGAGGACTCCAGCCTATCCACCTAATCCCATACTAGTCTCTGAAAAGCATTTGCATTCTTGGCTGATCTCCAAGTGCCTTAGGGTCAAAACACACGTCTGGGTGTTCAGGGATAAGCATCGTCAATTTTACTCCCCCTCAATCCCCCCATGAAAAAAAGAAAAGATCGTTTCTTGACTTTTTAATAGTCACCCTATGTCTACTGCATGCTGCTGGTAGACCGGTTGCTGCGGCACTGAATAGCAGATCCTCTTCCCTCCCCTCCCGGGATGGCAGAAAAGACAAGATGACTGCATCTGTCAGCAGCAGCAGCAGCCGATCGAGTGCTCCGGGCGCGCCTCAGATGAGGTTGGGCCAGGGGCGCTGGTTACAAATAGGAATGATTCCGGTCGATTCCCAGTAGATTGTACAGAACGGCTTTGGAACCGTCTTCATCATAGCAACTGCGGCGAGGTCCATCGAGCCTCCTCCTTTCATGCCTAAAGAAAAATTCTGTTCACTTCCATGTGTTGGTTACTTATGATAGCCAGTGCAGGCAGGATGACTGAGGCTCCTCTCCCCAACACCGTTTTCAATGTCCCTCCGGACTACTATCGTAGCAAGCTGAAGCTTCCATCCCTCCCATCATTTTATCTCACTAAACAAGTCACTGTCTTATTCCTGCATGTTATATACTTCATCCACACACATGGGACCCTTGCATCGTAGCCCGACTCATGAGATCCAGGGTGGTGGGGTTGTGGGGAGCAGGGAAAACAACGGTGGGCTGTTGATGCAGGTCGCGCACCCCCTACAATGGCATGCAGCTCCTCACTTTCTGCATGGATCTACATGGAGCGGCTGTGCTTCTAGGTGTGGCCGCGTGCACTCGACTTTATACAATCTGTTTTACAAAACCGGTTATGTAAAATCAGAATAATCCCATAGTGTAGACGTACCCTTTATCTCCAATATCAGTTAACACTTTCATTTTGCTTTTGTGCAGCAGACAACTTGCATGCTGTCCATCAATTTGCCAAGGACTGATTTCTTTGATGCTAGCCTGCCTCTAGGGTGCCGGCTGGCGATATCTAAGATAAGGCTGAATGCCATTGAATTTGAGAACACACCCACAACTAGGGGCATGGCCACAATTTGGAAGCTGGAGGTGACGACAGTTGCTATCCTTGCAATAATTGCCTTGAAGGGCTATGAAAATACTTTCTAAAGTCTTGGGAATTTAGGGAGGAGAGCAACCAATGGGAAAATCCTCAGATGGCATAAATCAGCTAAATTACATTGAATGCAGTGGAGTTGTTCTAATTTATACTGGCTGAAGATCTAACCCACAATCTTTCAGGAGGTCTTAATCTCCCAACTATTACCAGCACGCTCCATTATACCCTGGTACTAAAGAAGTGCGTCAGTGAGCCCTAATACTATTATGACATGGAATTTATGCCTAAAAATAAGGGAAACAGCCAGGTTAGGGACATTTATAATGTTGGAAATGGCACCACAGATGGCCACGCTGAGAGGAATGGTTGTACCCTGTATTTGCTGTCTCTTACTGTGTTGCGAGGCTGCCTGCAGCTAGCTGTGATGACTAGGTCAGCATGGCCCCTTTTGTCATTTGCTTAGTAAAATTAAGACTCCTTAGTCTAGGGAAAGAAATGAAGCCCTCAGAATTTATACCATTAAACCTTAGCACGGGGGAGAAAGTGAGCATGTGTGGAGGCTTGTTACTGAGCTGAGAGCCTACGCATTCTTGTAATAGTTTCCCAGTGTGGAGCACCAATGGGACAGTCGCACACTTTGCTTTGTGTTTTCCAAAAGGGTTAGAGCGTTTATCTGCTGGACAGACTCAGCTTGGATCTTTGCCCAGTTGCCTTGGTTACCATTTTTCACCCTTCAGGGTCCTATGGCTATGGAGTGGGCAGTGGATCGGTGGAAGCCAGTGCAAAGCTGCGTGTCCGATTAAATTTGTTGTTTTGCAAAAGGGGTTAGCTCCATTCCTGCGCCTTTATCCTGTGCTCAACCATTTTGGGGATGAAAGAACCTGATTCCTTGCCTGCTGAGCTATAAACAAGGAGCACAGACTTGGAACAATGCGTGGAAAACAAGAAAAGACTTTTTTTTAATTCCATTCTCTATCCTCTCTAATCATATCGATAAAAATTTTCCTTGTGCTTCAAGGGTGCCTGTCATCCTGCAACCATCTCGAAACGGTCAGTTGCATTAGCCTTTGAAAAAGGCTGATAATGATGTTCTATGGACTGTCAGCTAGCCTCCCCAAACATATTCTTTCTAACTCTCCCAAAATGCCCATTACAGTCTGGCATGAGAGGAGCTATAGAGCCCATCCTTGAGGTGTTGCTGTATACAGAATATTACCTGGGGAGAAGAGTTTGAGACTCAATATGGATTGCTCATTCCTTAATCCTGTAAAAAAAACAGATTAAGCCAAATCAAAATAAATCACTGTTAAACCAAAATAGGAGTGTCTACACATAAACTCACACAGGTTTAATTAGATCAATGTAAACACAGTAGGCTAAACCAGTACAAGATTATGGCCTGGTCTACACTACAGTGTAGGGTCAAATTTAACCATGGTAGGTCGATTTAAAAATGAATGCGTCCACACAACCAACCTCAGTCCATCGACCTTAAAATCGACTTCTGTACTCCTCCCCGGCGAGGGGAGTAGCGCCAAAATCGACTTTGCTGGGTCAAATTTGGAGTAGTGCGGACACAAATCGACGGTATTGGCCTCCGGGAGCTATCCCAGAGTTCTCCATTGTGACCACTCTGGACAGCACTTTGAACTTGGTGCACTAGCCAGGTACATAGGAAAAGCCCCAGGAACTTTTGAATTTCATTTCCTGTTTGTTCAGTGTGGAGAACTCAGCAGCACAAGTGACCATGCAGTGTCCCCAGAATCATACAGCATAGAATGTTTCTACACTCCCCCTATCATCTCCATCCCTGAGGTTATCACAGATTAGAAAGCGAAAAAAAACGCACTTGCGATGACATGTTTTCCAAACTCATGCAGTCCTCCCACACTGATAGGGCACAGCTTAATGCATGGAGGCGTTCAGTGGCAGAGGCCAGGAAAGAATTAAGTGAGCGAGAAGAGCAGAGGCAGGACTTGATGCTGAGGCTAATGGGAGAGCAAATGGACATGATGAAGCATCTGTTGGGGAAGCAAACAGACATGAGGAAGCATCTGTTGGAGCTGCAGGAAAGCCAACAAGAGCACAGAGCCCTGCTGCATCCACTATATAACCGCCTACCCTCCTCCCCATGTTCCATAGCCTCCTCACCCACACATCCAAGAACGAGGGTGGGGGAGGCTCCAGGCACCCAGCCGCTCCACTGCAGAGAATGGCCCAAGCAACATAAGGTTGTCATTCAGACAGTTTGATTTTTAGTGTGGCTACAATAAGCAATGTGGCCTTGTCCTTCCCTCCTCCCTAACTCCACCCAGGCTACCATATCCATTAGCTCTTTTTTTATTATTATTAATAATAAAGAGAGAATGCATGGTTTCAAAACAATAGTTACTTTATTTCGAAGGGGGGAGGGTGGTTGGCTTACAGGGAATTAAAATCAACAAAGGGGGCGGGTTTGCATCAAGGAGAAACACACACAACTGTCACACCGAAGCCTGACCAGTCATGTGGTTTTCACAGCCTCTTCTGATGCTCAGTGTGTCTTGCTGTGGCTCTTCTAATCACCCTTTTGGTGTCTTGGCACAAAATGATTGTCTGCCATTGCTTTCACGGAGGGAGAGGCGACTGACAACCTGTACCCAAAACCACGCACAACAATGTTTTTGCCCCATCCAGGCATTGGGAGCTTAACCCAGAATTCCAATGAGCAGCAGAGACTGAGGGAACTGTGGGATAGCTACCCACAGTGCACTGCTCAATAAGTCGATGCTAGCCATGGTAGTGAGGACTCACTCTGCTGTCTTAATGCGCTTAGTGTGGACATACGCAATCAACTGTATAAAATTGATTTCTAAAAATCGAATTCTATAAAATCGACCTAATTTCATAATGTAGACATACCCTATGTGTAGGCAAGGTCTTAGGCTGGAAGGGACTGGGAACACTACAGGGGAAGATATCTTCCATGTGTATGCGTGTTACGCACAAAAAACTATGTTAAAGAACATTATTACTTAAGTTACAGGGCCAAGCACTCAAAAGTTAAGCAGTGGTAGAATTAAGGTCACCTGTATGTCTGCATTATGATTCAGGCTTTAATTGCATTATCATATCCTTTTCCCCAGGACCCCTGCCTTATTCAGTTCACAGGTTGGATGGTATTCACTGAAGGAGCAGCTATTCAAGATTTTTTTCTCTTCATAGGTCAGTGTGTGGCCCCAGACTTTATTTACTGCATACTGTTCAAACCCTGCACTGAGGACAGAATTGTTAATTTCTGCATGGGCTTATTGATGGTGCTCATCACTATAGTATCTGTTTGCTTCATAAACATTAATTAATTTATATTCACAACACCCCTCGGAGCTGAGGGAATGGTATTATACCCATTTTACAGATGGGGAAGTGAGGCAAAGAGATGAAGGTCAAAAGTTTCAATTAATTTTGGAGGCGAGGCCCACTTTAAGAAATCAAGGCCCTGATCTTTCAGAGTATTTAGGATTATACAGCACTTTATATTACTCCTGGGGGAATTCTGTGCCAAAAAATTAAAAATTCCACACACAATATTTTAAAATTCTGCAAAATTCTACATATTTTATTTGTCAAAATAACACTATATAATCATGCCAGTTTCAATTATTTTGGTAATTTTTTCAAAATACCTGTCAGCAACTATGTCTGTAACAATACAGACAACAACAACAAAATTCCCCCAGGAGTAGACAGTTAAAGAAACTGCTCCAAAGCATGCAGGCACTAGAGCTATTGAAAAAAAAAAATCACCAGAACCTTTTAAAATAGGCAAAACAGTGTATTTTTCCCTAGTGTCATGTGCAGAAATGGCTGAACTGCTTTGGTAGAATTTTCCAAAATATATGCAGCCTGAAACAGGCACCAAGCATGGAAACCTTTCAGCCTAAACGGTTAAAGTTTGGCAAACTGAAAATAGGGTCTTATGAAGGCAAGTTTCTGGCACCTTAATAATAGGTGGTCTTACCAGCCCCACCTATAATACAAAAAAACCCTCTCTCTACTCATTGGTACAATCGTCCAAAATAATTAAGTGTCACTGATATAAAAAACAATATAAAAAATGTATCAGAAATGTTTTGGACCATTACCACTCTTGTATGTTTTATAAAACCTGAGAGATAGGTAGTGGGAGAAGTCAACTTATGGGACTATGTATGACACTCAGGAATGGTGTTGTCTGATTCTGGAGAGATCCATGTCTGGTCTTAGCTGAAAGGAAAGTTAATCGTAGGCAAGTTTCAAAGTGGTGTGAAGTCAATGGAAAGAGGATCAAGAGAAATGTTAAGCCTTTCATATCAGGAACTGGATTCTTTTGGTGTGAGATCCATTGTGTCTTGACACCATTAGCATCAAAGAGTTATAGGATTCAACAGCAGAGGACAGCAGAAGTCCTAAATGGCTCAGGGCTGTGATGCATGTCAAGGGGTTCAAAGCCAGTTTAAATTGGCAGTAAGTGAAATGTATTATCTGGCGATCATTTGATGGCCTGTGTGAAGTTACTTTGGCATTCTCAGCCCAAAGCAGCATCCAGTGATAGATATCTACACTACAGCTGCTAACTAGAGCTGGCCAGGAATTTTTCAACCAAACATATTTTCATCAGAAAATGTCTATTTATCAAAACTGACACTTTCGGTGGGAACTTATCGGTTTTGATTAAACTTTTGTTGGGAAGGCTTCTCAGATCCAGGAGGAATTTCTGATCAAAACAAAAAAGAAAGAGAGATCCACTGCAGAATAGCCAATAGCCTGATGGTCACCTGACTCAGGCAGGGCTGGAACTTAAATCTGAGTCTCCCACATCCCAGGGAATGCCTGCACCACCAGGCTGTTGGTTGTTCTGGGGTGGGTTGCTTTCAGTCTCTCTCTTTCTGTCATTTTTTGTTAAAAAATTTCAGAGGATCTCAGTTTTGTTCTAGCATGGAACATTTTGAAAATCTCAAAAATGTTCATGCTCTCCTGCCGCCTTTGTTAGACTCAGTAGAGAGAACAAGGATAACGTGGGAAGCTGATGGGGGAAGATAGCTCTTGTAGGTTTGTGATCCACTGCTATTGGATCTTGTTCCACTAACAAACTCTCCTGAAAAGGAGCAAGTGTGGAGAGAAAAAGACTCAGAAGAAATGCTTGCTTGGCTGGGTGATGCCAAGGCTTGGAGCAAATGTTGTGATTTCTTTTAATGTTTACTCTGGATTAAACACTGAAGCTAGTGCCAGGAAAAATTCCCAGGCCTCAGAGTCCTTGCTGTTGTTTTTTGCAGAGTTGAGTCTGCTGCAAATTACTTAAATAAAATACTTATCCCTGCAAAAGGAGATTTTGTACTGAAATCCAGATGATTCAAAGTGTGACCCATCCCAAAGCTCAGCCCTCGGCTGCGATCTGTGTTGGGTCGGGGAGAGGGCATGTCTATGCATTTTGTTCTATTTCATGTGAGTGAAAACATTCCCTCCTCCCCCACTGCCAATTATTATTTGTTGATTTTTCTGGGCAGAAAATTCCATCCACATCTCTTTCCTTCCCTAGAGAAGAAGATGACAGTTCTGTAGGGGACAAAAATTACTGAGCCTATGTAAGTGTTTCTAGCTCTAAGGCCCTGATTCTAGGCTGTATCCAAGTTTCACTCTCTACAGCACTTAGTGGTGAGTGAGTGGACATAAGCCATCTTTCTCAGCTCTCTAACTCAGGAACCTGTCCCAGGCATAAGCTAGAGCAGCCTCACAGCTATTCTGGATGCTGTGGATGAATGAGGCAAAGGTGCCATTCAGGACATGTCACTTTCCCCAGCCATGCCATTGCACCAGCGGCTAGGAGGCCCATGGTTTAGGAGCCACTGTGCTGCCAACTACTATCCAGATATTCCTCCATGCAGAGGAATTCTTCATCAGCTGATTATGCTGTCATTACCACAGCTTCGTGCCATCAGAGTGGGACATAGGAACCAAATCAAGAGCCAGTATGGCCCTTAAATAAAATACAAGAAATGAAGAGGTCCCAGTGGAACTCAGGCGGGGTCACCCCTCATAAAATCCCTTTTTCTGTCTTCCGCTCCTTTTCTGCGTGGGATTCAAGCTCCTTGTTTTCATCTTTTAGGTTCTGAATAGCTCTGCACCCTTCTTCCTCACGATCTCTCCTGTTCTCATAAACTCTCTCTGTGCTTTGTGTTCCTCTCCCATTGATGTGCCCTTTTCCCCTCTCCCACTCTGGATTCCATGGTTCAGATTCAGCTTTGGTCTACAGCGATTGCTAAGGTGAAGGATCCTCAGTGGTAGAAAGTTACTCAGGGAGAGGTTACGGTGGTGCACAGTAGCAGCAGCTGCTGCTCTAGAAAGAACCTGTAACTAGCCCCAGAAGTGCCAGCCAGGCGGTGAAAGGCCAGGCCAGCTTGGGAACGTACTACTCCTGTCTGTGCTGATCCTATCCAGCTTCCTGTACAGCACTAAACACCTTGCTATCTGACTGAGCATAAGTGACTTCCCTGAGAAGAATCCCCATTGAGACACAGCTGCATCGTCAAGAAGGTATCAAGCACTGTGATTTTTTTTCACACTACTCCCTCCATGCTACTGGGAACAGCATCTCATTTGCTGTGCACTAATCAACTTCCTCCTTCTCCTTCAAGCTGCTTTTTAAATCCCACCCCGGCTAACACCTACCTTCGCATCAGTGATGGGCTCAACTGTGCCTTCTCCCAAACTTCATTTTTTTGCATTGTACCCATCCATACAGTCTGCAAGCTGTAGGGGCTATGATTAGGTTCCTTGTAATGTGCTGTGCACACGTATAGTTCTCTGTCAATAATAATAATGAACAGCAATAATGTGAGTGATAAGTATACTTCTCACATCAGCCAGAAATCCGAAAGGGATCCAGCATCATCCTGTCTGCAACCCTGGTGAACTCGGCAGCACTGCCTTACAGGATGAAAGAAGCTGAGGAATGTGCTGGCTGGAACTGAGTCCCTGTCCTGTCAGTGTTTTAATGGGTTTCCTGCTCCTGTAGGATCAAAGAGCAATTACAGTCTCCAGCAAAAGTACAGCAAATGGAAAACAGACTCCCTGGCTCTCACTGAAATGCCAAGAGGCCAAGTCACAAAAAAGACCTAGGATATTAATTCACCTCATTATTGCCATTTATTCCTTCCCTTCCCCTCTGAGACTGCAGGAAGCTCTCAAAGCAGGGGAATTGAGTTACAAAACCCCTTTCTCACTCTTCTCTCCTAGGTTTTATGGGTGAAAACACTGTCCCTTGGGTCCGATTTCTTTACCCTCCTGTTGGAAGTTTTGTTTTCCTGCTTGTTCATTGGTTGTTAGGGAGGAAAGAGTGGTGTTCATTGGCTAGCAGGCCCCCAAGGAAGGTGTTTGCAGCAGAGGCTGGTGGTCTGTCTTCATCACAGTGAATCACACTAGGGATAAAAGCATAATGATCTTGGCCACGTAGTGGGTAATTTCACTGCCAAGCAGGAGAACTAGCTGGTGGAGCACTCAAATTCCAGAGAGGGGATGGAGAGAAGGTGGCACATGATCACTCCCTAAAGTGCCACTTAGGATGTGTCTACACCACAATTAAACACACGCAGCTGGCACATGTCAGCTGACTCAGGCTGGCAGGATTCAGGCTAAGGGGCTGTTTAACTGCAAGTAGACACTTGGGCTCAAGCTGGAGCCTGGGCTCTGGGACACAAGGTGGGAGATCTTTACACAGGCCAGCTGTGGGTGTTTAACTGCAGTATAAACATACTCTCACTGGCCAGTCTTCGAGCACTGATTGCATACACCATGCCTTAGATGGAGGAAGAATGCCACAATCACAGCTGTCTGAAGGGCATCTATGGGATATGAAGGAAGTAAAATGGATCAATACACTCCAAACACTGTCTGGACTAGATTTGGTTAGACCCAGCAGGAAAAAAATTAAAAGAAGGTGCTGGATTTGAGTAACACAGTGGGTTAGTGCTCAGATATTTCTCTTATAGATGCCTGTGGTCATGAATGACACAAGCATGATGCATCTCACACTAATCCATTGGGAAAATCTGTCCATGCACCACAAAGTGGACACACAATTCAGCAAAATAAGTCATAGTGCTTGCTCAGGGAATTCCCAGGACTGTACTAGCTTGTGGTGCTGCTGCAGGTCAGTGCTGAGATGCACTGGTAGAGCTGTGCTGGATTCAGGATGGGAATAACAGGGGTTTTGCAGTTTGGGACAGAGGTGTGGGACTGAGTCTGTGTGGCTTGGGATTAGAATAACAGGCTGTGGTGTGGCTCGGCCACGGTTTGTCCCTCAGTGAGGCTGTGGGGGATCCCACCACCTTGCTACCAATGGTCTTAAGCCCGGCCCTAGGTCAGGGTGGGGCAACAAACACAGATTTAGTACGCTTAGGCCCTCAGGCAGGGCTGACCAACAATAGTCTTATCCCCAGCCCTAGGGCAGGGCGGGGCAGCAAACACAGAGTTAGTATGCTCAGGACTGAGCAGCTATAGCAGGTTTCGGTCTCCTCAGGCCAGGAGGAGGGGGAGTCTGCCACCCTTGGAAGGGTGGCAGGTGGGACGCAGGCCCTCCCACTCCACTGCATCCCAGCCCGGGGCCCTAGCAGCAGCAGAAACTCGCTGCTGTCAGTGGGGATCCTGGCCACAACACACTGACATTGGTTCTGGCAGTGCTGCAGCCAGACAGGGGTCGGCTGCCCCCGGGCTACTTCCACTGTCCCCCTCGTCAGGTACCTGAGTCGTCGAGGCATCACCAATGGTCTCAAACACCATCGGCTCCTCTGGGTAAGTGTGTGAGGGTGGGTTCAGCGGCTCCTCGGGGTAGCTAGCCAGAGGCAGGCTAGGCTCTTCCTTGGGGTAGCGGGCAAGAGGCAGGCTCGGCCCTTCCTCTGGGTAGCTGGCGCAGGGCAGGCTCGGCCAGTCCTTCTCAGGGTAGCGGGCATGAGGCAGGCTTGGCCACTTGTCCTCGGGGTAGCTGGCGCGAGGCAGGCTTAGTCAGTCGTCCTTGGGGTAGCGAGTGCGGGGTAGGCTCGGCTGGCCGGGTGTGAGCTCCAGCCGGCAGCGGCTGCAGACGTCTGGTCCCGGTGGTGGCTGGGTCCCTACTGAGCTCTGCAGGTCAGCTTTTATACTTCCGGGTCTGCGCTGTGACTTCTGAGGGGCGGGCGCAGGACCCGGCGGCTCCACCCACAGCGGGGTTGGGGGAAGTTTGTCCCTCCGGGTGGGGTATCCCATCGCCTCGCTACACACCGCCCCGCTCAAGACTGGCTCCTGTCCGTCGGGGTCAGACCCATCCACTTCCCCCAGGCGGGACAAGAAGTCCGCGTTAGCATGGTCCTTACCGGCCCTGTGGCAGACGGTAAAATCATATGGCTGTAGCACCAGATACCACCGCATGAGCTGCATATTATTATTTTTCATTTGAGCTAACCAGCAAAGCGCAGCATGGTCGGTGACGAGTATGAAGGGGGCCCCCATGAGGTAATACCGCAGGACATCACAGGCCCACTTTACTGCCAAGGCCTCCTTCTCGATCATGGTGTAGTGTCGTTCTCATGGAAACAATTTCCAGCTAAGATATATGACAGGATGTTCCTCGCCATCCACTTCCTGGGACAAGACCGCTCCTAATCCCACTTCTGAGGCGTCGGTCTGGAGGATGAATCCTCGGGAAAAATCAGGACTGTACAGGACGGGTTCATGGCAGAGGCGGTCTTTGAGGGCCCAGAAGGCACGGTTACACTCTGGGGTCCACTCCACCTGTTGGGGGCTGGTTTTAGTCAGGTGTCCCTTTAAGGGGGCTGCAATGGATGCAAAGTCGGGGATGAACCTCCAGTAGTAGCCCACCAGTCTGAGAAATTGGCGCAGCTAACACTTCGTGGTGAGGGGTGGACATGCGGCTAGGGCTTGGACCTTTCCCACCAGTGGTCTCACTTGTCCCCTCCCGATAGTGTACCCCAGGTAGGTGGTCTCCTGCCACCCGATACAACACTTCTTTGGATTGGTGATCAACCCAGTGGCCCGTAGGGATCTCCGCCACTCACTCCAGGTGGTTCTCCCAGCGGTCACTGTAAATGACGATGTCATCCAGGTACGCGGCCACGTACTCTTGATGAGGGCGCAGGAGGCGGTCCATGAGCCACTGGAACGTTGCAGGGGCACCATGGAGACCAAAGGGCATCCAGGTGAATTGGTAGAGAGCAAAGGCTGTGGCAAATGCGGTCTTTTCCCGTGACACGAGGTCAAGGGGGATTTGCCAGTATCCCTTGCTTAAGTTGAGGGTCATGAGGAAGCGGGCCTTGCCTAACTGGTCCGGCAGCTCATCTACCCATGGCATCGAGTACCAATCGAACTTCAAGATGGAATTGACCCGGCGGAAATCGATGCAGAAGCGCTGGGTGCCATCTGGTTTGGGCACCAGGACTAAGGGGCTGCGCCATTCGCTCTGCGACAGTTCGATAATGCCCAGCTCTAGCATCGCCCAAACTTCCTCCTCGATGACCTGCCGCATCTGATATGGTAAGAGTCTAGTTGACTCTCGGATCACTACCCCTGGCTCAGTGTGTATGGTATGGTACTCAAGGGTCGTGTAGCCTGGCTGGGCAGTGAACATCTGACGGAAGGCCTGCAGGAGGCATCCAGTCTGCTTTCATTGCTCCTCGGTTAGCGATTCCCCAAGCTGCGATGTCGCAGGGTCCTCGGGGGGGTAGCCCGGGGTCCTAACTCAGGTTCTGGTGGACAGGGTTTGATCAGGAGGCCTTCTCGTTCTCGCCAGGGCTTCAAGAGGTTGATATGGTACCTCTGGGTTTTCCTCCGGCGGTCGGGCTGGTTAATCTCATAGGTGACTGGCCCGACCTTCCGAACCACCTAATAGGGCCCCTGCCACCAGGCCAGTAGCTTGGATTCGTTGGAGGGCAAGAGGAGCAGCACCCGGTCTCCGGGTTGGAACTCATGAGCCCAGGCGTCTCAGTTATAGGTCTGGACCTGAGCTTCCTGCGCCGCCTTCAAATTCTCTCAAGCGACCATTCTGGCTCAGATGAGACGGCCCTCAAGCTGGAGGATATACTGTAGAAGGCCTTGGGCGGGTGATGGGGTCTGTTCCCAGTTCTCCCTCATGAGATCCAGAAGCCCCCTCGGATGCCGGCCATACAACAACTCAAAAGGGGAGAATTTGGTGGAGGATTGGGGTACCTCCCGGATGGCCAGGAGCTACGGTGGGATCAATTCGTCCTATCGGCGCAGGTCCTCGGGAGAGAACTTGCACAGAATATCCTTCAGGGTGCGGTTGAACCGTTCCACCAGGCTGTCGGTTTGCGGGTGGTACACTGAGGTGCGCAGCTGCTTAATCCTGAGGAGTTCACAGATCTGCCGCAACAATCGAGAGGTAAAATTGGTACCCTAGTCGATAAGGATTTCCTGGGGTAGGCCCATGCGGGCAAAGACCTTGACCAGTTCATCAGCAATGGTCCTCGCCATGATGCTCCAGAGCGGGACAGCCTCGGGGAAGCGGGTGGCATATTCCACAATGACCAGAATGTAGAGAAACCCGGCCCGGCTTCTCGGGAGGGGTCCCACCAAGTCCATCGCCACCTGCTCAAACGGCGTCTCTATGATGGGCATGGGTATTAGGGGGGCCGGGACCGTTCATGAGGGAGCGGCCAGCTGGCACTCCAGACAGAAGTTACAATAGTTCCGCACCTCCTGGTGCACCCCGGGACAGAAAAACCGGGACAGAATCCGGGCGAGGGTCTTTTCCTGGCCTAAGTGTCTGGCCTCTGGGATGTTGTGGGCAAGCCTCATTACCGCTCGTCGGTGGCACCAAGGCACCAACAGTTGGGTCTGGACCTCCCCGGTGCGGGAATCTCAATCTACCCGATAGAGGCGGTCGCGACGTAGCTCAAAATGGGGCCAGCTCTTCACCCGGGCTGGATCAATCAGAGTGCCATCAAGCGCTGCGAGCTGGTCATATGCCCTGCCCAGGGTGGGGTCCTCCCTCTGGTCCTGGCAGAAATCTGTGTCGATCGTGGGATCGTCAGTGGGCGTTGGCAGGAGGTCCTCTGACGCACCATCCTGGCTCTCAGGCCCCGCCTCTTCAGCCTTCTCTGTCGGATCCTCGGGGCAGTCCCCTTCCAAGGCGGGGTTGACCTCCAGGCTTTCCTGTGTGTGGGCCCTCAAAATGCCCAGAAACTCTGGCCAGTCCCACTCCAAGACCACAGGGTAGGCTAGTTGTGGGACCAGGCCGACCACGATGGTTCATGTGACCCCATCCACGGTAAGGGGGACTCGGGCGCTGGCATAAGGTCGAACGTTGCCATGTAACCGGATAGTTCCCAGGCGGGGATCTTCGCGGAAGCCGAGTCTTTGGCGGACTAGTGTCTGCCCACAGCCAGAGTCAACTAGGGCCCCTGACAACTATGGGCACGGTGACTTTGGCAGCCTGCTGCAGTAGGGCATGGCTTTCGCCGGTGCAGACGTGTGCAAAGCTGAAATCCATCTCCATGCAATCCCGTTGGAGGTGCCCATGCTTCCCACAGGCGAAACAGGGCCCAATTTCAGATTGTCCAGGTTGGGTCGAACCGCCCTTCTGGCTCGTAGCGGGACTGCGCAGGACGCAGCCAGTCCCAGTCTTGGGGCCTGTAGGATTTTGTCGAGGGGGACCCTCGGGACACCTAGACTGGGGTTCCTGACTCCGCGGGGCAGTCTGTGGTTCGACCCGGGTGCTCACCTGTCTTTCGGGGTTGGGGCGCTTGAGCCCTGGAGGGTGACCCCACATACCCACCCCAACTGGGGTTTTCACCGCAAGGAAGTTCTCCATGAGGGTAACGGCGGCCGCTACCGTCAGGGGCTGGTGACGGAGGATCCAAGCCCTTCCCTGCGATGGGAGGATATGGAGGAACTGCTCCAAAACAATTTGCTCCATGAGCTCTTCGGGTTTCCAGCTGTCGGGCTCTAACCACTGCCTACATAGGTATCTCAGCTCCTGAGCCACCAACTGGGGCGGGTGCCTGCATTGTATGCCAGACTCCGGAACCGCTGCCGGAAGGTTTCCGGGCTGACGTCTAAGGCATCCAAAATCACCGCCTTTATTCCGGTATAGTCCCTGGCATCCTCCGTGGATAAACCCCGGTACGCTGTTTGCGCCGTCCCTGTTAAATATGGGCCCAGAAGGGTGGTCCACTGGTCAGGGGCCCACCCGGCAACCTGAGCCACCCTTTCAAAAGTCACCAGAAAGGCCTCGGGGTCATCCAGTGGGCCCATCTTTGTCAGTCTTACAGGCGGGGTTGGCCGAGGGGTCCCATCTGTGCCTCCCAGCTGGAGGTCCGGAGGCTGGGGCAGAGCCATCGCGAGCTGTTGCAGACATTGTCGCTGGAACTCTTGGTTCTGGACTGTCAGGTCCTAGATCAGCTGCTGTTGCCGTACTCCCAGCTGCTCGATAAGCTGTTGTTGCTGCTGCAGCTGGGCTGCCTGCTGTCGCTCCTGGCTCTCCGTCAGGAAGGTGAAGAGCTTGGCCAAATCAATATCCCCTGTGGGGGATCGCTTTCCCCCAGACCCTTTCTCACAGGGGTCAAGGGCTCGTGCCCACATTCTGGGCAGAGTCCCCACTTCTGGTACCACGTGTGGTGCGGCTCGGCCACGGTTTGTCCCTCAGCAGGGCTGTGGGGGATCCCGCAGCCTCGCTACCAATAGTCTTAAGCCCGGCCCTAGGTCAGGGCGGGGCAGCAAACACTGAGTCTGTAGGCTCAGGCCCTCAGGCAGGGCTGAGCGGTAATAGTGTTAAGCCCAGCCCTAAGTCAGGGCAGGGCAGCAAACACAGAGTTAGTACGCTCAGGCCCTCAGGCAGGGCTGACCAACAATAGTCTTATCCCCAGCCCTAGGGCAGGGCGGGGCAGCAAACACAGGGTTAGTATGCTCAGGTCGGCAAGCAGGACTGAGCAGCTATAGCAGGTTTCGGCCTCCTCAGGCCAGGGGGAGGGGGAGTCTGCCACCCTTGGAAGGGTGGCAGGTGGGACGCAGGCCCTCCCACTCCACTGCATCCCAGCCCGGGGCCCTAGCAGCAGCAGAAACTCGCTGCTGTCAGTGGGGATCCTGGCCTCAACACACTGACATTGGTTCTGGCAGTGCTGCAGCCTGACAGGGGTCGGCTGCCCCCGGGCTACTTCCACTGTCCCCCTTGTCAGGTACCTGAGTCGTCAAGGCATCACCAATGGTCTCAAACACCATCGGCTCCTCTGGGTAAGTGTGTGAGGGTGGGTTCAGCGGCTCCTCGGGGTAGCGGGCAAGAGGCAGGCTCGGCCCTTCCTCTGGGTAGCTGGCGCAGGCCAGGCTCGGCCAGTCCTCCTCAGGGTAGCGGGCGCGAGGCAGGCTCGGCTGGCCGGGTGTGAGCTCCAGCCGGCAGCGGCCACAGACATCTGGTCCCGGCGGTGGCTGGGCTGCTACTGAGCTCTACAGGTCAGTTTTTATACTTCTGGGTCTGCGCCGTGACCTCTGAGGGGCGGGCACAGGACCCAGCGGCTCCGCCCACAGCGGGGTTGGGGGAGGTTTGTCCCTCAGTGGGGCTGTGGGGTATCCCACCGCCTTGCCACACAGGCCCATTGACAGTTTGGTAAGGGGCGCGTCTACCGTGTGTATCCACCCTATATCAGGTGCTGGCAAGTGCTAACAGCCCCTCATTTTCCTGTGCACCAGTAACATCCACATTAATAAAAACGAAAGCTCCGTGTTGTGGCACTGAGGGAGGATTCACATCTGTCTGCAAGCAGAAGAGTTGGTTTGCAAATAGATTACCGATTTGGTATCCGAGGCTTTAGATCTTTCAGGGAAATGGAACAAGCCTGTCAGAAAAGTAAAAAGCCCTTTCAGTTGCAAAGGCTTTCCATCATGTTGCATTCTAACCTTGGGTTCCATGGGATTAGATGCCACCTGATGCCAGAGTAGAAATAATTAAGCATAATACAATGCACCAGTAATAGTACGAAGTCTGTACTCAGCCAGGGACACCCAATATTCATAAAACTAGTTTTCCTCTTGCTCTATTGCTGGTTAGCAATGAGAGGAACATATCTGTTAGAACTCTCAACAAGTTGAGGTACTGTTAAATCATAAGACAAAGATTTTCATCAGGATGGGAGGCAGTTTGTTGCCACAGTTTCTCAGGTGTAGCAAGTGAACTATACAGTACATTCATAATTCCACCACTGTAATCTATAAATGCTAAATATTTCCTTGGTCAGATGGAGACAGAATAGCATTACAAATTGGCACGTCCCCTAGTTGCTGTCATCATATCTCCAAGGAAAAGGGGTCCATTCTCTTCTCCCTTTATGAATGTGTAATTCCCCTGAAACTAACAGGAACAAGAGGAAATTGGACCTCAAAGAGGAGAAGAGAGGAAGATGAGAGTGAATAAAATTTCTCTTTATAAAAGCTCTGATCTGGGGGATGTGGGAAGCAATATAGTCCTGGTTTTTATTTGGGAGCTCTCATTGGTAGAAATGGACTGGAGCAATGAAGTTTGGATCCACCATGTCCAGATCCAGAGCTAGACCTGACTAAACTTGGGAGGCATTTTGGTTCAGTCCCATGTCTGCTCACCAGTGAAAAGCAAAATCAGGGAAAATCTGCTTTGTTTGTCTTGTTCACCTTTTCAAAAGCCTCCGAACCCCAGGAGGGCCCATTGTAATTAGGTGGGATGGAGGTAGGTAGGTGGATGCCAGACATTTTTCTAGAAAAGGGCTTTTTCCATTTTCTTATCTTGAGACAAGTCTGGGCAGCACATGATCAGAGAGTGTCTTTTCCTGCTTCAGGTCAGTGGGCGCTCCAGCCACTGGTTGTTAACAGCATCTGTACTTCAGAGAAATAATTGCCAATCTCTTCCCCTCAGGTCCCTTCTTCTTAAACTGCACGTGCGCGTGCGTGCACACACGCACACGGTAAATTCCTCATCCAGTGGAGGAGAGGGAAGAACAATAGCTCCCAATACACTCCAGTAGAACTTTCTTCCTCTATTGCACATCTACCTCATTCCTGTTTGAAAATTCTTCCACTCTTCCTCTCAGCCCTGCCTCATCCCAGTCCTGTCTTACCTTCATAGCAGCCTTTGGCCATATCTACCTTGAAGAATTTTAAGAAATGATTCAGCCAAACCAGTGTGAGCAATGGTGGGAGTTCTAGTGCAAACTCATCTCCCGTGGCTTCCGGGTATTTTTACCACTATGACAGCTAAACCTGCTGAGCCCCATGTACTTAAATGGTCAGTAATTAGCATACCTGATAAAAGAATTTTCCAGAGATTCACTCTATATGACTTCTTGGAGAATAGCGCCATTTAACGGCCCAGTGAGTTCCTCTTTGCCTAAAGATAGAACAACCTGCTTGATCCCCTTAACTCTTATTCCCAGCTCTCAGAGGCCAAAAGCTATTTCTAGAGACACTCATAGAGGAAGAGCAGGGCTTGGCTCCCTTCAAGAGTATGACAACCAAATTGCCCAAGGGCAAAATGCTTTCAATTCATATTTTTTATTTAAAATATGTTTCATGCACTCACCTTGTATCCCAGAGCTCTGTGCCTCACCCACTAGAATGAAGGTGCATCCATTCAGGTGATCTGCATTCTAGAATCATTCTCCTTTCTAGGGAAGACAAAGATCTTAAATCTATGCCCTCTTCTACCAATCTATTTCTTTCATTAACATCACATCAAGATTCTGACCAGGATCCTGGCTCCATACCTGCCGAAAATACGCAGCAGTCTCCTATCTCCATATCAGAGGTGCTTCATTAGTGATCAAGTCTGTCAGTGGTGTTAGCAGAGTCAATTATATAATGACAGAGATGGCTGATTGATAACAAAAGATTTCAGAATATTTTCACAAGAAGTGGCAAATGTACGCCTGTTGTTGGTCATGGAGTCATATTACTTATTACTTGCAAGTATTCACACAACCACCACTTCATTTGTGACAATATTGGTGATTTAGAAAAGATGGATGGTGTTCTGATTAAAACACTCGACTCAGACTCAGGATGTCAAGTCCTGGCTGTGCCACAGAACTTCTGGGTGAACAATGGCTGGTCACTTAGGCCAAAGGTATTTTGGCTCCAGTGTGATCCACAAAACCACCAGTCTGCTTCCTAACCCTGTAGGTGCCTACATTTTCAGGGTAAAAGTTCCCTAAGTGCTTAGTTTTCATCCTTTGAAAGCAAACACATGCTGCCTCACTCATGCCTAGATGCCTGTCTCCCATCTAAGCCCCAGTGTGATCCACAAATGGGGAATGGTAGGCACAGGAGCACCTGTCTTGCCTGTGAGGCCTGATCTGGTAGGTGTACTCTGAGCATACTTACCAGATCAGAACCCATTCAAAATCCAGCAGGAGGAGGAAGAGGATGTGGTGGTGCTGCGCCCATCTTTTAACTCTTAGTCCAGTGGTTAGAGCACTCACCCAGGATGTGGGAGACCCATATTCAGTTCTCCCCTCTGTGTGAGGGGAAGAAAGGATTTGGACACAGTTTTCCTCAACGTTTCAGGAGTATGCTCTAATGAGTGGGTTGGAGGATATTCTGATAGGATCTCGCTCACTCTGTCCTGTTGAATCTCTTCCACGGTGTATAAATACTTAAAGAGTCATTGGGCCAGAGAGAGAAAGTGAGAATGAATCTAACTGGGAGATGGGAGACCACAGATCCTGTCCCCCTGCTCCAATGACTCTTTACTTATTTATACAACAGCTTCAAAAGGAGAGATTGAGGGTGACAATATCAGAATATCCCACAGCCCAGTAGTTAGAGTGCTCTTCTAAGCAATGTGTGAGTCCCCTTGTTCAAATCCTGTCACCGCTTCAGGTGGAGAAGGAAATTGAACCTGAGTTTCTCACAACCCTGCAATAGCTCTAACCACTGAGCTAAAAGTTATAAGGTAGGTACCACCACCATCACTTCTTCCTTCAGCCATTTTGTGAGGAGTGAAGCAGGTGCCCAAATAATTTTTGCAAGAAACAATTTAAGCACCTAAGCCATCTGACTGCAGGAGATGGGTTCCCAGCAGAGATCGGCACCTCCCTGCAGCCTGAACTTAGGACAAGTCTATACTACAGCCAGGATTGAAACTCTGAGATTGATCCACTGGTGGTCGATTTAGCAGGTCTAGTGAAGACCCACCAAATTGACAGCAGATCACTCTCCAGTCGAGCCTTGTACTCTACCCCCGACAAGAAGAGTAAGGTAAGACAATGGGAGAGTGTCTCCTGTCGACCCCCTGCGGTGTAGACCCCACAGTAACTCGACCTAAGGTATGTTGACACCAGCTACATTGTTCACATAGCTGGAGTTGCATAGCATAGGTCGACTTACCACGGTAGTGTAGACATACCCCCCGGAATCTGAGGAGGGGCTTAGGACACACCCTTCTCCTCAGAATCTTCCATTGTCTAGTTTAGACATCTCCCCACCTAGCATGCTGGTTTTTGTGGATCCCTGTCTAAGGCATCTATCTCTCCCCATTCATAGGGAGCCTAAGCACCTAATTCAGGTTCTGTGGATCCCATTGTTTCAGTGATTTTCTAGACACTTAAAAGGTAGGCATGGTAATGCTGTGTTACAGTGCTGAGTCCCTTTGTGGATCCAGGCCTTAACCCCTCTGAGCCTCAGTTCCCCATCTGGAAAAGGATAATAATTCTTCCTTTCTCCAACCCTTTGTCTGTACTGTTGTTTTGATCATAAGCTCTTCAAGGCAGAGACGCTCTCTTACTGTGTGTAAATGTAGTATAATGAGGTCTGGAACTCATTTGGGACCTCTAAGCAATGTAGATTCTGCTGCTACTACTAATAATAATCCTGACAGTTTTTCAGATTTTAGCTAGAGAGATTATTTACTAAAAAAAGGTATATCAGAAGTTCATTATTTGTTATTTGCCTGTCATCATTTGTTGGTCTCCCATTTAAAAAGTTTCTGTCATTTATTTATGCAGCAGAGACAGTACTGCATGAGTTGTGTGACCAGTCACACCCTGAATTGTGAACTGAGTGAACAGTTTGTAAACAACCTATGAAATTTGTTTGCCTAAACTAGCCAGTGAATAATGAACACGTTCGTAGGAATTAGGTTCAGTATGCAAATAGAAAAAAAGTCTAAATTAATTGATAATCATTGATAAATAATAATTCTACCAATTGCCAACAGGGAATAATATGAACACCTTTTCACCTCCATAGACACAACTAATTATTTTGGGTGATTCTACATTAAGAAAATAAGTATTTGTTTTTCCAGTAAAAATGCACCTTCACCATCGCTACCAAATAGTGTGAAATCATGTAGATACAGCACAGGTCTTTTTACCATCATTTCATGCAAACTAGTTATGAACAATGGTAAGGATATCTATACTAGCACTTACACCTTTGGCACCAATGAAGTAGCTACATTGTTGCTGAAAAAATGAGTACTGTACAGTACTAGCCTTCCTGGACTTTGAAAGAATGAACTTGGACTTTATGTATAAAATTTTAACGTGTTTTTACATTGGATGCAGCCAAATGCCCAGCACACAGGCTTCAGAGGGGAGGCATCTCCAGGCTAGACATTTGAAAATAGCTTTAAAATCTGTCTTACCACCAGTAATTTGACTCCTACCTTAGCTGCAATTTACAAAGAATCTTTTGAAATATCATGAAAGAAAAAAAAAACAATTGTGCACCTCATCTCCCTCTTGTGCCAAGACTTCAAAGGAGATTCCTTGGCACCTATAAGTCTGTACAAAATGTTAAACCAAATTGGATAATATACAAGAAATGTTATATCTGGGTGGTGCATTAGTCCCTAAATGTGAAAAGATTGCATAACTAATTTGGGAACTAGAGGCTTTTCTAGCAACAGGCCTCCACAACCCTGTGGACAAGATCCATGTGGAAAACTCTCAAAGAAAATAATGTATTAGTATGCAAAGGGAACTTAATTAAGTAAATAATACAATACTCAGAGGCATAAATAAGGAACTAGAAAGAAAAGGTGCAGCTGAGTGTCTAGAAAACAGGATACAAAGATTGTGAAACTAAACTTGGAAGAAGATCTGGTATGAGACAAAAAGGCTTTTCAGATTCTCTTTAGAAGTCCAGTAAGTGAATGGGACTTGATACCATTAGTCCAAGAGTCAGTAATGACAGAGACAGTATGAGAAGGCATCATAGGAGTCATTAGTTTTTGGGAGGCACACATGAAGGGCATAGGATTTCTTTTTCCGCCTTTTGTTAAACCCAGCAGTCCAATTTGATGGCCAGACTTTCCCGCACTGAAAAAATCTTTTGTACAAGATGGAGCAGAGGCCTTCATTCTAAACCAAGCAAAACGATAGGTTGTAGCTAATGGGGAAATAGTGTCTGTTAAGGGAAACTGAATCAGTTGAAAATCTTTTGGCCAAAGTACAAAAGTACAGCAAGACCAAAGAACCTAGTGGAGCTTTGCCCTTTGTTGAAGATGATAATGGCTGAATAGAGAATTGTTGCATATGCACTAGCTTGGACTGAAACACTGGAAACACTACTGTGGTCTGCATTTGTAATAATACCAATCATAGGCCTGGTCTACACTACGCGTTTATACCGATTTTAGCAGAGTTAATACGATTTAACGCTGCACCCGTCCACATGAGGCCCTTTATATCGATATAAAGGGCTCTTTAAACTGGTTTCTGTACTCCTCCCCGATGAGAGGAGTAGCACTGAAATCAGTATTACCATATCAGATTAGGGTTAGTGTGGCCGCAAATCAACAGTATTGGCCTCCGGGTGGTATCCCACAGTGCAGCACTGTGACCGCTCTGGACAGCAATCTGAACTCGGATGCACTGGCCAGGTAGACAGAAAAAGCCCCTAGAACTTTTGAATTTCATTTCCTGTTTGGCTAGCGTGGAGAGCTCACCAGCACAGGTGACCACACAGAGCTCATCAGCACAGGTAACAATGCAGTCTCCTGAGAATCGAAAAAGAGCTCCAGCATGGACCCGCACGGAGGTTACTGGATCTGATCGCTATATGGGGAGAGGATTCTGTGTAACAGAACTCCGTTCCAAAAGAGCGAAATGAAAAAAACATTTGAAAAAATTTCCAAGGCCAGATGGAGTAAGCCACACCAGGGACTCAGTGCAGTGCAGAGTGAAAATTAAGGAGCTCAGACAAGCCTACCAGAAACCAAAAGAAAACAAACAGAAGGTGTCCGGGGTAGGGCCGAAAACATGCTGCTTCTACGCTGAGCTGCATGTAATTCTAGGGGCTGCACCACCACTACCCACCCCGTCCGTTGATTCAGAGGTGGGGATGTAATCTCCATGGCTGAGATTCTGTGGACGGAAGATGAGGAAAGCAAGAGGAGGACGAGCTTGCAGAGAGCACACAGCACTCCATTCTCCCAACAGCCAGGAGCTTTCTTACCCAGACGGAATTACCCTCCCAGCCCTCCCAAGCCAGTAGCCCGACAATGAAGCCATGGAAGCAACCTCGGTGAGTGTACCTTTGTAAATGTAAAACATGGTTTAAAGCAACCATTTTTTAATGACTGATTTGCCCTGAGGACTTGGGATGCATTCGTGGCCAGTAACAGTTATTGGAAAAAGTTGATAACATGTCTGGGAATAGCTACCCACAGTGCAACGCTCCGGAAATCGATGCTAGCCTCGGTACATGGACACACACCGCCAAATTAATGTGCTTAGTGTGGCCATGTGCACTCGACTTTATACAATCTGTATTACAAAACCGGTTTATGTAAAATCGGAATAATCCCGTAGTGTAGACATACCCATAGTGTTGGAAAAACTGTAGTTCTTGGTTATGTTTGATTCTGCACCTAGAACTAGTGACTTTGATGAGAGTTCAGAACCAAGTTTCGTGTTTAGCTACCTCTTTGTCAAAAGTAAGATAGACAAAAGCTACCTAAGACATCAAGGAGGGTTGAAGACTCTCTTCAGTGAATCTCCTAAAACTTGCAGCCGGAGGGCAGGCCCGTAATTAGCTGCCTAAGACTTGCTGCAGGGAGTGCAGAGGCACTAATCTCTTAAGTTAACAGAGTGGTTGGGAGAGCACCTTAAGGCTTGCCAAAGCTGGGAGTTCTAGGGGCCCACACAATGAGCCTCATAAGAGATTGGATGCACTTACTCAGGGCCCTCTATAAGTCCATTGCAGTGAGGCTCCCTTCCTGCACATCTTAGGAGATGCATAGGAGTGGGATTCCCTTCCTCCAGGCATCAGGAAGTCAGTTGGAAGAGGGTGAATGTTCCTTAAAAGCCCCCTTTTCTCCCCAGCCTCATGGAAAGACTATTAAGAAACAAAGGAGTTTCCCAGACCAAATATCTCAGGTGAGGCTGAAAGTCCATCAGTCACTAAAGGCTGGCATGGTTTTTGTCATAATTCTGTTTAACTTCTAAAATTAATGCAAAGTTTTCCTTGAAACGCCAACAAGGAAAATAATGACCAAGGTTTTCATGAGGTGACACTTGTCCTTTGGGAACTGTACAGAGGACCTCAACTCATTTTACAAAGGTTACTGTGCAACCATTGCCTGCTAACAACTTTCAGTCACGACTGATCAGAGCTGGATTCAAACTGGTGATCTTGCACTGCGTTTCACTCCTAAACCTCTGGCCATTTAGTCCCAAAAAATATTTTTTTTTCCCCTCATGGTTTTAAATCTAACTCCTCAGATTTCAAATCATTGTCTTAAAAGGAACAAAGATAGTAAGGGACCATGTACAAATCGCCTTGCCCGGATAAAGACTGGCTACAAACTATTGCCTGACTCTGTCAAAAAAATATTGTTTCAAGCTAGACTCCAAAGTACACAGGGTGGTAGCCTGGTCAGGGGGAGGTCATCATCTTGCCCTGAATGTAAATATGCAGCAGGCTCCTTTTACTGCATGTTTTGGGAAGTATCAAAAGTGCCTGGAAAGGACTAGGCACAGAAACAACTAAGACTGCTTGCAGATTCCATGAGCTGATGTCATCTCTCAGCCTAAACAGAAATCTGGGCACACACATTCAACTGCCAGGTACCAAACTTTTGTTTTGATTGAGAAAATCAAATTAGCTATTTTTGGCTGGAGATCTCTCACTTTCCTTCACTCCTGCTACAATTGCGTTCTTGCTCCAACTGGCTAAACAAACATTCCCTTTGGGATACCTGACATTCAAATTCCAAGATAAATCATAAGTTCCATATAGTCTACGATCATTTTGTATTTACTTATCATTACCTTCCACATGCAGGGTTGTTATCCACAGAGTAACTGACATCTCCCCATCAGCCTAGTCTGTTTGTCATCTAATCACTCCTCCTTCCCACTTTCCTGGGATAAATTCTCTCAGATGTGTGCAGGGAGCTCTGATTGACTTCACTCTCCACCATTCAGAGGTGGTGTAGGTCTTTTTCTGGGACACATATTAGACTTTTATACAGTAGAAGTAAGCCGCTGGTTTGTGTTACTGAAACAAGTTTATCGCAGGTGTAGGTCTGTTGCAATCAAAGTTACAACAAGGATGAATTTTCTCCATCACATTGTTATTCACTGTATTATAACTTGTGTTGTATGGCTAATTCTGCATATATCAATATTACATACACAAAAAGAACATTGTTAAAGTTGCAAAGTCAAGTGCTCAAAAGTTAGGAAATGCCAGAATGAAGGTTACTTGTGCAGCGTTAGTACAGGCCTCTTGTGCATATGCATTATGATAAGTCTTTAATTACATACTATTTTTTCCACAGAAGCCCTGCCTCATTCAGTGCACAGGATGGACTGTGCTTACTTATGGATCAGGATTCAATATTTTGTTTTTGCCTTGTGACAGAGTGTGAGTAGCCTAAGGGTTGGTCTACACTTGAAAATTTGATCAGCCCTGCTACGTCACTCAGGGATGTGAAAAATCCACAGCTCTGAGAAATGTAGTTAAGCCAACCTAACTCTCAACATACACAGTGCTCGGTCAGCGGAAGAATTCTTCCATCAACCTGCTGGGAGGTAGATTAGCTACAGCGATGGAAGAAACTCTCCTGTTGCTGTAGTCAGTGTCTACACTGAAGCGCTACAGCTGTGTAGCTAGTGTACGTATAGCCTTAGGCCTGGTCTACATCAGAAAATTAGGTCAGTTGAACTACATCAGTCAGGGGTATGAAAAATCCATATTCCTGAGTGATGGTGTTAAGCCAAGCTAGGTCCCCATGCAGGCAGCACTAGGTAATTTTTTCTGTCGACCTAGCTACTACATCTCAGGGAGATGAATTACCTATGCTGAAAACCTCTCCTGTCAGCGTAGGTAGTTTCTTCACTGAAGCCCTACAGCAGTGCAGCTGTGCCACTGTAGCATCTTAAGTGTAGACAAGAACTTCAGCCAGGGGTGGTCAAATCCAGACCACCAGATGCTTTGGAACAGACAGCAAAATCTTTTTATTTATTATTATCATTATTGTTATTACCCCTAACTGACCCAGCACTCTGTGCAACTGGCAAGCATCCCCAGGTGGGCCAAACTGAGGAGATAATTGGCTAAGGACTGAATGATTAACCCATTAACAAGGTGATTCAGCTCATCAGCTGAGGACAGTTAAAAGAGAGATGGGAAGAGGAAGAGGAAGAGGAAGGGGAAGGAGAGGAAAAGCAAAAGCAAGAAGGAAGGGCCAGAGAAGCCTAGGGTCTCAGGGAGGTGAGTTCTCTTGCCCCTCTCCCCCTGTGTCTGGGGAGAAGGTAAAAGCCTTAATGTATAGTCCACTATAAATCCCAGAACCTTTTCAGCAGTATTTTCGCCTAGCCAATGAGTTGAGTCCCCATTTTGTAGTTGTATGTTTGATTTTTCCATTCTAAGGGTAGTACTTAGAGGGAAGGGATAGCTCAGTGGTTTGAGCATTGGCCCACTAAACCCAGGGCTATGAGTTCAATCCTTGAGGGGCCATTTAGGGATCAGGTCAAAAATCTGTCTGGGGATTGGGCCCTCTTTGAGTAGGGGGTTGGACTAGCTGAGGTCCCTTCCAACCTGATATTCTATGATACTTCATACTTGTCTTTATTGAAATTCATCTTGCTGATTTCAGAACAATCCTCTAATTTGTCAAGGTCATTTTGAATTCTAATCCTGCCCTCCACTTGTAGATTTAACAGTCAGCAAGGACCAGGCCAGGCCTGGTCTGCCCACCCCACCCAGTCTGCCCCTCCCATCTGCCAGTGGCAGAGGAACAAAAAGATGGACTCCAGTGCAGGTTTCTATTGTGAGCCCCCTATGTGCCATCACATGTCCCACACTCAAATAAACTCTCACTTCCCTCACCCCCACCACTCATCCCATCCTCTGCACCCCCAGTTTGCTCCCCCACACACCCAGCTACATGCTGTGCCATCTGCTCCCTCTGGCCCAAGCCCTGCACCAGTGCTGCTGCTGCTAGAACCATTACCACTGCTCCTGCCAAAGCTAGAACTCCAGTCATGGGAGCCAGAGCTGTGCATCTCTGCTGCTGCTGCTGCCGCCACCACAACTGGAGTCAGAGCCTCTAGGAGGAACAGGGCACCAGTTCCTGCTGTCTGCATTTGAATTTGCCCAAGCAGTCAGAGGAGAGGAGGGGCTTCCAACTAAAATGGAAGATCTGCCATTGGCAGTCCCACTGATCAGAATTCAAGGCAGAGCCACCATTTTGGATGCCTCCTCCCTGGGCAAATTCCAATGTGGGCAGTGGAGAGCAGTGAATTGCTCTCCCTAGAGGTTTCAGCAGGCCACAGATAATGTCAGCAGTCTGCACTGGGCATATGTGGAGTGCCTGAGCAGTTCTGAGCCTGCTGGGTCCCTCCAAGTGAACGACCCCCTCAGCAGCACCAGCTATTCCTCTGCCATGTATGCCTCCCTTCCGCTCTATTCTGAGGCCCCACCCTCACAAGTGACTGAGTGAGTCACGATGGCAAGGAGTCCCCTCACTCAATTAGATGGGTTGCTGAATGCAGGAGAAATGAGGACATACATCAAGCAAAAAGCAACTTGTTTTGGATAGATTGAATGTTCTAGCTCAATCTGTTCTGGTGCCATAGGATCTTATCATGGCTGCAGCCTCTGGAATCCTTCAGTCAAAGAAAACTGACCTGTTCCAAGTCCTCCATACATTTGGGAGCACAAGTCAATGAGTTCAGCAAACTCAGATCTGGAGAAAAAAGTTATAAAAGAATCTCAGAACAGATGGGAAGCAATGGGTTTTGAAAATGCAAACTATTCAAGCCATAGGAAGAGACTATATGATCTGGGAACTAAAATCTCGATGGAAGGGGTTTCAAGAGGTAGCTACTATATTTGGTTTCCTCAATCCCAGGTGACTTCAAAATATAATTTTAGAAGAGTCAAAGGAGGAAGTTCTTAAACTTAGGGGAAAATACTCATATTTTTCTTTAGACTTGGTTCACGGGATTGTCTTATATGATATATTATTTTACAAAGGATACAGAGGTGTTCAACTTGTCACCTGGAGTCCAAGATTACTTGAATTTCTTAGTGCCATGTTCTCTTGATGGTGTTTTACCAGAAATTGAAATGTTGTGTCAATTCTTTCTCACCATACCAATTAGAGTGGCTAGGGCTGAATGCGCAATGAACACATTAAGACGTGTCAAAAACTACATGCGTTCAACACGGTCACACACATGGCTGCGTGACATTGCTCTCCTTGCAATTGAGAAAGACGAGACAGCCAGGTTGGAGCTGGGCAGCATCATAGAACAATTTGCCAAGGAAAAGTGTTGCCGTGGCGTAAGGTTCCAGTAATTGGAAATATGTAAGCCAGCACAATTTGGATGAGGTTCCACTTTTGTTCAGGCCTGCAGTTTTTGTTTTATGGTTTGTTTGTTTAACTTTTTATGTTTTAAAAAAATCTGAGATGACGTGACCACTGGGCCCCATGTTGCATGTTTGCTGACCGGGCTCTGACCTTTAAATCTTGCAACCCCTTCCAGCGTGGTAGCATACACAAATTTTATAAGCTTATTCTCCACTCCATTCTCCAAGTCATTAATAACAATATTGAATCATACCAAACCCAGGACAGACCCTGTGGGAACCGACTAGATACTTTGTCCCAGTTTGACAGCGAATCATTGATAACTATACTTTGAGTACAGTCTTTCATCCAGTTGTGCACCCACCTCATTGTACCCTTGCTGATGACCCTTCTGAGTGTCAATATGGTGTGCCACGGGATGGCATTTCTGTTCTTTTAAATTACACGCAAAAATACTATGTTAAAAGAATGCTATTACAGTTGAAAATATCAAGCGGTGGAGGGGAATGTGCTCTAGTGGGCACAAACTCTTCTATTCTCCCCATCCAGTCTCTCAGTCCCAGTCTCCTTGTCAAGTCAGTCCCAGTTCCCCCCAGCTCCCCATCCAATCTGACTCTTCCCCACACATTTTCCTTTTCAGTTGGCATCCAGTCCCAGTCTTCCTGCCAGGGGTCCTTGTCCAATTTCAGTGCCTTCCTTTGCCCCAGTCTCTTTGCCCAGCCAGTTCCAGTTCTTGCCCCACACCCTAGATCCTCATCAGACCTGTCTCCTCCCACCCCACTGGTTCTCCATGCCATTCTCCTATCCCAACCATTCCCAGTCTTCCCATAAGGCTCCTCATCTGATCTCAGATTCACCCCCACTCACATTTACCACCACAGCTCCCTATCGTAGATACCCAAACTGTCCCAGTCTCCTCCTCAGGTATCAATCCCAGTTTCCTTGCACAGTTCCAGTCAGTTCCCAGTTTCTCACCCACCCTCAGTCTTCAGTCCCAGTCTCTCTGCCCAGTTCCCCCCAGGCTCCATAGCCAAGTCTAATCCCTCACCCCTTGTCTGGCTTCTCTCCAGCAAGTGGGCATTAAGAGCACAGGAGAAACAGTCTCCTTATTTTCTAATCCAGTCATGGCCATGGACCACATCAGCCCAGTGCTGAAATTTCAGGGAAAGTCCAAGTCAGCCCCCTGCAGCCCTGGGCTGGAATATGCTCAGTGAGGATGGAATTGTTGGAGTTTTTAAGTGTGAAGCTCTAGCAAGTCTCCACTGAGAAAGTGCGAATTGCAATTTTTCAAAAGCTTTTCACAGGGAAGCCAAAGGCACATCACTAACACAACAGCTACCCCCTGCCAAATGTCAAGCCCCTCTTCCACAGCATAAGGGTGCAAGAGCTTCTTGAAGAAAAGATTTCCAAAATCTTTCAACATGGACAAAACACCATATTTTTCGATAGCCTTGTTCTTGGAAGTGGCTGAACTGCTTTGGTTGAATTTTTTAAAAATGTTCAGTCTGAGGCAAACCCCAAGCATGAAAAATTTCTTCCAGAACAGTTAAAATCTGGCAAAGTTTAAGCAAATGAAAACATTGTCTTATAATGGGGAGTGTCAGCATGGGCAGTGTGTGAACCGCCCATTCAGGGAGGCTAAGCCCTGGTCCCACCCCTTCGACCCAAGGCCCCATCTCTTCTGCCTGAGGCTCCCCTGCCAGAGACCCCCACCGTGGTCAGAGGAGCCCTGCCCCAGCCACCCTCAGTCCTGGCTCAGCAGTCGGCCCCAGAAGCTGACCCCCCACACTCCAGCCCGCCCTGGCCTATCCACCTGAGCGCACCCAGCCCTAGAGCATTGGATGGACAGCCCCAGCGCTCCCACTCCTGGAGCACTGGGCAGCCCCAGCACCAGCACCAGCCACCCCGAGTTCCGGGCCCCCAGCTGGCCTGCTCTAGCAGCAGTTCCTGCCTACTTTGGGGAAAAGGAGCAGCCTTGGCTGGGACCAAGGGGGAAGAGTGGGAAGCAGGAAGGGGCCTCAGGGTAGAGCATGGGTGGGGCCATGCCTGGCTGTTTGGGGAGGCTTATCCTCCCCGGCCTGCGATACCCACTGCCCATGAGTGTCGGGCAATCTTTCTAATAGGCAGTGCTACCAGCCTCACCTATAATCAGGCACACCATCATACAACACTGAAATGTTACCGACCCGTACTATCAGTCCTATAATTGAGACAGTTTGTCTATATGAAACGTATCCTTGAAAGATATTATCTCATATAGATAGATCTCAAAATACACATAGCTGCACATAAACCTGCATCAATTCATACAGTTCCAGTCTGGCATAACAGAAATGCAGGCATACCCAAACCCATACAATCTCCACCATACTAAACAAAACCATGTCTGTGTTAATGAATATGCAACAGCAGTCCTGTTTCCACACATGCACATGGGCACACAAACGTGCACTCTCCCTCCCAGTTCTGACATGCTGATTTGAGGCTCTGATGGGAAGCATGTTTCTTGTCAGTCTGCTATTGCACAATTCTTAGAAAAAGAGTCCTGACATTCTATAGGTCTCCAGACAATTCCCCTATTGATGTCTTGTGAGTCATTGCAAACAGTCCAGGGTATGTTTCTGAATCACTTCCTGATCTTGAGGGGTTCCTCCACTTATGTCAGGGACTTTATGCTGAGGAGGAATGCAGTGGGCTGAAACCCTGGGGACTGGCTGCAAACACTTTCCACTTTTCCTCTGCTTTTTTTACTTTTACTGAGTGACTCAGAGAGGTGATGATACCTTGGACCAATGTCACTATTCTTATACCAAGACAGCAGAATCATGGGGAGCCCAACCAGGGAGGCCAGAAGAAAAGTTTCTTTTTTATATTTTATTTGAAGGAGACTCTGTTTTTTAAAAAAATAAGCCCTGCTTCGGCACCAAGAGGTAGAATCAGGGAAGCTGTTTCAGCTGTCTTCAGTACTGCCATGTATTGCTTTGAATTTTCTTCTTGCCACTCAAGCATTTTAATACACTTTCCGCCTGCTTAGCCTTATAAGAGCCTGCCTGCAGGTCCCTGGGAGAATCAGATGTTCTTCTATGAAGTAAATTTAGTGCTGGTGAAGGGTGCTGCTTGGCAGCCCTAGAGACTGAAATCCTAGCAAGGATATCAACTAGAGCTGTGCCATATTCACAATTTCAAACCCTCAGATTTTACTTCATTTGTGTTTTTGACCAAATGTTTATTTTCCCATCAAAAAGTAGTGACATCATGTGTATTTTCATGTGTGTTCAATGTAAACACTATCTCCATTTAAAGAAAATAAAAGCCCCATTTACTCTTGGAAAGGGACTTGATTTTGCTTGGCAAATGGCCCATTTTCATTTGAAAATATTGTATTATGATGAAATTTCCTACAAAAATAAGCCCATTTTTTGAGTTCATAAGGAAATGCAGAAATCTTAAATTTCAGTTCGATTTGCATTTTGTTTTTCCAAAGTTGGACTGAGCTGGTACATGGTATTATGCCAAATCGGGATTGCAATGAAAGTATCATTCATTTCTGAATAACTGCAAAATTATTTTGTTTGCAGAGATAAGCATCTTGAATGTGACAATACAGAGCTGTCAGACTAAATCTTTGGATAACCTTAAACAATTGTACTAAGAGAATTGTGAACAGCCCGAATGCATCCAAATGGCCTGTTTACACTGAAGCACGATTATGTTAATTTAAACATTAATATTAAGTACCATGTAATTTCTTTACTGCAATCTGTGAGCCTTTCATCTTTTAGGCTATCTCTATACTATAGACTTTATAGTGGCACAGCTGTACTACTGTAAGGGCTCCAGTGTAGCTGCTTTATGCCGATGGGAGAGAGCTCTCCCGCCGGCATAATAAAACCATCCCACCAGAGCGGTCATAGCAATGTACTCCGGAGAGCGTCTCCCGCCAACATAGCACTGTTCACACCAGTGCTTTTGTCAGTGGCAATTCGCACCCCTGGCTGACAAAAGTTTTACCAACAAAAATGCTAGTGTAGACAAAGCCTAAGTGAAAGCTTCTGTTTGTATGATGGTTGTCTACCCAATATTCAATCCTTTAATCAGAGAAACAAGAGGGATGGGACAGGAATAGTTTTTCAGGGGAGATCTCAACTAGAATGTGGCTAAATATCTAGATTTTATTTTACCAACTGTTTGTGTAAAAACTGAATCTTATTCAGAACCTTTTGGTGTGGCAGATTTGATTATCACATTCCTGACATTTTTTGCATACAGGAAAAATTTATAAAAACCACACCAATGAAAAGATCAGTGTGTGTATGAGAAAGAAAGAGTATGAAAGCCAGAGATCTGCCAAGTTTGCCAGTTTCATTTACTTGTGAAAAAGAACCTGACAACAGTGGAGGAAAACGTTACGGAAGGAAGAGTCCTGTATATAGTCAGAGCTGGTCTGCCTACAAAATTTGAACCAGTTTAGCTGAAATCAGTTTTGAAATTGATTTAGATAAAGCAGAGCAAGCCTCTATGTGGACATACACAGATCGATCTACAACTGGCTTATATCGATTTAATTTAATTTGGTGCAAGACAAGACTTCATTATGTCTAAATCAGTTCCTCTCTCTCTAAATCCTATTTCTTTTCATGAGTGGACTTCCTAGGATCAGTGTACATCCATTCCATTGCCATTGGCTTAATTTTAGGCAGAAATGTTCGACATACAGTCTGGGAATGGAATTTGGGGCTTGGCTCTGTTAGCATTAAAGACCAGCTGGATTTGTGGTTTACCTTAAAAGACAAATTCTCCTTGTCCAGGATTAGCTATTGTCTGTCAGTTACTTATCTTCCCCTTCTTCAAATAGGAAATCTCAGATGCTTTCCAGAGAGTCTCCTTCTTTGGGAGATTTCAGATCCGTAAATTAGTTGCTAGCAAGAAAAAAGGTTTGTCTTTTGCCAGCTAAGAGTCCCTATGCAGACTCTGACCAAGACGGTATTTGCTAGGGTATCTGCTTAGAGAAACTGTCATTTTGTTTCTTGGTTTATACAAATACTTTGGCACTCAGACAGTACAGAAGATTGTTTTTTGCTTGTGGTAGACAGTAGACAGAGGAGAGAGTTTTGTGCTTTCTCCATTCACTTTGCATCAACTTCAGTCCTCTTCATCATAAAGAGGGACTTTTACACCAATGGAAAAAGCACCAAAGTTTTTCTGTGTGCCACTTATTTTTCTGACCAACATACGTGTTTGTTCATTTTTACATTATAAAATGTGGTTAAAAATAAAAGTGTAGCCGCGGCTGCATGAGTAGCAGGACAGACTAGCTGCTCCAAGTACTTCCTAAGGTTTCAGACAGATTGTACTCAGGAAGGACAGCTAGTCCATCCTGCCACCCAGGCAGCCACAACTACATTGCTATTTTTAGTGTACTTGCTTAATCAGTGCTAACCACGACTATCAGTCTACCTGAGCTGGAAATTACACCTCCAGCTCCAGTGTAGATGCACCCAGAGAGTATCAGCTTTTGAGACTGTGTGACTCTTTCATTTCATTCTAAAGCTTTGTCTATGCCAAGGTGCCCAACCTACACCCTGCGGGCAGTTCCTCGCCCACCAGAGCATTTCATAAGGCCCGCTGTGCCTGCTTTAATGCAAAACACAAAGGACTGATTCATTAGCATTTTGTGTTCTTTCCTGGTTTTTTTCCTCTGTTCTATAATTCTGATGCACATTTTATGCACAGATTTCTTTGTTTTTAAATAAACAATACTGTACCTAGAAACAACCTATCTAAATATGTATGAAACAAGCTGAACTTAAAATTTAAATCAATACAGGTGCCTTTAAATCTTATGAAAATATGTAGAATTTGTTTGTCTCACACAAGGATGTGCTTAGGTTCACGTGACCCTCCGGTGTAATAAGGTTGGGCACCACTGGTCTGTGCTGAGGAGTTTGTGAAATTTGTTGCTTTACCACTGGAGCAGCTCTCCCAGCTCTAGAAATGATGGGTGCACTAGTACAGATTAGGGCACAGCATTTGGGCTTGGAGAGAAAGAAGCTCTAACTTACACCCAATCAGATAGCGTAACTGGGAAAAGCCTGAGAACCATGTGGATGGCTGATGGTTTAAATATGATTATTTCCCCTATTCTCTGCAGAGTGGAGTTCTTCTTTAAAGTCTGTCTCCATTAGTCATTATCCAAACAGACCTCATCTGGAAAATAGTGTCTAGCCCTGGTTGGGCTAGTGACCACTTGGCAATATGGAGACCACTGGTATGACTAGTTAATGCACACATACTTGCATCAGTTATAACCTTCTCCCCTCACCTGCACATCCCTTCACTTCTGTTTATCTTTTTATTTGCCTAAATCTTAGATTGTGGTCTCTCCAGGACAGGGAGTGTCTTCATGTTACTTATTTGCACAGGGCCTATTACAATGCAGCCCTGATCCCTAACTGGGGTCTTCAGATGCTACTGCAATCAAAATAATGGGAGAAAATGTTTTCATTGTAAACATACCACTCTTTGGATGATTTGCTTTCTCCTACCTTCCAGTTCCTACCCCCACAAAACCTAATCACCACATCCCTCAATCTGGGAACTCAGGGATATCTCTGGGAGTACTTTCCCTTTAGAGTAGCCACAATGAGATCTTTCTGATCTTCACTCACCAGCCCCTACAGGAGACAGAAGGGGACTGAGCTGGAGGCAATGTATGATGGGATGCCTACTTCCCCCAATTTACTACTTCTATAACAGAAGATGAGAGACAGAGCAGGAGGCCAGGTGGATATTAGGCTTGTTTCTCTCCTCCTCATATCTGTAGCAGAGCAGTATTAGAACAAGGTCAGGACAATACTCAGAACATTTGCCACAACTGTAATGTCTATTAGGGGTGTGATTTTTAATGGAATTTTTATACCCAGCAAAAGCCCTAGTGTAGACGCAGTCATACAGCATAAAAGTGCTTTAGCTGTGTAACGGTGCAGGACTCAGCCCTGCGGTGCCTCCTGCTGGCGTCCTGGGAATTAGCTCTTTTTCCAGCCTTGGAGCCCCCTCTGCAGGCCGACGTCTCACTGCCATTAGGCCCCCGTGTTCCTCCCGGACCCTGGTGCCCTGTTATCTGGGGTGCTGCCCCCTGGCAGTAACCCCTCACTCTCAGGATCTCCCCTCCCCAGGGACCTCAATCCCACCTTGCCTCAGCCAATGGCTACTGCCAGTCAGCAATGAGCCCCCACTCCCTGGGGCAGACTGCAGTATAAGAGCCAGTCACCACAGGCAAGGGGTAGGACCTGCTGTCTTCATCTACCACCCAGTACCTCAGGGGTGGGCCTAGGACCAGGACCTGCAACCTGGGGGGTCACCAGGCTGGAGCTCCCCTGCCCTTTCCCCAGGCCTGCTTCACTCCCAGTACCCTTTCTCTAGGCAGCCAGGCCCTGCTCCCTCCAAGACTGGAAAGGGAGACTGTCTAGTGCCTTTTATATAGACCTGCTGTGCTCTGTTTCGGGTGTGGCCCCAGCTGTGCCTGCTTTCCTAATCAGCCTGGGCTTTTCCTTACAGTCCCAGCCCTCTCCCAGGGCTGGCCTTAACCCTGTCAAGGATGGAGTGGGTAACCACTCCACTCCAACTGGTAGAGCTTATTTCATTGGGAAAGCTAATATAAGCCATGTCTATACTAAGAGGGATTGCTGGTATAGCTACAAGAACAATCCTTTCCTAGTGTAGACTAGGCCCAATATGGACCCTCTTCACAGCATCATTTTAAACATTTAATACACACATTCAATCTGCCTTGCTAGCACAGCCTGGTCCAGGCATCAGTGAAGGAAGCAGGTGCTTGGGGTGGCCAATACAAAGGGGTGGCACTCCACCCGGTACTGGGGCAGCACCTCTGGGTCTCCAGCGAGAATTCGGCACCAGGTCTCTCAGTCCCTCTCTTCCTCTTTGAGCTGCCGCCAATCGGCTTTTTGTTTTGTTTTGTTTTGTTTTTTTGCCACTTGGGGCAGCGGAAAAGCTGGAGCTGGCCCTGCTTGCTAGTCACAGCATAGATTTGTCCTAGGGTGGTGTAAATTACACAATGTGGTTCATTCTGCACACTAAGATGTGTAATAATATCATCATTCAAAATACATCTCTTTTGCCCACTATCCTTTAGAGGAAAGCTTCAGCCACCAGCTGAAACTCCCTGGACAGATCAGGATAATGAGCATGAAATGGAGGTCACTGCAGTTCAGCACTGCACCTGGGCATTTAATTCTTCAAGTCTCTGATTCCCATCAATAAACTGCAAGTAGAGGAGGAAATGGTAATAGTGAGAGCCAAGGAGCGGGGGGCGGGGGGGTGTTCATCTACCTTCTGCAGCATTCGTGCTGCAATAAAGCAAATGCTCCACTCACCCCATGTAGTCACCTTGGCTGAAATCTGCTCTCATACCATAAACGATATTGACATTTTCTCTTTAATTACCTCTCCCAGACTCACGAAAAAATTCTCTCTCACACACTTTGCATAAACTCAGAAACCTGTCTGCTGTGAATATTGTGACAGATGAAAGTTGATTGTTAGCTCTGTCAGTGAAATGTCAGCTTTGAAATCCCGCTGTCAAGTTAGCCCACCCTGGAACACCACTCCCTATATGTTTTCGCTTCGCTTCTCTCTGTAATTCGTTTGCTGTGCATAATACTTAGGACTTGTATGTTTGCAGTGTTGTTGTAGCCTTGTTGGTTCCAGGATATTAGAGAGACTTTGTGGGTGAGGTAAATATCTTTTATTGGATCAACTTCTGTTGGTGAAAGACAAGCTTTCGAGCTTACACAGAGCTCTTCTTCAGATCTAGGAAAGGTACTCAGAGTGTCACAGCTAAATACAAGATGGAAGAGATTGTATTTAATACATATTTTAAGAAACCATTCAAAGTGAAATAGCCAGTTAACACCTCTGTAGTAGGGGAGGAGGGGGAGAATAAAGGAGGAGGGGGGGTAGTAGATTACAGATTGTTGTATTAAGTCATAAATGCAGTGTCTTTATTACATCCATGATTTTTAGTTATGCATCTGTTATGTGACCATTCACCAAAGAAGAAACCAGCTGCTGAATAAATGAGCAAATAGTATTACTTAAGTAGGGAACATTATAGAAGATTTCAGTATCAAACTGATCCCATGTCCCGTCCCAAGAAGAGATGGTGCTGGAGTTTGGAGACTTTGACCATAAGGGTTTTCATTTTCTCATTCCTTTCAAAATAAAGCAGGGAATATGGGAACTAGTTCTAAATTACCCATGCATGAGAGTGACAGGAGAAAGATAGAAACTGAAAAAGACAAACAGCTGGAAATACTGTGAGGCAATGAAGCAATTACATACGAAAGAATGAAATCACTTGTATAAATAATGATCAGGGGAGCTCTCTCTCCTAGTGTTACCTTAGTAATACAGAAACATATGGCCAAGTGATGCTATTGGGGCCTGGTGTAGCATGGAGCTGCATCACCTTAGAAGGAGCTCTTGGAGGGATTGCACTCCTTTAATGGCCCACTGTGCGCACACAATGCAACCTGCACCACATCAATGCATCTGCCCCGCCCCACTGACTAGTGCAGAGAAAAAGCAAGGCTGGATGCATTGATAGGGTGCATGAGCAGCAGATATGACAGGCCAGGGAAGGCTGAGACTCCCCAAACAGCCAGATGTGGCCCTGCCCATGCTCTGCCCCCAGTGTCCCCCCCGCCCCCTCCAAATCAGCCACACTGGCGTTCCGGGGCTGGAGGCACTGGGGCCGGGAGTGCTGGGGCCACCTGCCCAGTGTTCTGGGACTGGGGGCACTCGGGGGGGGGTCTGGATCGGGGTGAGGAGGCTGGCGACCATGGGGCGGGGGGGCTTTGGGGTCCTGTGAGGTAAGGCAAGGTGGAGGAGGGGGTTCAGGAAGAAGGGGCAGGGCTGGGGCTAGCCTCCCTGAACAGCCAGTTCACGCACAACCCATGAGCTGTTGCATAAGGCTATGGGGGAAGCTCCTTGTACACTAAACATGCACCTGCACATAGGCTGGCTCAGCTACCTGTTGGAAAGACAACGACCCTTCCAAGGTCCATGCCAGTATATAGCTATAAAAGCTGGCCAATAACTCCTGAGGTTGAAGAGCCTGCTTAATGAAATGGATTCCCAAATCTCTCTGATTAAATGATCATTCTCTCAATTTTTTAATAGTCTTCCCTGGAATTGAAGCCACTTGAGTGATGGCCCACAGCAGCTACATTCCACAAGAGTGGAACTATTGGCCACAGGGCTGGGTTAGCTCAGGGCACAGAGCTGGCCTCCGATGGTGCAACTCACTCCCAGAACACATTGGCTTTTGGCACAAAGTGCAAAACTCACTTAATCAGTTTAGCTTTTGCACTGTAAAGCAATGAGCCTGCAAAACATCTGTGTGGGAGAGAAACTTCCAATATGCAATACTTGTAAACCCCCCAAGGTGAAATCCTGGTGCCACTGAAATGAATGTCAGAACTCCCATTAACTCCCAATGGGGTCAGGGTTTCACCCTTTATGTATAAGGTTCTCAGCTCCCACAGTGAGGAGCACAGGATAAAAACTAGATAGATGGATGTAACCAGGTTCCCTGGCTCAGTTATAGTTTTACTCTACATGGGGCCTTAGTTTAATCAGAATATTGCACACACAATATTAAAATGCCTTCATGGGTTTTTAAATAAGAAGTAGGATTTGTCACAGATAGGACCCAGGCCATCGCTCCTAACAACTGCTGAGAGCTGATTAATCCTTTGGTGGGAGTCACACGCAGTCCATCACAAACTCACTACCTGAGGGCTTAGAAATGCAGGGTGGGGTTTTCAAAAGCCCGCAGTGTCAACTTTACTCTGCTCCCATTGAAGCTAATGGGAACTTTTACTGTTGACTTCAATGGAAGCAGTGTTAGGGCAATGCTGAATGCTTTTGAACCACTCCCGACAAAGGGTTACAAGGGAAGCAGCACCAGCTTAAAGATTTAGGGGTGCCTTCAGTTGCAGCCATTTGTGGAAACCCCCTTCCGCTGTCCCCATGTACATACTCTCATTCTGAGAATCTACAGGCATCATCATTAAAGAACAGCCTCCGAGGAGCCCACATCCATATGGGCTGAAGGGTTTACTTCCATGCACATTTCTAAAACAGTGTCCCTGAGATGCAAGCCATAGGTTTGCTGAGAACCAAGGATTTTCCGTCCTTGCACTCTGTTTTTCTGTGTGTGTTGTAAAACCTCATGAGTCAAAGTCAGGGGACGGTCAGGAGACAGGAGTTTTGGAGGCTGTGGTTTCTCCCAGATGGCTAACGCCCAGCACTAATGAGAAAGTTAAAAACAAAATCATGTCTGCAACACTGTTATGGTTAGAGACCCAAACCCAGTGTGTCACTGCTTTGTTTTTCTGAGGCAGATGAGCTAAGTTAGCCAGTTGGGACTGGGACGTCACTGTCTAGAGTGGCTATGAAATTGTATCCTGGCCTCTAGGTGCCATGTCAGGGAGGCTTGCTAAGCAAAGCCGCTTGCTGAATGTGGGAGTCTTTCAGTTTCAGCCTCTGCATGGGAAGTTTGTAGGAGCTGCTTCAGCATCCAATGAAAAACCAGATGATATCAATTGAGAAGAGGTCTGAGGGGGTAAACTCTGTGGCAGATGTTTACAAGAAATGTTCTTTAGATTCACGAATGAAAAAAAATTAGAACTTGAGAGGGGAGTAGACAGAGCAGTGGAATTCTTCTGCCTGGAAATGAGGGTTAATGGACTCCCCCCCTCAGAGGCCCTAACTGGCTGTTTTGGGTTATAACCAGGCAGAGGTTCTGTGCAGTTCCTCTCAAAGCATGGGGATTTTTCATGTTTAAAGGGAGATTTTTCCCCACACCCCCGCAGCCGTGTTTGTGAGTTTGGAGAGTGATCAGACCAGCGTCCATTGTTTGTGTAGTGAAGAAGCTGAGTGCACAAAGAACGCACCTCATGCATGGAATTTCTAAGGTCCTGTCAACCTCCTGGTAGTGAGTAAGAATGTGAACCACAAGCTATTGTTGTGGCTGGATCAGGCACTGGTGGGGAGGTCAGGTGAATATTTTAACCACAGAAAGATAGACCAGGAGAAAAGAGGTAGCAGTCTAACCAGCCTCTGAAATGATTCTGGTTTTTATTTGTGAGCGAATGCAAGGCTCATACAATGAGAGCACATCCAAGGACAAAATATAGCACAGGTAACTGCTGTGCTCGCTCCCATTATACAGGTCTGCCAATGCACTTCACTTCTGACCTGCAGCACCTCCCCAGGCCACTGTTTCAGTCCTGAGCCCCTACAGCCTGTCAATACACCTCAGTCCTGGCTCCCTGATACTCCAGTCCTGAGCCCCTACTGCAGTGCCAATGCACCTCTGTTCTGAACTGCAGCACTTCCTGTTATTCCAGCACAGGGGCAGCCCTAGGATTACCATATTTCAAATTCCCAAATAGAGGACACTGCCAAGAGGACAGGAGCTGGAGAGGGGGTACCGCTGGGGGGGTGCTGGAGGAGGTATTTGGGGGGAGTGGGGGTGAAGGGTGTGTGTGTACTGAGAGGGGTATTTGGGAACTGCTGGAAGGGTGTGTGTAGTGGCAGGGGGTATTTGGGGCTGCTGGAGGGGATATTTGGGAGGTAATGGAGGGGTGTGTGTACTGGCAGGAGGTACATGGAACTGCTACAGGGGTGTGTGTGTACTGGGAGGAGTATTGGGGGGGTGCTGGAGGAGCTATTTGGGAGTTCTGTGGGAGGGGATATCTGTGACCTCACACTTGAGGTGGGGGGCAATTTTGTGCTCCCTGTCACAGTGGCTGAGTGGCTAGCCTCCCTGTGGGCCTCTCCTCCTCCCAGAGACAGCCCGGCCAAGAGGCGCTTGGCAGCTCCACTTACCTGGAGGGCTAGGCCTGACCAGGGTGGGTGAATCTCGTAGCTGTGGATGCAGGGGAGGGACCAACTGGGGTGTGGAGGTGGCTCTTTCTGAGCTGCAATGTCTGCTCTGCAAAAATCCCAGACACTTCCTCTTATTTGAAAAATCCGCCCCGACGGGGGGGACAGAGGATCAAAAAAGAGGTCATGTCTGGGGAAAACTAGGACCTATGGTAACCCTGGCCATTCCTCTGCTGTCATTTTATGCCCCTGATGGTTGCTGCGCTTGTTACACATTCTTACATCTGTCTGATGAAAACCTAAGCAATAAGCCTAGCTGAGAAACAAATACCCAGTGTTGGGTCTGCAGTGGCTCACTCACATTTGTCTTGTTTATCCAAGTGAGGTGCAGATATTGCCTCACAGATAAAATCAGCCCAGGTCCCCACCTCCTTTTCCCGTAAAGGGCAAACCCTTTTCTCTGTAAACAGAGAAGAGCTGACTGAATGGGCTTTACCAGACCACAGCCTCCACGCAGCCTCAGGCATGTCCAGTGAAAAGAAGAGGGTCTATGTGTTATTCCCAGTGGAATTTGTCTACTTCCTGCTGCTTGCAATTCCTAGCCACTGTAGTCTCTGCTACACAAATGTATGTGTTTAGGAGGGAAAAGAATGCCTCTGGTTGAGATGGTTGTTACGAGATGAAAAAAGATTGATCCCCACAGTGGTTTCCTCTGTTTCCATGTGCTTGAAAAGCCCCTTTCTCCTTAGGGCTGGAAAGGGTTAGGATGGAAATAGGATGTAAATTGAAGACAGTTCCAGTTGAAAATGACTGAGTATATGTCCTCTGTGAATTGTATTTAACTCACCTGGTAGAACTGCCACCACTTCCAGCCCACGAGGGCAAGCCTGGTTCTCAGGTCAAGGCCAAAGCACACATATATAACAACCATCTGCTTGGGTCATTGGCAGGAGCTTCACTGCTAACAGCCTGAGCTGTTCCCACTTCAGCAGAAGGACAAACTGCTGTAGTAGGCTTGTGGCACCTTATAGACTAACAGACATTTTGGAGCATGAGCTTTCATGGGTGAATACCCACTTCGTCGGATGCATCTGACGAAGTGGGTATTCACCCACAAAAGCTCATGCTCCAAAATGTCTGTTAGTCTATAAGGTGCCACAGGACTCTTTGCTGCTTTTGCAGATCCAGACTAACACGGCTACCCCTCTGATACTTGTAGTAGGCTTGTAGCCTACTACATAAACCAACCACAAGAGGGCGACAAAGACCCACTCTGTGCTTATGTGGGCTACATATGCACTAGAGCTGGGGGGGAAACAGTTTTCCCATTCCATGAGAGTCTCCAGGTTTAAAAAAAAAAAAAAGTTCCCATCCCAAATGGAGATGAAAATTTGAAATGACAAAAATTTACACACACACAGAATCTGAAAAAAAATCGGATCAGATCTATCAAAACATTTTATTCAATTTTGATCTGTTAAATTTTTAACTGTAAATTGACTAAAATTTCAAAACAAAAAGTCATTTCAAACTGAAAAACAAGCTCTTCTGTCTTGCAAAGGTTAAAATGAGACACTGACAATTTCAAACAAAGTTTTCAAAACATTTCTGAATTAGGAGATTTGTTGTAACCAGCCCTTCCCCACAAACAGTTCTGGTTTCAATGAATCCATCAAAAAAGCATTTTTCCCTAAAATTCCTGACCAGCTGTAATATGCACCCAGCGAGGCCAGTCCCAGGGAAGAAGGCTGCCATTACACCCCTTCAATTCCACTGAACCAAAGGCAAAATCTAGCCTAGATAAACCTAGATTTTCCACTGCCTGGCAAGAGGCATCAGACTCTGCAACATAGCAATGGGGAAAAAAGGACAAAAAGCTTAAAATTAGAGCTGGTGGAAAAGCAGGATATATTAGGACACCAGAGGAGAGGTGAGAATGTGATATGAGTCCCGACTTTCTGAGTAAGTGGGTGAGCTTGAGGGTGAAGAAAATATATGTGAAAGTTTGTGAACAATGTAGCCAATGTGACTTCTGTCATGTTGACACGACAAAATCTGGCAGTCTTAATCCATTGCGTATGTGTTAGCCTGTGAGTGTGCGGACAAAAATCCCATGTATCAATATGCATAAATGTGAAACAGTATTGTATGGCATCATATGATATGACAGGAAGACATGAGGACATACACTCACTTCTACACCTTATGACATAGACAGAGACTATCTGCAGTGTGGCAATACCTGGCTGTTTCCCTAATTCTTGTAAAAGCCGTCTGAACACTGAGAAATTAATTCTCATTGCCTGTTTTCCTAGTCCTGTGCCTTTAAAAAACTTAAAGTCAAGCTTTTCCAAAAGTCAAGTGGTAAGTGCCCTGATATTTTGGTTTCTATCTCTGCCAGTAATTCCACTGCTTTGAGTGCTTCTGGCACAACAGAAGAACACAAAGCAAAAAAAGAAAGGGTGACCCACTGCTGAGCAGCTGCTGGAAACCCAAAGGGTATTTCAAACCTACCAGTTACCTGTAGTATCCTGTACCCTTTACCAAGCAGTGAACCGTGAAGATACTGCTGTGTTCCACTGCCCCCCTCATCCTGCCAAGCATCTGACAGCTGGCATTTTGGCCAAGGGTGAACTAGAACACTAGCACTATACCTGTATTTACAACTACCTTGGGATATTTGGGGATGTTACGGATTACTGTTAGTGCCATACTTTGCTTTGCCTTGCTTTCCTAATATACACAAGGCCTGAGTCTGACCTCATTGCCTTTAAATGAGTCCCATTGGTGTGAGATTAGAACCAAGCCCTGTAGTAAGGTTTGAGTATCCATTGCCCAATGTGCAGCTGTGCCTGTGTAAAGTTGGCAAGAAGTGGACAGAAACCTTCCCCCTAGTGAACTGTGCTCACTCTATACTTCTGAGGTGATCCTTGGCTTGTGAAAAGTATGTGTAGCTGTAGCTCCATTGGCTGGCTCTATGCACTGAAGTGCAAGCACCAAAAGGGGCATGGCTGAGCTCCTAAAGGGCATGGTTACCAAAAATCTGCATTGCAGTTTTCACACTGGCTCAAGGAAGTTTGGTTCCCATCAAGAAGCCTTGCCTGGCACCCACTGAACTTGATGAGCACAGGATCTGGCCCAAAGACAGTGGGAGAAGCACTCAAAGACTTCTGGGTGCGTTACGGCCATTGCTGACAGACAAGGAAAATAAACAGTCTTGGAAGCTCTGGGGCCACAAATAAGAGAGCCAGATTCAGAGAGAATTGAGGATAGGAGGCAAACCCATTGGAAGGAGGACAGTGTGGGGGAGAGAAGGTAAACTCTTTTGCCCTCAGATGTGTTGCAGGAGCAGGATTCTGGGGTTCCTGGAAGATGGTTTGGGGTGCTATAGTTCATTCAGCCTCATGTATAGTTTTCTTCCTTCTGATGTTGCCTTCCTGAATCCCTTCCCACAGCTTTAGAATTTACTTCCCAAATACTCCAATTCCTAGATGGTTCCCTTCCTTCCTTGAGAGAAACTTCCTCCCTCCCTTGTGTAACATGTTTATTTTGGGAGGGTAGTATGTGACATTGCACTTCATATGTTTATGGAAATATGCTTATGGGTGTAAATATAATGTAACTGGAATATGCTTCGTGCAAAAGGTCTCTTGTAAGGTCTCATTACAAAGCTTATAATCTACTGAGTGTGTTCATCCTATTTGTATGAATGTATAATTTGTGTATCTGAAACTAGAAATATGAAGTGTTACTCTGAGTTCCTATTGTAACTATGCAAGTGTGAGCCATTAACGGTGGCTTGGAATCTTGATGGCTCCCATCAACCAGGACAATTGGTGAATGTTTACTTGCAAGCCTCCACTGCATACCTGCGGGCCAGTCCTAGAGGAATGGAGGGAGGGGGGGCTCACAGAACATGTGACCATGTCACCTGGTACTGGAATCCATCTTTAACCCGGTACTTTTCCATTTAGAAGGAGGGGTGGGAACCCAGAGAGAGACAAAGGATTCCTGCCTTGTGCCAAAGCTATAAAAGGGGGTGGAACAGAACAAAAGGGGCTGCAGTCATGAGAAATCCCCTAGCTACCACCTGAACTGGAACAAGGACTGTACCAGGGGAAAGGATTGGGCCCAGACTAGAAAGGATTCTAGTCTGTGAAAGAAGCTTATTGGAGGGGGAGGGTGAGATTTTATCTGTAATCAGTTTCTTAATATATCAGGCTTAGACTTGCATGTTTTGTTTTATTTTGCTTGGTGATTGACTTTGTTCTGTCTGTTATTACTTGGAACTACTTAAATCCTACTTTTTGTGCTTAACAAAATCACTTTTGCTTATTAATTGACCCGGAGTAAGTAATTAATATCTGGGGGAGCAAACAGCTGTGCATATCTCTCTATCAGTGTTATAGAAAGTGGACAATTTAGGAGTTTACCCTGTATAAGCTTTTTACAGAGTAAAACGGATTTATTTGGGGTTTGGATCCCATTGGGAGCTGGGTGTCTGGGGCTAGAGACAGGAGCACTTCTTAAGCTGTTTTCAGTTAAGTCTGCAGCTTTGGGGCACATGGTTCAGACCCTGGATCGGTGTTGGAGCAGACTGGCCGTGTCTGGCTTGACAAGGCAGGGTTCTGGAGGCCCATACTGGCAGAGAAAATGGGCTCAGAAGTAGTCTCAGCACATCAGGTGACAGTCCGAAGGGAGTCTCTGAGACTGAACCCGTCACAGAGTACTCTAATTTGTGAATGAAAATAGGGCAGAAAGAAACCCAAACAATGTCAGAGAGAGAGGAAAAATCCAGCTTCTCTTTGTCTCACTACTGCATCCAGCAAAAAAATACATAAATAAAATAAAATTAAACACACTCTGGAGGGCTCACTGTCCTCAGAAAGAGGGGAAATAACTGGAGGCTTCCTTAAAGGCAAACACACTTGGAGAACACAAGCCCTACAAAGTGAACTCTGTACGTTAAGAAAGGAAACATTTCTATGCACTCAATGTGCCCTTTAAAAGTCTTTCCCATATTTGGACAGGTGGTGCTAGGGATTTATTGGCCAAAACTATCCGTCACATATGGATAGCCCCCACTGAATCCATTTCTTTGCTGTGCATCTGCTTGCCTGGATTTGTTTTTACAATTCTCTCACGCTTGAAACCACAGCAAAATGAAGGGAACTTAAAATTCTTGCATGCCTGTGTTCCCAAATGCTCGGCACACCAGAGTGATCCTGAACGGCATCCTCCTGGAGCACCGAGACAGGAAATTAAAGTCACATTAAATGTGAGAGTAATGACAAAAGTTAGGCAGGTCTGAGTTAATACAAAAAGCTGTGCTCTATCCTTAACCCTTTCAACCCAATTGGATGGGATGTTCTAACCACAGCACATGTTAAAACCATAGCACATTGGTCTGTGGTTAGTTTGATAACAGGATGTGGGACTTAACTTATATGGCCATTTGGTTTTTTTTTTAATGTAATGGAAGAATAACTGATAGCACAGATCAGATTTTTACCTATCCTGAACTCTGTATTGCCTTAAGCCAGGAGTAGTCAATAGGTGGGCCACGGACCAAATCTTGACCACCAGATGCTTTTGAATGGCTGGGTCAAACCAGTGGTCCATCTAGACCAGTATCTTGTCTTCTGACAGTAGCCAGTGCCAGATGCCTCAGAGGGAAAGAACAAAACAGGACAATGTCAAGTGATCCATCCCTAGTTATCCAGTCCCAGCTTCTGGCAGTTGGAGACTTAGGGACAGTCAGAGCATGGGGTTGCATATATTATGATTATAATATTCTCTCTCTCGCACACACACGCGCGCGTGCGCACACACACACACACACATTTTAAAAGACTCCATAACAATATGGGTTTGTCTGTTACCACCCTCCTCCTTTCCATATCCTCTCCTTTTTGCTTGTCATCTCTTTCTCTGCTACATCTAGACTGTCATCTTCAGAGGGGGCAGGGACCTCTCTCTTTATTCATCTGTAAATCACCAGACACATCTGTGGAGCCGTAGAAATAATAAAGAGGAACATGGTATTATCCACTGAATCAACAATTCTGCATAGAGTTGCTGTCAGCTCATGAGCTAATAAGTTAAAGTCAGGCACACACCCACCACCCATTCCACATTCCACTTGACATTCCCGACTTTCACATGTCTACCCCGCATTTGGCAAAGTCAGCTTGCAGGGTGCAGTAAATCCTGAACTTAGTTCAGACAGAAAAAATATTGCACTGTATATGTCATGGCACTGCATCACAAAATGATTTCTTTCATGTCTGGATTGAATCATCTCGTTGTATTCTATGGGAAACCCAAAGCTCTTCTCTACTCCCTTGCTCCTCCTGTTGGTTCCCCTCTGAATCTGCACAGGAAAAATGCTGCACCCTTCACATTCCACAGTATCAGGAGCTTTTGACTTTTAAGCATATGATTAACATCCATTATTTTCCCACATGGAGAAGACATTCACATCACCCAGGCAAAGACAACTAAATAAACAGAGATCTTGTCCTTTGAAATAAAGCATTAGAACTTAATCTTCCTTCAAGGAGTGAACAGAAATTGTACAGCTCCAAGCACAATGGGGCCTCAATCCTGATTGAGGATTCCAGACACACCTGTAATACACATTATTATAAAATAATAATGGCAAATAGCAAGAAGACTGGTAATGACACATGGGATGGATTAGAACTGGCATCTTGGAGGTGAGAGGCATGGAAAGTTAAGGTAACATGTGCTCCTAAGTCACTTAGTTGCTTTTGAAAATCCCAACTATGGAGCCTTTCACTTCTGAGTTACCAGTTCAAATCCATTCTCTGGTGGTAATTACTGAAATCCAGCCCCCGCCAATGACTGGTGGCCTACATAGCCTGAGAAGTGAATGGGTAACACCAGACCGGTTCCTGCTAAGCAGAGGTGAGATTCTGTGCTGCACCTCTAAGAAGCATTTTTGTTTACTCCCAAGAGCTATAACATTTCTGTTTACCGTCTCTGTTCCCCAGAGCCTTCTTCAGATCATCCATCATGTTGCTACAAAGTTCACTGTGCAATATAGCACTGGAATGTAATTGTGTATGTTGTGTGGTAGTTTGTAAGCAGTCCTAATGCCCTTCATTTGTTTCCTCCACCAAGCTGCCCCTATCCATGGGGTACTCTTCCAACTCCCAGTCTGTCATCCTTTCCTCCATCCCTCCCATGGACCAACTTCTTCCTTGAAGCCCACTGTTGAGTAAAACAAGGCAAATGTTACAGTAAGGAGGAGCTCAGGCGTCGTCTAAGGGCTTATCGGCATGGGATGTTACTGCATGGCAAGCCAGAGTCTGACTATACAGTGAACCAGCTTGCTGTGCAGTAATGTCCCATGCGGACACTGCTACATTGCATCAAAATTCCTAGGATGCTCTTTGACTTACTACACTTTACAAGTAGTAAAGTGCACTCTGGGACCTTTGGTGTGCTGTAATAGTGTCCACACAGGGTGTTACGGCATGGCAAGCTAGTGCCCTGTAGATTCATACCCTGACTGGCCACACAGTAACATCCCATGTAGACAAGCCCTAAGGTAATTCCCTCCCTTGGCGCTCCTGGCTTATATTGTCCTGTTTTATTCAAGGCAAGGCCTCCAAGGGAAGATCTCTGATAACGGTGTCCATCTCAGGGCTGAGAACACTGTTAGAGTCTAATTAATAATCAGTGCTAAGAATATTTCTGTATTTAATGGATGCATCCAAAATCCCAGTGGTAGTTAGTGGATGGGGGGTGGGGAGAGTGTCATAGTTTACAGCCATATATTTTCAAAGGGGGCTTTATCCAGCCTCTGATTTTGCATGCACATAATTTTACATGCACAGTCATTTACACACAAGTACCACAACATCCATTATGTCCCAAAATGCTGTTAAGTCCCAAAGTCCTCATAACAAGGTAGCTTGCCTGGGGCCAGCCAAGCCTAGTTACTAAGGAGACACACCTGAGCAGGGATCAGCTGATTCCCCTCTAAAGAGCAAAAGGAGGAGGAGAGAGGGATATTCAGGGCAGGGCCCCCCTGATGTGGCAAGGGCAGAGAGGCAGTTGACCCGAGCACCTCCTTTTGAGAGGGCCCTCAAAAGGACAGACTGGTGTCATGGCCAAATTTGAGTGAGTGGTATTGCAAGTGGGCACATCACTTCTCAGCACCATTCAGGTTTGTCTTGGCTGCCACTCCATCATGCTGTGTCAGGCCTAAGGCGCCCTGCCAGTCTGAGAACCTGGAGGTAAGTGCTGGGCCAGGAGTCTAGGATACCACTCCCATGGGCAGTGAGGCTACAGCACAGGGAGAGGCGGGACTGGAAGTGGCCCCCTGGCCCACACAAGGCAGAGCCCTCCATCCCTTTGAGGAGGGCTATAACCCCACAGGCCTGGGCCCTTCTGGCCTTCCATCCCCTCCTCTCTTTTTAAACTCTTTCATCTCCATGGTAATTTTTTTGGAAGGATGGGGGGCCTCCGTTTCAGATTTTGCCCTAGGCTCCCAAAAGCCTCTGTGTGGCCCTGGCTCAGGGAGACCAGAGTAACATACATTGGCTGCTGGTAGTGAGTTGGCCCCAGCAGAGGTACCTGGAACTGAGAAGTGAGGCTACAGGCAGGAAAGGCCTGGGAGTGACCTGATAAGAGGGTAAGTGGATGGGCTTGAGAACTTTAGTTTGCATGCTGTTAATGTAATAAACTAGAACCTGAAAGATTTGTGCATTATTGAAGAAGTCCCTTGAAAGGGGAAACTTGCCGGGCTGCCCTGAGGCCACAAGAGGGCATGCAGGAATCAGCCACCCTACAACACTGGCATAGGTGGCAGGATCCAAGACCTTCCTTCCAGCAAGGAGGGCATTTTGATGGTCAAAAAGGAGAGAAAATAGAGGATGTGGTGTGTCTTCTGGCCGAGCAGCAGCGGTGGGATTCAAGCATTCCTTCTGCAGCTCCTGCAGAGTCAGAAGGCAACCCAGGTGGTGCAGCTCATGGCACAGCAGCCACAGCAGGGAGATCACTGTTACCAGCCGATGAGGAAGATCCTGCGGTGTTTGAGATGTGGGAAGCCAGGACACAAAAGAGTAGAGTGCCCCAAGTGGCAGTGGGAGCACTTGGAGTGTGCTCGGGGAAGAGACACTCCAAGGGTGGTCTAGAAGTGGAAGGGCCCGTCCAAATGTTTCGTGTTGAGAGGTGGGGCACATCAGGAGGGGCTGCCCCTTTAAGAATTGTAAAATGTAAAAGGAAAAGAAGGGAAGCAACAGACCAAGTTGGGAGCACCCCCTGAGACATGTCCAACTAGGGCAAGGGAGAAGAAGACACCCCCACACCCCCACCAGGTGTTTCAGGTGTGGAGCATGAGAACATATGGTAAAAGGGGAAGAGAAAGATGGGTTCTATGAGACAGGGAAAACCAGGCAGTCCCAGTGAAACAGTCCCCAGACCTGTGGATTACCACAGGGAGTACTGTATGGGCTGTTAGCAGAACCAGATCAGCTCCAGGGGCCCAAACTAGAAAAGGAGGAAAGACGGGCCCTTTCCCAGTATAAGAACGTGAAGGAAGGATCAGAAGGGATGACCAGTAAACTGAAGAGATGGTGAGAGGGACAGAAATACCTTGGGGGCCACATCTGTCCCTACTTCTATCATACAGGACAGTGCAGCAGGTCAGTAAGGGATTTCCTCCACCCACCAATGTATTTGGAGGCGATTTTTAATCTTCTTCTTCTGAAGCATCAGGGATGGCCCTGGCTGGAGATGAGAGGTTGAATGGTGCAGGTCAGGGATCTACTGTGGCACCAAGTATCCTATCTCTCAGGTCTTGGCTGACTAGTTCTTGCTCATGTGTTTAGGGTCTAAGTGATTGTTCTATGTGCGGTCAAGAAGGAACTTGCCCCCATGTCGGATTGGCAGTGAGTGACCTTTGGGAAGAGAGGTGTTCCCTTCATCTGCAGAGTGTGGGTGAGACTCTAATAGCATCCCAATGCAATAGGGCAAGGGCTCACTGATATCTGGTAGTGAATTCCAGCTGGTCTGACCAGTTCAGTGTGCCCCAACTCACTAATGTCAGAACCTGTATCTAAAAGGGGTCATGTCAGATATCGATAGAAAGCTAATAACATACTGATCATTAATTTTCTTTCTTGGTATATGTAGGGGGCACAAATTCAAAATTACAAACATATTGGAAATTATGTTATCAAAGTGTGTCTGCCAGGCAGGGCTAAAGTTACTTCACCCTAGACAAAGGAATGTGGTTCTGGCACGTGGAAGGTATTTCCAAGGTACATTAAGAGACAATGGGAACGCAAATTACATAGAAGGTAAACAGGACCATCAAAACAACAGGGGGAGGAAATCGTAGGAAACAGATCAATTTGCATATTAGCTAACATTCATGGGAAAAGAAACCAGCACAGAATTTCTTTCACCAAACTCCATGTTGCCTTCCACACAGCTTAAATTAACTTTACTATGGTGCAGGGCAGGGAGTGGAGCGAACTGTCAGAACAATCCATTTTAAAGGTTCAATGGACTGTATAGAAAGGGGCAGAGAACTCCAAGTTATCTTTCACATAAGAAGACAATGGAATTTAGGACTTTGTGCGTGATCCTGACTAGAGGGTAGGTAGCCCATCTTGCTGGAAGGTAGGTTGGTACGGAAATGACCTGGAACAAAGGCTGTAGCTTGTTTTATTACGTTTTAGCCTCTAGAGAATGTCATTTTCTTGTAACAATTTCTAACTATCTTTTGTGCTGGAACTCACTTAAAATCCTATCTCCTTTTTTAATAAACTTGTCTTACTTTTAATCTAAACCAACCCCATGCTGTGTTGGATTTAAAGTGAATGTTAACTCCAGTTAATGTGGCAAGCTGTTGAGTATTGGATCTATAAAGGAACAAACAAACCTTAATATCTCTTTGAATGGTCCAGGACAGGGCTGAACATTGCAGAGCCACGGCTTGGGGAAAATTGGGACAGGGAATTTGGGATTATCTTGCCAGGTGTAACCAGAGTGTGGCTGGGGTGTCACAAGCAGGCTGCTGGAATCAGAATTGCTGAGTCTGAGCTGTGTAACACACAGACATTCAGTGCAGAATTGTGTGCAGGCTGGGAGCATCCGAACAAAGGGTGCTACAGCAGCAGAGCATTTTGAGGAAGTTATGAGTACAGAGCAGGCAGTGACACAACCCCTCACTGGTCTGGACTGCACCCCATAGCATGCATGGGGGGGTAAGTCACTTGCCAGGATTATCTATATCTCACTTAATCAGTTCTCTCCCATTGCACCATGGTTCTCCTGGTGCACAGATCTGCCGCTGGCACATATTAATCTAGTCTCCTGTGGGCTGTAATACTTCAGGCTTATTTTGGTTGTTGGGTTTGGTGTGCAGCTGCTGGGTGGCATTGGTGGCCTGTGATTTACAGAGGGTCAGACTGGATGATCTGATGGTCCATTCTGGCCTTAAACTATGATTCCATGAAAATAGAGCTGTTGTAGGCTCAAATAAAGAATATTAAGTCAGAGAGAGGATCAGTTCTGGAGATGCATGACCAGAGTGTGGAAATGCCTGAGGGGTGGCAAGACAAGGCTTCTGGGTGTGAACAGGGAGTGACTGTGATGCTTCCAGAGAGTCCATTAACAGTTTGCTTTCCTCGAAGGAGAGGTATGGAAAGGAATTGGCAACTTTGGAAGAAGCCAGACAGCTGGCCTGATAGAAAGGGACAAGCTGGCCACAGATAAGCGGGACTTGGAGTGACAAATCAAAATACTGGTGGACAAAAGAGATGGGATTCCTCTCCAGATAGCGAAGATGGAGACAATTCGGGAGAGAGAGCAATTTCTCTCTGAAAGTCATGAGATGAAAGGAGAGCTGGGTAGAACTTGCACTGTGGTGGGCAAGGGTCTAAGTAGGGTAGGAGGATGTAACAAAATGACCTGTCCCTTCAGGGCTTGAGGCCTGGGGCCAGCCAACTCTAGTTACTGAGGAGGCACAAATGGGCAGGGATCAGTTGATTCTCCTGTAAAGAGCAGGATACTGCAGAGACCAGAGTGGAGTGTAGGGGCTGGTGGGAGTATGTAGGCTCCAGCAGAGAAATCTGGAACCTGGAAGTGAGACTACAGATAAGTGAGACTACAGGCAGGAAAGGCCTGGGAGTGGCCTGATAAGAGAGTAAATGGGTGGACTTGAAGAGGGAACTTGATAACTTTATTTTGAATGTTAATTTAATAAATCGGAACCCCAGAAGGGGGGTAAATGGGCAATCCGGTTGTGCATTATTGAAGAAGCCCCTTGAACAGGGGAACTGAAGCAGAGGCTGCTTGCAAGGCTCTCTGAGGTCACAAGAGGGCATGCTGGAGGTGGCCACACTATGACAGTCACCAGTCACATGTGCAAATGATAATACACACAGAGCTATACAAGTTTGCAAATTTGGCCCATGTTGCCATCAATGCATTGTTGCACCAGAATGTGGCTTTGTTGAGACCCAGTTCAGCAAGGCACTTAAACATGTGCCTAACTTTAAACCAGGGGTCCCTAAACTGTGGTGCATGCCCCCTGGGGGGTTGCAGAGGAACGTTTGGAGGGTGCACAGTGGGGCCCAAGCCAACCTCCCCAGGGAGTAGGGAGGAGCGTCACCAAACCCCACTCTGCTCTCATACCAGCTCTGACCCAAGCCCCAGCTCCACTACACCTCTTGCTCTGCCCGCAGCCCAGCTCCAGCCCCAGCCACAGCTCTGCCCTCATTCCCTCTCCACCCCCAACCCAGCTCCACTTCTAGTCCCAGCTTCTCTCCTAGCTCCAGTTCTGCCCTCAGCTCCACCTTCAGCCCAAGCTCTGCTGCTGAATCATTTGTGCCGGAATGGAGGGGGATCATGGACAGATTCCATTACTGACAAGGAGGGGAGCCAACACGAAAAATTTGGGTACCACTGCTTTAAACACACAGTATTCTCCTGGAAGTCAGCAGGACCACTCATATGGTTAAAGTTAGGCTTCCCTTTAAACCTTACTCTGTCAAAGGCTGAGTGTAAGAAAACCCTAGAATATATTTTATAGCATTTTAATGAAAAACATTGTTATGCAAATGAATTAACATCAGTTGTATGATGATTGGCCAAGTTATGTCTGATGTCACAATCCCATCTCATAATCCGCAGACATTCTGTACCCAATGTTCCTTCTAATGAATTTTGTTATGTGCACCAATATGGAGCTGACGTGTGGTGGGAGTGGGTCCAAGGGATTTGGAGTGCTGGAGGGGGCTCAGGGTTGGGGCAGAGGGTTGGGGTAGGGGGGAGTGAGAGCTCCAGCTTGGGGTGTGGGCTCTGGGGTGGGGCTGGGATGAGGGGTTTGGGGTGCGGCCTCTGGAATGGAGCCTGGCATGAGGGGTTCAGAGTGGAGGAGAGGGCTCAGGGCTAGGGCACAGGGTTGGGCTGCGAGGGAGGGTGAGGGCTCTGTCGGGGGTATGGGCTCTGGGGCAGGGCCAGGGATGAGGGGTTCAGGGTGAGGGAGGGGGCTGAGGACTGGGGCAGAGGGTTGGGGTGTGAGGAGGTGAGGGCTCCAGCTGTGGTGCAGGCTCTGGAGTGGGACTGGGGATGAGGAATTTGGGGTGCAGGCTGACCCGGGGCTGCAGTGGGAAGAGAGGACTCCCCCCCCAGCCCTCTCTTGCTGCAGCAGCCTGGGGCCAGAGGCAAGGCGCCTCTCCAGTCCAGGCCCCTGTGGCTGCATGTCTGCGCAGCCCTTGATAGCCTGCAGTGTGGCCGCGCAGCTTAGAGGGAACTTAGTCCGTACCCCAAGCTTTTCAACTTGCAAAGCTATGCAAATTTTAAACATCATCCAAAGTTATTTTCCCTGTCTGTGCGCAAAAGAGACTCTTTAAAAATTAAACACATTGAAGGACATTGGTTTATTTTGTGCATGATTTCAGTACAAATATGCTTTTGTTGTTAAACTCTTGTGTTGTCATTTGATTGTGTAACACACCACTTTGGACAACAGTGACTAAGGCTGTGTAGTGTACAGCTCAGGGTTCTAATTATTCCAGTTCTGCTCTTGTGATGTCATCTGAACTTCTTGGGCTCTGTGTGTGTATAGCCTTATAACTACCAGTGTTATACTTTCTCTACCCCTTTAATCAATCTATCTGCCTACGGTGGCCAGTTTGCTAGCCTTCTATCTAGATCAGAGGTGGGCAAACTACGGCCCGCAGGTCACATCCGCCCCCGGCCCCTCCCCTGCTGTCCCCAGCCTCAGCTCACTCACTCCGCCACCGGCACAATGCTCTGGGCGGCAGGCCTGTGAGCTCCTGGGGCAGTGCAGCTGCAGAGCCCAGCCTGACTCGGTGCTCTGTGCTGCGCAGTGGTGGCGGCATGGCCCGGCTCGAGCCGAGTGGCGCAGCTGTAGTGCCGCCAGCCACTGGTGCTCCAGGCAGCACAGTAAGGGATCAGGGAGTGTGGGGGGTTAGATAGAGGGCAGGGGAGTTCAGGGTGGTGGTCAGGGGGTGGGGGTGTGGATGGGAGTCAGGGTGGGGGTTGAATGTGGGTATGGGTCCCGGGGGGGCAGTCAGAAAGGAGAGGGAGTTGGGTGGGGCGGCAGGGGGCAATCAGGGGCAGGGATTCCAGGGGAAGTCAGGGGACAGGGAGAGGGGTGGTTGGATGGGGCAGGGTCCTGGGTGGGCCGTCAGGAATGAGAGGAGGGGTTGGATGGGGCAGTGGGGGTCTGGGGGCGGTCAGGGGACAGGGAGCGGGGGTGTGTGGATGGTGCAGGGTTCCCAGAGGAGCCGTCAGGGAACAAGGGGTTTGGATGGGGCAGAAATCCCAGGGGGCAGCTAGGAGGTGGGGGCTGGGCCATGACCCCCTCCCCTAACCAGCCCTCCATACAATTTACGAAACCCAATGCAGCCCTCAGGCCAAAAAGTTTGCCTGTCCCTGCTCTAGATAGATATGTAGAGGAGATTTTTGGGGTCAGAACCAGATCCTTATCTCATGTAAATTGGCATAACTCCATTGACTTCAGCAGAGCCTGGCCAGTTTACACCACTTGATGATCTAGCCCATATATACAATACAGAGTGATTACAGGCTCTTGTTGCTTTAACAGGCTTGGTCCTTACAACGCCAAGTGACTTCAGCGGTACTCCATCATCACCAGGAACTCTTAATAAAAATACAGTTTCATAATCCAAAAAAAAGTAAAATTGTCTCTCTCTTTCATTGATCCTTCCTTGACACGGAAACTACCCTCAACCACTCACCACACAATGTCACAAATGAAGACAATACCCAATTCTATATTTAGGGCCTAGCAGGTTCCTGTCCATATAGACAATTGGTAACTAGCACAAGAACAATTTATTTATCTATTTTCCAGCTTAAGCAAATAGGAAAGCCATTTATCTGTTCAACTTCAACTCACTGCCACCATCAAATCTTCAGGGTAACTGTTTAATGAATCCAACTCATGTTTCATGCATTTAAATAAAGACAAAATTCTCTAAACCCTATTAAATTGGGCAAATGTACAATAAATATACAGTGTAGTGTATGGCAATGGTGGGGCATTCAGCTGACTTAAATGATCTAGTACATGATAAAGTGCAGGATGGTGGTATCACAGAGAAATGCAAAAGTGCACCCTATGGTATGGGGTTTAAGTGTGATGTCCACAAACTTCAGGCAAAGCAACATGAAACAAGGTTCGGTGTTATAGTGTCATACATGGTACATATCTTAGGCCCTTCACAATCATGGAAAAAAACAGGTCCAAAACACTATACGTTTTAAGGCCCTGATCTTGTCAGCTAATCTGTGTAGGTGCACACTTCCACCTGCATGGAGCCCTACTGAGGGACGCTTATGCCTTGGCGGCAGCCCTGATGAAGTCAGTGTAGCCCCATAGTGGTATGGCTGCCTGGATCAGATTGCAGGCTCAACACACAGACAAGAGGCAGTGAGACAGAAGGGACACAATCTGACTGTTTGTATTATATTATTTAATTCTTGCCCTCACCCATTCTTTTATTCCTCCTCCCCTTCCCCCCTTCCCCCCCCCGCATATGATATTGTGAATTCGGAGGAGAGAAAGTGAGACAAGACACCATGGGCGGCATGTAAACCTCCAGCTCGGGAACGCTAGCCACCAGCCCTGCCCCTTCTGCCTGAGGCCCCATCCCTTCCACTCCCTCCACCCCTTGCTGGAGCCCAGAGGCCTCCCCACCCCAGGCTGCCCCAGCCCTGGAGTGCCGGACAGGCAGGCAGTGTGGCTCCAGTGCCCCCAGTCCCAGAGTGCTGAGCCACGGCATGGGGAACAACAAGAGTCACAGAGAGGGAAGCAGGAGGGGACCTGGGGGCAGAGGCTAGGCAGGGCCACACCTGGCTGTTTGGGGAGGCTCAGCCTCTCCCAGCCTATGATACCTGCCCGTGAAAGACACTGCAAGAGAGTTGTACTAGCGTATTGTCTTTGTGAGTTGGACCCAAAAGTTGGCATCCATTCCCTCCCTCTTTCCCCCCCTACACACACATCACCACCACTGCCAGGGGAAAGGGGATGCAGATAGGGAATGAGAACTGCTGGGAGTTGGGAAGGAGTTTGTGAAAATAACTCAGATTCTCATTTCACCCTTGAAACGCTGTGTTACCTCCAGTGAAAACTGCAGGTGCAGGTTAAATATATAGGGAGGGAATGGGGACAGTGACAGAAAAAGTAAGGGACCAAAATAAAGGCGAGAGACTGGGAAAGACCCAAAGCAGAAGAAGTGCAGGTGGAGTGTTTGAAGTTGCTGCTTTTGAGAGGGGTTGACTCTGAGGAACTCTTCTTAGCCTCCGTATCAGAATCATTTAGAGATCTGTAAAAAAAAAATATTGTTCACTGTTTTCTCACAGGACCATCCTTCTTTGACCATGACATGGTGATTCAGCTTCCCAGCAAGAAGGTAGCTGGGTGATAAGAACTGCCACAGAGATACTAATGGGGTTCTTTCTTCTGTCTTTCAGCTCACAACCCCAAATTTCCCTGTCGTGGTCAAGCTGGGACATGGTCACGCTGGAATGGGGAAGGTAAGGAAAAGCCTGCCACAACTCACCCATTTTATATGTATATATAGACATGTAAACTTACAGATATATATTGTGTATCTTCACTGTGACAGGGGTATGTACCCTGCAACCAGCTGGGTAGGGAAGAGGTTAAGTTAAAGAGCTTCTGCCATAGCTAATCCAAGCTGCATTAACTGCCAGTGTGGGAGGAAAGCCATGGGAGGAAGCACGAACAGGAGAGTGCAAGAGGGGAGGATTCCTGTCTCAGATCGAGAAAGCGGGATAATCAGCGAGTTATCTTAAGTGCCTATACACAAAAGCAAGAAGCATGGGAAACAAGCAGGGAGAACTGGAAGTCCTGGCACAGTCAAGGAACTATGATGTGATTGGAATAACAGAGACTTGTGGGATAACTCACATGACTGGAGTACTGTCATGGATGGATATAAACTGTTCAGGAAGGACAGGCAGGGCAGAAAAGGTGGGGAGTTGCATTGTATGTAAAGAGAGCAGTATGACTGCTCAGAGCTTTTCTTCCAGGCAACTAACAGAAGTTACTAGATCACAGGCCCTGGTTCTCATGGGAGACTTCAATCACCCTGATATCTGCTGGGAGAGCAATACAGCGGTGCACAGACAATCCAGGAAGTTTTTGGAAAGTGTAGGGGACAATTTCCTGGTGTGCAAGTGCTGGAGGAACCAACTAGGGGCAGAGCTCTTCTTGACCTGCTGCTCACAAACAGGGAAGAATTAGTAGGGAAGCAAAAGTGGATGGGAACCTGGGAGGCAGTGACCATGAGATGGTCGAGTTCAGGATCCTGACACAAGGAAGAAAGGAGAGCAGCAGAATACAGACCCTGGACTTCAGAAAAGCAGACTTTGACTCCCTCAGGGAACTGATGGGCAGGATCCCCTGGGAAAATAACATGAGGGGAAAGGAGTCCAGGAGAGCTGGCTGTATTTTAAAGAATCCTTATTGAGGTTGCAGGAACAAACCATCCCGATGTGTAGAAAGAATAGTAAATATGGCAGGCGACCAGCTTGGCTTAACAGTGAAATCCTTGCTGATCTTAAACACAAAAAGAAGCTTACAAGAAGTGGAAGATTGGACAAATGACCAGGGAGGAGTATAAAAAATATTGCTCAGGCATGCAGGAGTGAAATCAGGAAGGCCAAATCACACTTGGAGTTGCAGCTAGCAAGAGATGTTAAGAGTAACAAGAAGGGTTTCTTCAGGTATGTTAGCAACAAGAAGAAAGTCAAGGAAAGTGTGGGCCCCTTACTGAATGAGGGAGGCAACCTAGTGACAGAGGATGTGGAAAAAGCTAATGTACTCAATGCTTTTTTTGCCTCTGTCTTCACAAACAAGGTCAGCTCCCAGACTGCTGCACTGGGCAGCAGCACAGCATGGGGAGGAGGTGACCAGCCCTCTGTGGAGAAAGAAGTGGTTCAGGACTATTTAGAAAAACTGGACAGCACAAGTCCATGGGGCCGGATGCGCTGCATCCAAGGGTGCTAAAGGAGTTGGCGGATGTGATTGCAGAGCCATTGGCCATTATCTTTGAAAACTCATGGCATCGGGGAGGTCCCGGATGACTGGAAAAAGGCTAATGTAGTGCCCATCTTTAAAAAAGGGAAGAAGGAGGATCCGGGGAACTACAGGCCAGTCAGCCTCACCTCAGTCCCTGGAAAAATCATGGAGCAGGTCCTCAAGGAATCAATTCTGAAGCACTTAGAGGAGAGGAAAGTGATCAGGAACAGTCAGCATGGATTCACCAAGGGCAAGTCATGCCTGACTAACCTAATTGCCTTCTATGAGGAGATAACTGGGTCTGTGGATGAGGGGAAAGCAGTGGATGTGTTATTCCTTGACTTTAGCAAAGCTTTTGATACGGTCTCCCACAGTATTCTTGCCAGCAAGTTAAAGAAGTATGGGCTGGATGAATGGACTATAAGGTGGATAGAAAGCTGGCTAGATCGTCGGGCTCAACGGGTAGTGATCAATGCTCCATGTCTAGTTGGCAGCCGTATCAAGCGGAGTGCCCCAAGGGTCGGTCCTGGGGCCAGTTTTGTTCAATATCTTCATTAATGATCTGGAGGATGGCGTGGACTGCACTCTCAGCAAGTTTGCAGATGACACTAAACTGGGAGGAGTGGTAGATACGCTGGAGGGTAGGGATAGGATACAGAGGGACCTAGACAAATTAGAGGATTGGGCCAAAAGAAACCTGATGAGGTTTCAACAAGGACAAGTGCAGAGTCCTGCACTTAGGACGGAAGAATCCCATGCACTGCTACAGACTAGGGACCGAATGGCTAGGCAGCAGTTCTGCAGAAAAGGACCTAGGGGTTACAGTGGACGAGAAGCTGGATATGAGTCAACAGTGTGCCCTTGTTGCAAGAAGTTTTTAAGGTCCAGCTTGACGAAGCCCTGGCTGGGATGATTTAGTTGGGAATTGGTCCAGCTTTGAGCAGGGGGTTAGACTAGATGACCTCCTGAAGTCCCTTCCAACCCTGGTATTCTATGAAAGGACTTTCAGCTGTGGCTCATTAAGAGGCAGGCTTATATAGGGTGTGTGCCCAGGTGCTTTTGGGTTGGAGACTGTTCTGGGTGGAGGTGGTGTGTATGTGCTGGTTAGAGAGTTGTCTGAGTTAGTTGGCCTGAAGCCATCAGACTGGTCAGTTTTGTGCTTTCTGAAAGGAGAAATATTCTTTACTGAGCACCTGCAAAGTGCCCTTAGCCTGGGAGCTCACAATCTCCCATTGTCTCCTTGTAAAAGAGGGAGAAGCAGCACTGATCTTCTTGACCCTGTTATTATTATTTGACTCTATCAAATGGAAGCCCTTCCGTTATTTTCATTCCCCACTAGAAGGAACCAGGACAGTTTGGCTGGCTCTTACAAAGGAGGAAGGCAGACTGCCTAGTTGCCTGCCAAGAAAGGAATCCTGAAAAACTCTTCCCTGCCCAAAAGAACCTGTTTGTTTTTCCCAGGCTCCCTGGGATCCTTTAGTGAATTAGCAACCTCTGTTCTTTGAGAGGGGGAGGGTGGCGGTAACCCTTTTAGTCAAACACACTTACATTGCATGTTGTATCTTCCATAGTCACCCCCATCATATATACCCTTATATCAAGGCATCTTATTTGTGTCCAAAATGTGGTTTATCCTGATTTGGGGGAGTTACCATCTTTCCTGGTTTTTCTTTGAATACCAATAAAAGCTGAAGAAGAATCACTAGAAATACCCTAGCTTAAGTTTTTCACTAGAAAAAAAATTGCCTTTTCCCCCTAAGCGTCACCTTTTTTTTGCCTAAACAGAAAACTATGCAAGACTCAGGTTTAGTACAGCCTGTAGGCCTGGGCCCTGGAAACAAAATTATTCTCTAGGTTCCTGATAGAAACTCCTTATAATTTTCCAGTGGTTTGTGTGCTCCATACGTGGTTCCCAAAGAGGAAGCTGACTACAGTCCCAAGCAACTGCTAGAGTGGTCTTGGGCATCAAAGAACAAGTATTTAAATAAACAGGAAAACTAGATGAAATCAGTTTATCTGTATTTTAAACCAACACAGCTGTTAGGCTATACCATACTGTAATGCAATAACCATAGCATTAGCTGTAGGTGGAACCACTGAATGTGCACTTGTGGATTTCCCTGGCCAAATAGCTCAATCAGAACAACCCAGAAGACAGATGTACATACTACTTTTCACCTAAGCAAAGGTTTCCAGCTCCCTTGGTCAGAGTGGGTATCTCAGGTGAACCGCACCCTCGTTGCTGTTCTATCACATATGTAATGTGGGTCATAAATGTGTGGCACTTATGCTGAAAGAAACCTAAGCTGGCAGTTTGAGATGGCTGAAGAATCATTTGGAAGCTGCCCTGTGAGTTCACATGGATGGCATGTCTCAAATTACCACTGTATTCTCAGCAGGAAGTTGAGCATGTCTCATCTGTACCAGACCTCAGATCTTTGTTTTCTCCTTATTCTTTACTGAGATTTTTGTGCCATGGCTGGTTATAATAGAAGAGGTTTACCAAGTAACACATCAGGGCAAAAGCATATGCAATAGCACAGGGGGTTACAACTGGAGATAGTCTCAGTAGAGGTGAGGTGATATGAAACATCCCAAAGCTATGGGGCTGTTCAGAGCCCAAGATTTAGATTAGCCCATTATGAAGTTAGGGACCACTTGCAACCGATTTTGAGTACCACCCAAGTTCTGGGGTATTTGAACCTTGGGTTCTGTTTGGGGCCCTTCTCCAGCTAGAAGCATCCTGAAGGGAAATTCAAATTCATTTAATCAGCTTTATTCAAGTCACAGAATTTCCAGAAAAAAAAAAAAAAAGGAAGAGAGAAGGTGGAGAATAGAAACCTAGCATGTTTAAATGGCAAAGGTTTTGACCAAAAAGTTGTCCTTTAAAGTTATGGTAATATAGCCCAGGTGAGGCTGTCAGAAAGGAACTACAGAAATGGAGATTAACAGAGCTAAGGAGATAGTTGAAGAACATGTTATAATAAATCAAACATTCTTACAAGTAACTCAGAAGCAGGACGCTTGCAGGATAGTCAATGGATCATTTTGACAACCATAGTGTAAATTTAAAGAAGCAATCAGAGAGGATAAGGAGATTACAGGGAGCTAAATTATTTCTGCCCATTGCTCTTCACCACAGAAGACAATACAGCAAGATAACAGCCCTGAGGATGCTCCTTAGCAGTGAAATGTAGGTACTGTCAGAGACAGAGCTTTGGTTTCGTTTTGAAAGAGGTTTTTGAACAGCTCAAGAAATTAATGTTCACTTGGTGGCTGGTATTTGTGCAAAAGTGCTGGAGAAACTAAAGGCCCAAGTAATTAAACTACTGACAAACGTACATATTTCCATAGTCCCTGGGAGTCCCATCATGGATAAGACCTCATTATGCTTGCACCAAAAACACTTACTAAAGTAGAGGGCTTCAGTACACCCACATTTTTAACAAGTGCTAACGGTGATCCTTCTCGCCAAGAGAGAGAGCTGAGAAAATCATTATGTTTGATTAAAATATCATCGGTAATGGAAGACACTGTGATGTAAAGAAATGAGCAAAGGGGTGAGGGTCAGTCCAGATTTTTTGCTTTTGTTGCTTTTTTGTACTGCAGTAGGGGGGGTAGGAGCCTTAGTTATGCACCAGGGCCCGTTGTGCTAGCTGCTGTACAAACACAGAACAAAAAGCTGGTCCCTGCCCGAGAGAGAGCTCAGCCACTGATCCACAATGTGGCCTTAAGCAAGTCATTTTGCTTCTCTTGTCCAATTTCTCCATCTATTTAAAAAAAAAGGAACAACAATACTTCCTGGACATTGATGTAGTGAGGGTTAATTGGCTTGTATTTGTAAATTGCTCTGAACATAAAGGGCTGTATACATTCTAAATGTTTATTATTTTATTATAAAACAGTGGAATGAGCATTATATAATAACCAGCCCTTCACATTCATGTGTCCTTCATTTTCATGAGCCTTAAATTCCCTCACAACGTTTTTAAGCAAAGGGTGAGGGAGCTATCTCCAAAATTTAAATAAAAAAATAACTAAACTAAGACTTAAGAGGAATGAGCTCTGTTGGCAACTCTGACTCTGAAGGAGCAGACGTCAAGCATTCATGATCAAAATGGAAGACTTCATAAGTTCAGTGATAGTGAGGCTCTCCAAGAAGTGACACGCTGCGTGTAAGGTCAGAGTAGAGAGGAAGGATTGTAATAAAACATTGTTTGAAATTTCCATTAACAAATCCGAGAACAAGAGACTCCCAAATGGCTCAGGCAGAGAAGGGGAGCGTTCTGCCCGAAGAGAAACACTATAGCCCCACTCAAACCCACCACCTACAATACAGACATGTGCATGCACCCATCACCATCAATGCCTCACAAGCCTCTTCCAAAAATCAGACCACCACCTTAACCTCATGTGCAGCTGCCTGCCCCTCGCGCCCAGCTGGCACACTAAGCTTGCACCCAGTGGTTCTATGTGCTGCTTGTGCAACTGTTGTGTCAAAAATATTAATTAGGCAACATCTAAGGTTTTCAACTGAATTATTGTAGAGGAACTCCTCTTGTGCTCCATTTAGGTGGACAAGGGATCAACAACAACAGAGGACTCTACCAACAGCCATGGATGGACTCTCCCTAACAGGAGGGCTCTTTCCAAGAACAGAACCGAGCCAGTGAGCACTCAGTTAAAAATGGAGACATCTGCTAAATCAGGGTCTGATGCCATCTGAGACAATTGCAGCCCCACCCTGATATGGACAGGGATCACTTTTGAGAAGTGAGGGAAGGTGAGAAGAGGCATCCCTTGTTTCTTTCTCCAGCTGACTCTGTCCCTGAGCCTGTTGGGAAGGGAAAAGCACTGAGTGTGTGAATAGCTGCCCAGGTGTGTGATACTAGCACCCTGAAATGCCCCCTGAATAGAGCCCAGTACTGCAAATTCACTCAGAAAGCTTCTACACCTCTCCCTGAACAGACTATGGGAAGGAAACAACTGTCAAATCTATCTGTACACAGGAGAAACAGCACATATTTGTGGGACATTCATTCATATATATAAAATAAGAGCAACTTTCTATATAGCTACTCTGATTTTATTTTTAGACCTCTCTAATTAGGCCAGTTTAAGAGCCACTTCAGATCCATACCAACCTGTAATTATGAAAACATCTTCCCAATACTGATCCCAGCTCAGATGAATTTATTGCATCGCAGAAGAAAAACTTGTTGTTCATAATAACGTGGTCAGAGTTATTTTTCTCTCACTGGAACAGAAGGATTTCTTTTTTTATTTAAATATAGCACAAACTAAACAGAGCCACTATGTAGTGTAAAAATACCAGGAGGCTTTTATCAGGAAAGTTGACTCGTCACCTTGTCTCTCCTGGGACTGGAAATAGAATGTTCTAAAAATGAGAGCTTTGAAAATCCAGTGTATTAAGAGGAAGCAAAAAGAGCAAAAGTCACCTTGGTTTGTCAAGGGACAAATATTTTCCTAAATGGGGGACAAACAATGATTTAACATGTAACAGCACAGTCCAGTCATTGCAGTCTCTCTGACTCATGAGTCAGGCGATACCACCCACCTTGAAAACAGCAGGAGTATCCCACTTTTTGAACATGGGTCTGGTGCCTTTTGCTGGACATGGAGAGCTGTGTCCAATCTAGGACACACAGCCTGCATTTGGGACTGCTGAAACCTGCAGCTAAGGCTGGCCGTTAACTAGAGGTGCTGTGAGGGAAGCTGTGAAGGGAAAATTCAGAATGTTATCATTTATTATTATTATTAATTATGAGTTGACCCCAGCAATGTGCAAGACAGTTCCAAATTTAATGTGAGGGTTAAATCCACTGGTGTCTGAGGAGTGGAGGGGATTTGGGCAGAGAGGAGTCTGAGCAAATTTTATGAGAACAGCCATTCTTGTGAGTCAGTTGCAATATGGCACAAACCTTTTAAGAACAAGTAAGCTTGTGAGATGTTTGCCATTTGAGATGGAGGAAAGATCACAAACTCTGTTGATGCTATGTGACTTCCACCATTTGGGGTGGAAATCTCATGAGAACAGCTCATAAGATTTTTATCTTTTCTGTCTGTTTATTACAAGCCCACTGCTGCACATCTGAGTGCCATCAAACTCAAATCCTACCCAATTCAACCTTGAACTGATACCTTGTATCTCAACCCTAGTCTGAACCCAATATAGTCACAAATAACTGCCTCATCAACCCATCTATAATAGAAAGTGGGTTTAAGGTGTGGAACAGAGTAAAGTGTGGGTCACATACAGAGAGAAAGCTAATGCACTCTTCTCTCTGTAAAGGACTACTATAATATGTACCTGGTTGACAGATCCTTTGCTTGTGTGGTCACATGACTAGTGAAAGTGAAAGAGGAATACGACTTGGTGTCTGCAGTGATCAGATTGGAGACAAAGGAGGATGTGATGACCCTGAGACTCTGGAGTCCATGAACACTTAGGTAATATAAACATGGAAATGGGAGTAATGGAACACTACACCTAGAAATCGGAGCTGGGGAGACCAGAATTTCCTGTCAATGCCTCCTTGTTGCAAGGACCATGTGTTCTGACTCTTTGATGCCATAAAGTGGTTGGGTGTCCAAACTGTGACTGAAATACACAGTGCTGATTTTTTAGGCTCCCAAGATAATTTGAAATCCTGCCTTGCAGGAAGGTTATATTCACATTTCTCTGACAGAAGGGATGTAGCATTGCAGGGTATGTCCACACTGCAATTAAAAACCCGTGACTGGCACATGCCTGCTGACTTGGGCTAAGGAGGTGTTTAATTGTGGTATAGACATTTGGGCTCAGGCTGGAGCTCAGGCTCCGGACCCTGCAAGGATACATTACAATTAAACTGCTCCTTAGCCCAAGCCCCGCAAGCTCCAATCAAATGGCACAGGCCGGTTGTGGATGTCTCACTGCAGTGTAGATATACCCTTAGAAGAGAGGTCTGGGTTTCAAGATGGCACAGGGTCTTTTTCTCCAGTTCACTGTGGAAGAGAATTAACTGAATTAAGGCCCCTTTAATTCTGAATGAGAGTATCCACTCAGGGGTTTAATGCAGTTTAACTAAGCTACTTCAAATGTACTACTTTCAGGGCTGGCCTTACCATGAGGCAAACTGAGGTGGCCGCCTCAGGTGCCAGACTGTGGGTGGGGGGGCACCACTAGGACCCAGAGTGTAGAAAATTGTGTCTGCTGCTGGTGCATATGTATTCTCTCTGCTCCAGATGCACAGAGATGGTGGAGTGCTGTGCTGGAGGAAGAAGGGCACAAGAGACATAACAGGCAGGAGAAAAGGTGAGAGGGAATAACAGAAAGCAGCAGGAGCTGCAGGGAGAGAGATGCGGAGGAGCCTCTTATGTACCTCTCTAGCACCCCCAGGAGCTTGGACTGATTAACCCAGCTTCTCAGGGAGCTTCTTGTTTCCTGCTGCTTCCCTGAACCCACTTGAGGAGAACAGGTAGTCAACTGAAGTAGTAGGAGCCAGTTAGGCCCTTAAGACCCTAATATCTTCCCTCACTCAGGCCCTGCTACCAAAGTCCGACTTATGTCCACCTCCAACTGAGTGTTGGATGCTGCTATAGCTGCACAGAACAGCATCATGAGAGAAAGAAGAAAACGCCCCTGTTTTTTGGGGGGGGGCAGCATTCAGATATATATGAAATGAGTGTCAAATGTGATATTAGCTTTCTATCTAAGCAGGAAGGAGCTCTCCTGAGATACATAGACACAAATGTTCAGGTGAGGACTTCTGGCCCCAGGCGGGATGTGAGTGGTAGGAGATGCCTGATCTTCCAAGTCAGAGTGCAGGTGACCTGGCAGCTACTGCAGCACCATATCTCCGTCTCAAATGGAGTGTAACTATGCACATTTTTTCTGAAGAAAAGTGTAGATCAAGAGAAAAGAGTGTGGTGAAGTGCAAGAAACCGTGCTGCGAGTTTAGTTTCCTTAAGTCTAGATAAATCCAGGACTGGTGGACCCACTTGAAGCGGCCTCCTGAGGGACGTCCTTGTATTCATGGGCCACACAATGAAACTTCAATGTTCCCCAAAGACAATGAAAACAGAAAGTTTCCATCAATACATTACTGGTGTGAAAATCCCAATGGTGACCAAATGGAGAGGCCCATGGCTTAATGTCCTCAAAAAACCCAGAATATTGCATAGTGTTTTGTACAAACTCTTCTAGTCGAAATGTCCAGACACATTGGGTCTTACAGGAACAAAGGCTGGAAAAAGTCTGGCTAGAAACTGGCATGCCAGGAGAAGGCAACAAGTCACAGAGAGCATTCCATAGGTGGAAAACCTTGAGAGATGAGACTAAGGCCTGGTCTAATTGGGGAAGAGGGGTGTCAATGTAATACGCAACTCAGCTTACAAGAATAGCCGTAGCTGAAGTTTGAAATCTCTGATTTCAACTTACGCTCAACGCATGGGATTGACGGCCGTGGCCCCCCCATAGATTCCGCACGCCGCTCACCCTGGTGGAGTTCTGGATCAACGAGGAGCGCGGTTCGGGGATTTGATATATCACGTCTAGATAGACGTGATATATTGATCCCGATTAACGTCAATTCGTTACCCACGATCAGTGGATAGTTTGGACGTACCCCTAAAAGGTTAAAGGCCACCAAAGATGATCAGCATCAGAGAAGATTGCATCAGAGTCTCTTTACTGGATGTTTCTGAATAAGCTATTTGCCTGGTGAGAATGCCCTTGCTAACCCAAAAAGACTAGCAACTGCGTGCATTTCAAGATCAGCTGTATGTGCCACAACCATGGAAACTCCTTAAAATGGGAGCGATGGCTGAGTTTGATGCTGTACCCAGGAGCAATCTAAGAGACCACCACAAAAATGTGCACACACCACTACCTTGGAAAGACAATTTAAAAATGAAGATCACACAGTTATGGCACAAAAGTCAAACTGAAGATTGTGGCAGATTGAGGTCAGCAAGATATTATCTCTGTATTCGGACGCACACCTGATGATCAGCCCATACGGAAATGACTTAATGGTGCATTTTGTAACAACAACAGGAAGCCTAAGGAAAATGTCCCTGCAATGGTGACAAGCAGAGAGCGTTTTCTAGAATTATTGACATGATGGAACTAGCAGGAGCTAGTATGATAAATGTGCATCTAAAAAGCTGGAAAGGTACAGAATTGCAAATAGCTGACATAGAGGTTCAGGAACTACAATAATGGGCCAACGTGAGAGAAAGAACAGAGGAATGCAGACACGCATCGAAGAGTTAAGACACGAGCTTTTTTTTGTCCATGCAGGTTCTCATTCATTGAACTTGTGTCCAGTGATGCAGGCATCAGCTTCTAGTAGATGCTGAATTTTTTAATGTAATTCAGAGCATCTAATGTATTTTTCTCTGCATCAACTCATCGGTGGCAAATTTTGAAGCAACATCTGGGAACATCCTCTCTGACACTGAACGCACTGAGTGCCACAACATGGAATGACGTAGTGGAGTATAAACCTAACACACACCAAAAATTGGGAAGATAAACGAATGCCATAAGTTTGTCATAGCAGTATCCTCCATAATGGCAGGAAACTGTTCATGGAAAGAACAGTAGCTACATGGGAAATGGAATCAACCAAAAACATACTATAACTCAATTTCTGTGTTGCTTACATTATGGGCATGACATACGTTTGAAAGTAGAATGTTATAAGCAAGAGACTCCAAGGTGTTGGCCTTATATATCTGGACAAGGAACAACTGGACAAAGCAAAGTCATACATACAGTCTTACGGCCTAGATGAGGGAATTAAAACATTCTGAAGATGCAAGAAGTTGGCAGAGGAACGTCAAACTGGCTGATTTTCCACGCCATTCAAGAATATCAAGAGTCACCGGAAGAAGAACACAAGTTTGCAACCAAGGTAACAGGATATCCCATAAAAGACTCAAACAACAATTCAAAGTTGAATTCTTTAACCAGTACTAGACGGGCAATACGGTTAATTTGAAGAACGTTTCATGCAGCTCCAGGAACAAAAACAGCCAGTATATTTGGATGTTGTATTGATATTCCAACTCCCACATACCTAAAAAAGACCTACACCAGCAATGCAGCACTAGAGACAGTGTTGAGGCACTGAATGGCATGCGCATATTGATGCATCATGATTAGGTGTGAACGAAAGCCCTTTCAAGATACATTTTCAGCAGAATCACTCCAAAGGCTGTTCTGAATATTGCACAAAAAAGATGACCACCCTCTTTCCAATCTTTTGTTGCTCTGTGCATACTAACACTCTGTTACAGTTGCAGTGGAGAAAGCAGCTTCTCTGAAGCTGAATTTAATGAAAACCACATCGCGACTCCAACAATGACGCAGGAGAAGGCTGGTCGGCCTGCAACATCTCAGTAGAGGTGAGCTGGCCCAGACTATGGACCTTCAGAAGCAGTTTCAAATCTTGCAAACCAAGAAGGCACTGAAACCACCACTTTGATTATTCAAACAGATAAAAATGCCAGTGTTTACTATGCAGACAAGAAAAATTACATTTGCTTTTCAGGCGTTTGAAAGTTAAGTGTTACTTAAAATTTTTGAACAAGGCATTTTAAGTTGTTAGTTCTCCTTTATTGGGGTAGGTAGCAGATCAGTAGCATGAGAGGAGTAGAACAGGAAGGCGGCAGAATTGAGACCTTTCAAACTTTTGGCCCAAGCAAGGGGGCATGGGGCGTCATTTGAGCTCCCCGTCTCAGGTGCCAAAATGTTGTGGGTCGGCCCTGACTCCTTTAGTTAATTCGGATTAATTTTACTGAGTGTCCCCATGTAGACAAACCCTCAGTATCTATCAGGGAGGGAATACTAGCCTTAGGTCAGGTTGCAGTAGCCAGTAAAAGAGTTTCATTAATGGGCTATGAAGATGTAGTCCCTGACCAAAGGAACTGTGGCTGGTATGGGTGTATATCCTCATATCTCCCTCTGAGCTCCTCAGTTCATTATAGGAATAATAACAGCATCACTGCTAAGATATACAAGTGCCAAAGAAGGATCTGATTCAGGGAATGCTCAGACCTCAGCAGGGAGCTTTCTCACTCAGAAAAGACATTTGTCAACATCCCTGGCCAGATCTCTTCACAACAGGCCAGCAAAACTCTATAGCAAACAGCAGTTGATGGCTTTAGAATGAACCTATTACTGATCAAACAGCCAGGACAGCTTAGCAAATAGATTGATATTGAGAGACTGTCTGCATACTTTTACACAACTAATGGGACACTGGGTTTATCCATACTAGGATGCAGAAGAGAATAAATGGTTCCTGTTAATTTTTTCTAACTTCCTTTGCCTCTTTTTCACATTTTTTTTCAACTCATAACATTTTAAAAGCTACAATTACCCACCAGCTACTTGGAATGTCAAATATTCCTCCTGAGTGTGTTTGGCTCATTAGTGAGACATTCCTACACCATCACCCCAGTGTCACAATGCATCCAGACGGGCTGAACTGGGATCCAAACTTTCTCTCTTTAAACTTGATTGGGATTTAATAGTGACATGTAAAAAAAGTTACAAGAGGAGAGGAAACAAATATAAAATATGTAAAAGAAGGATCTTAATAAAGTAGCAGGACTGATAAATAAGACAGGAAAATCAGTCTAATTAGACTGTAACTATTTACCTGTTTTCCAGGTAATAATTGTTATCCTGAGCCATGGTACCCTACTGAGATGACCTTGGCTGGATCAGACAATTGACAGAATAAGTTTTTTCTTTGTTTGAGGATGATTTTGGTTTTGTGCCTGTTGGGAAAGAAGGCACAGAGCCTCTTAATAAGGGAATCCTGGGAGTTCTCTTATCTATAAAAGCCCTGAGAATTCCACAGGAAGGTTAATTGAATCCAAGGGTTGGCTCAGGAAGAACAGATATCTAGGGAGATGTCACCCCAAGTCACTCGTGTGCTGGGAGGATAGCAAACCTGTCCTTGTGTAGCATTGTTAGAGAATTCTCCTTTGGCTTTTGTTGCTTTCATTTATTAATCTGGGTTCCTGTTAAAAACTCCACATATTTTTTTGTTAAACCAACAAGCTAAATGAATAGCCTCTGGTCCTTTGGAATATCACCTTTTGGAGTCATGTGCTTCTGTCTTCCACAACGTGGAAGATATTCCAGACCCTTTCTGCTGCATCCCAGATTTCTGAGCAAGAGTCCAGGTGGTTGGGAGAAGGGACAGGCACATGGCCTGAATCTAGCTGTCAAAGGAAGCAGTGCCCTCTTTTCCACTTCTGTGGCAAACATTACTTGGTTGTAAATGCAGTCATTTCAGCTTGGGCACGGAGACACTCTGTACCATTAAGCACACTGTTTCAGAGCCCACAAGAGTCCCTGCTCCAAATAGGTCATTATATAATGGCCTTTTTCTATTGCCTATTTCCTATTGGTATTTTCCTATTGCCAACGGGTCCAGGAGAATACTGTATGTTGTAATTTAGTGCATTGTTTGGCCAACGGAGTCGCTCTCAGACGCATCTCATCAGAGTGGGACTAACTCATCTCACTCAATTTGTCCAGGCTCTAGCGTTAGCTGTGTAAAAATACTGAACATTAACAAACTGGCCTCTAGTTTCCCTGAGGGGCTGTGACCATTTCTCAAAACAGAATTCTACTGCTGTATAATCAGAGTACTCTCCTCTCCAGATCATACACCTCTCTAAGCACCTGCATCACAACCTCACCCGTTTTCCAGAGCTGCCGGGAGCAGCTGAGAAATTTGCTCAGCACAGCTCAAATTTAAAGTTGAACTGCAAAGCACAAAGCAAACTTATCCCTTCTCTATTTTTATTTTTAATTCTGCCTGATTATTGTGTCCTCCCTTCACTCTCTTTTTCTGGAAGACATAAATAATGATGTCAAAAAATTGCATTTCTCCTCCACCCAGCAGAGAACAAAGAAGCTTATCAGCATTCAGCAAAGCAATGGAAGTTAGGAGCTAGCATCCTTGGAACAGTTTTTAAAATAATTTATATAGAAACAGTCAAGGGCAAAACCAGTTTTGCACTCCACCTTCACCTCGGCTCTTCTAGTACTCGAAAATTCGCTAGATCTGTATCTCACCTAGGTAAGAGAGATTTCAGAGTAGGAGCCATGTTAGTCTGTATCCACAAAAAGAACAGGAGTATTTCTGGCACCCTAGAGACTAATTTATTTGAGCATAAGCTTTCGTGGGCTACAGCCCACTTCATCGAATCATAGAATGGAACATATAGTGAGTATAAAAAAATAAAAAAAA